>NC_142145.1:17330378-17633409 GCF_024610735.1 Ursus americanus | reverse complement strand
GTCAGAGGGACCAACATGATCACCTCACTGGACAGATAGTAGAACAAAGCAGAGTTCTAAGGCTGACCATTGGCTGAGGAGAGCGCTTTCGCACAGTGGGACTGTAGGTGGTGGTGGGTACTTGGGAGTCAGACCAGTCAGGCCAGGAGAGGCAAGGCAGGGCCAAGGTAAGCAGGCTGGATCCAGGCCCAGGGAGGAGGGGTCTGGGAGACTGAGGGCTGGTTGTCAGGGTGGGAATGGGTGAGCAGAAAGAAAAGCCAGGCAAGCAAGGGGTGAGGTGAGGCCAGGCAACAAAAATCAGGCCAGAGGGCAGGAGAGCAAGGGGTAGACAGGGACAAGGAAAGCTCTGGAGAGGGGCAGTTTCCTGCTCGGACAGAAAACTTAGTGCACACTTCCTCCTGGGATGAGACCATCCTCCAGGGTAGAGGGAGCCCAGAGCCTGCAGGAGGCAGGGGCCAGGGAGGAAGTACCCACTTGCCTCACTGGCAGAACTGGACCAGAGACAGGAAAAGATTCCGATTTCAGTGATGAGACTTGGGAATCTCAATTCCTTTGTTGTAGCTCATTTTTCAAACCCCTTCATAGGAGGGTGCTAGATTTTGATCAAAGTGTACCACTAAATAATGCTACTTTGGTACCTTTCATGTGGAATATGAGTGACCCTAACACCATGGGGTACAAGTGGGTATAACTTGTTAAGAGAAATAAGTGAGAAGCATAGCATGTCAGGCTGATGGCAAAGAAGGAGAGTTCACTGGAGCAAGGAAGAACTTTGCCTTGAGAATGTACGGGAGAGCTCAGCCTGGGCCAAGGCATCCAACCCAGTGGGGAATGGCAAGTCACCCAATAGCATTTATAGCCGCTTATATGAGACACCGAAGTAACAGGTGCCAGCTGGTTGTGCTGACTGCCAGCTGGTCAGTGTCACTCTGGGTCTTTGAGTCACTTCAAGTGTGCTGCCAGAAATCTCAGGGTTCCTAAGGATGACACGGACACAGAAAGATCAGCAGCCACTGGAAGGAGGCCACAGAGCCAAGGCCCTGGGGGTGAGGGGAAGAAGGCTACCGAATAGGCATCTCGGCTCCACTCAGGATGGGTTACCCAGAATATAGACCAGCAACTCAGCGACTCTCAGCCTTGGCTGCACAGTGCAGTTCCTGGACAGTTTTGTAACTTCAGTTGCACGGGTCCCATGCTCAGAGGTTCTGATTTCATTGGTCTGGGGTGAGAGTTTTGAAAGCTCCCCAAGCGATTGTAATGTACAGCCAGCTGCACAGGATTGACTTAGTCAGGGGTGGGAGGAAGGAAGGTGAGCAGAATTCAATGTTACTTTAATGACCTTTGCAAACTACCGAAGTGGAGGAGCAGCATGGAAAGCCTGCCGCTATAGGGAGGAATTGTCATTGACCCTAGCAATTGATTGCAAACGAGCTCAGAACTTCAGCTGCCTGCAAGGACCGATGGCCCCACATTGGTGCCTTCTGGAAGGGCTCTCCATCTTCCCAGTAAAGAGGTGGGCATCCCATCACTTCGATAATTTAACAATGAACTTAAAGCCATTTTGGGAAGATGTCTACCCATTACCTTATGTTGGGGTGACTTGGATCAAATCCCCAAATGGGTGTTCCCCAGCTCTCTTTTATGGCAAAACTCAGCATTATCTCTCAGCTAAATGCTACTGGCAGAGCATGTCCATGCCTTTACCCTCTTGATTCCTCACTGTCCTGTTCCCTTTTTTGGGGCTCCACTGACTGGCCCCCTGATGTCACTCCTCACCCTGACCTCACCTCCCCAGGTGGGGTAGCAGATGGCAATTTTCTTCTTGAATCACCAAAATTCACTTGTCTCATGTCCCAATTTTTCAGAGTCCTAATAAGTGATTTCTAGGGCATGATAGTGCCTTGCTGAGTTAAATGTGGCACGTAGCCTTCTGGAGACCAGGTGTTTCCCAAGAGGATGGCACCAGTGAGGACGACCGGGCAGGGGGACAGGACAGGGTAGGAGCAGTAGGGGGGCTTTTATCATGCCTCTGCTCTTACAAGTGGTTTCATCTGCCCGGGATCAGCCAGAAGAAAAGAAGGAGAAATGGGGGATATTGTGTGTAAGGGAGATGGGGAGGGGAGAATATTGGAAAGACATAAAACTAGAAGGAGATTTTAGGCTACGGTTGGAATTTCTTGGTTCCTTCATGGAAAAAAAAAATTAAACCATTTCCTTTAATAGCAGTGAAGAGTATAGTTAATCTATAAATCTAGGGGCTGAGGTGGGAAATAAGATCCCCAAAGAAATGCAAGGTTAGCATCTGGGGGTGGTGGTGGTGTGTGTGTGTGTGTGTGTGTGTGTGTGTGTGTGTGTGTGTGTGTGTTTGGAGCAGAAGGTCTCTTCTACATTAAAATATCCACAGAATAAGTTAGAACAAGAATCATTAAATTCTAATGGTACATTAAGAGCAATTTACTTTATCTTGATTCATTTCCTTGAAGGGGGAGGATTTGGGATTTAGATCTAGGTGCAAAACTCTGTGATCCTAACTAGAAGTTGGTCATAAAAAAGAAAGGAAAAGAGACCCAGAGAGAACCTTTACAAAGCAGATTTCTATAAACTGAAGGAATTCATGAGAAGTTTCTCACTACTTAATAGCGAAAAAAATTCAAATAAGTGAAGAAATATGGGAAAAAGCAAAAGCCCTTTAAATAATCTGCTCAGGGGACTCAGGAAGGACACCAGGACCAGGAAAGAAGGGGAAGATTGGCAAGAAGGTGCTGTGTTCTGGGACCTGATGGCAGGGAGGAGGGAGCAGATGGAGTAGGGACAGAGAGAGGGAGGAACAGCTCAAATCACGGAGGAACAGAGAAAGGGCCAGACTGTGCAGGCACAGGAACAGAAAGGCTAGACGGGCTTTTATGAAATTTTACCAGAAGTCTCCTTCATTTACATTACACAAACGAAAAACCTGGGAAAATACCATTCCCTATGGACTAAGAGGGCAAGCAGGTAACAAAGGAGCGGAGGTTTTAATGTGTATCTTTTACTTCTGTCTTTACCAAAAGATGTTACATTTTGTTGTGAGGTCTGTGGGTTACACTCAGAGAGTAACCACAAGCAGACATTTTGTCTCTGGTGGGACCAGTTCCCAATAATTCTCTGGCTTTCTGATCTTTCGGCCCCACCCCTGGCTGGTGAGTACATAGGTTTCATATGTAGGTTTCTTCTTCTAGCCTTCCTTTGTCTTTAACCCTGGGGTTTGTTTTCCAGGCATGGCGTCCCACCCCCTGTGACATGCCCCCAGGGCCAGCATACCTGACACAGAGCAGAGCGTCCTTTCCAAGAAGCTGCCTGAAACAAAACCCAGGGGACTCAGGACACTCGAATGAATGCATGTGGGGAATCAGCAGGGACCACTGGGGAGGGAACCAACAATTATTCTGAGCGTTTCCCAGAGAAGGGGTATTACCTTGCGAGCATCACAACGAACAAACACGATGCCCATCATTTAGGAGGCAGAGAAAGATGACCACATTCCTTACAGCCTGATAAACTTAACCTGGCTTCCGGGGAAGATGCTAGAACAAATCATCAAGCAATCAATGTGCAGTCAGCCAGAAGGGGGCAAGGCCTGGAGAGCTTATGGACACAGCCGTGTAAAGAGTAAATCAAGTCGGACCAATTTAATTTCCTTCTATGATAGAGTGACAGGCCATGTAGATAAGGTGCAAGCAATAGATGTAATCGACCTGAGACCTCAGCAAGGCATTTGCTTCTGCCCCACGTGACGGGCTCAGTGACAAGCCAGCTTGCTCTGGTTCAGGCCAGGGGTCAAAAACCTGGCAGCTCGTACGCGGCATGGCAAGGGATCCAGTCCCTGCCATGCTCTCCTCCTCTTTGCCCCATTGCCTCAATGATTCAACGTTCATTGCCATGCAGTTTTATTTGACAAACATTTGTTTTGTGCCTCCTGGGTTTGTGCTGTGGCACTTAAATGTTTGTTGAATGGATGGATGGATGGATGGATGGATGGATGGATGGATGGATGGACGGACGGATGGTTATGCAGACAAGCTGCAACCTTAGGAGACTGGCACAGGGGAGTTCACCCCAGTCCAGCACCTCTGCTGCACAGGGCCAGCCAGCAACTACTCAGCAATTTGCTCCTCCTTCCCTTCAAAATGTCAGCCTCAGTTTTATATTGATACCCTAACTGAGCCTTCAGTTTTATATTGCTACCAAAAGCAGGATCTGTTTGCCCAATGCTTGCCATTTTCTCAAGATCAAGACGGACAGAGACAGATAGAAAGTTCCAGAAGGGAATAAATGGTCTTCAGATTACCCATCTTTATCCGTAGCCTAGATGATAAAATTTTAATAGTACAAACTCTCCATGGCATCCATCTCATAGCAAATCAGACGAAGTAGAGCAAGGCACAAAACGTCGCCTCGTGCAATGGTGACACAGGAAACGGACCTAACGAGAAGGCTCTCGGGTATGACAGCTGCCATCAAGGACCCCACTGTGCTGTGGAGGCACAACTATCTCTACCTCTGCCTCCCCTCTTGGTGAGGAACGAGGAAAGGGAAGGTCGTGTTTCAAAAAGCTATTTTTTTTCCAAAGTGAGACAGCCAAACACTTTAAAATTAAAGAGTGCTAAAAGACTTCTATCCAAAAGTAGCTGGCCCTGACCCTAATCCTCCCAACCCCAAGTCCTGCTCCCTGGGCTGCCATTTTGTTTTTAACTCTTAGCTGTTTCTTCAGTTATTTGCCTTCAAGTAATATGCTTGTGCTGCCCTTCTTGATTTCACTGACTTTTTACATTGTTCGTTGGTTTTTATTATGGGCTAAGACAATTTAGCTCTCATTTGCCAACCCCTGTCCACGCGTCCATCCTCTGCCACCCCCGTCCACACGCCCATCCTCACAGTAGAGCTACATCATCATCTTCGGTTACGCCGACAGTCAGTGCACAACTAGCTAGTGCTCGTTGCCAGGCCATGGAGTGCACTATAATCACATTGCCTTTTCTGTGTCTCTTGGACTCAAGAGTTGTCTCCTTTCTTTGTTTTTGATTTTTGGTTCTGCTTAGTTTGTATTCTTCCCAAAGTCTCCAACAGAGCTGTAAATCTTCTCCCTGTGTTACTTTCCACTTGGGAAAACAGAACAGGTAATACATAAACATGGCTTACCTCCTGAAGACACCATTTCTGGAGGCTCCTACTTCCCCCTCCAGAGCAGACAGGTTGTTCCCTAGGCCTCCTGCCCACTATCATTCTGGGGCCGCTCCTCCCATTACCTGTCAGTGTTCTTCTGCCTCCATATTACTTTGCTTGGCTGCCATAACAAAGCACCACTGACTGAGGGGCTTAAACAACAGAAATTTATTGTCTCACAGTTTTGGAGGCTAGGTGTCTGACACCAGGGCATTGGCAGGGCCATGCTCCCTTTGAAAGCACTAAGGAAGGATCTTTGCCAGTCTTATCCCCCAACTTCTAGTAGTTTCTTGGCTTGTGGTGACACAGTTCGAACCCTAACATGGAGTTCTTTTTACCAGTAGGACCACATGGTAACTAATTACAATGGCACTGCCCCTATGTGCCGCTGTGGTTTAGGATTTCAACGTATGAGTTCTGGGGAGACCCAATTAACTCCTAACTCTCCTTTACTTCTAGTCTCCCAGATCTCATGTCCCTTTTTTTCTTGGCTTATTCCCTCACTGGGGAGGATGACATTTCAATAGCTTTCTTCTAAAGGATGTATGAGAGGCTATTTCATATCTCACCTGTCTGAATATACTTTCCCCTAGAATGGGAAAATTTTATTGATAATTCGGCTAGACAGAAAATGCTAAACAGAAAATCCTTATCCTTTGGAATTTTGATGGCATTGTCCCAGTGCCTTCTGGCTTCTTGAGCAGCTGTGGAGGAGTCTGATATCATTCTGATGCCTGACACTTTTTGTGCGAGCATGTTTTTCCTCCTGAACGCCCTAGGATCTTCTCCTGCTGCTAGGTGTTCTGAGACTGGTTTGTTTCATTGTAACAAGCAAGTAATTCTCCTTTCCCTTTGGAAACTCACATGACTCTGTGGAGAGAAGTTTTCTTTTGTGTCTTCAATTATTTCATCTCTTCTAGTTTGGGTTTTCATTCACAATAATTCCTCTTGGACCTATTAAAATGATTGCCTAATTTTCTGATGATTTTGCTCCCATTTTTCCTTCTATTTGATTTTTTGTTCTTTCTGAAAGATTTCCTTACCTTGTTTTCCAATCCTTCTCCTGCTTTAAGAAAATTTTGGTTATTTGATTTTAAGAGCTCTTTTAAAAAAATTCTGAATATTCTTTTTTTTAAATTACCATATACTTTTCCTTTTCCCTAGATGTGATATATTTTTGTCTTCCCCTGAGAATATTAACTATGGGTTGTTGTTGTTTTTGTCAAGTTTTCTTCTGTTCCATACATTGCCTCTGTTTTCTGAATTCCTTTTTGCTATATCTTTGTCTTTCCTTTTGGATTCTTTCCCAAAATGACAGGCTCCACATGTTAAATTGGTGTCTAAGCTGCTGTAAGAGAGTTCCCCTAAGCCCTAGCTTCAATATAGAATTTTATTTTCCTGTCACATACTTGTCCAGACTTGGGTTGTCCTGCTCATGTGACTGTGACATCCTCAACACATGGCTTTTGTCTCCAGGTCTAGTTTGGCTGCCTCAGCTCCCACCATCCCAGCTGCATCCCACCCAGAGAGAAAGAGGAAAAGAGGAAGAGAGTACCTGCTCATTCCCTTTGAGCACATGACCTGCAAGTGGCACACATCCCTTCTGATCATACCCTGCTGGCCCAGACTTAGTCACATGGTCACATCTTGTTGCAAGTGAGACTTGGAAATAGTCTTATGTTAGCTAGCCACATATACAGCTAAAACTCTGGAGCTTCAGAGTTAATGAGGATAGATATTAGCAAAAAGCTAGCAGTCTTAGCCACAGTCCACCTACTACTATATTGCTCAAGGATTAGCAGCAGGCCATAAAACAGAAATCAGTTCAGATAGTCAAGAAGAAAAGGATTAAATACAGGGAATGGAGTGCTTTCAAAATCAGTGGAAGGGCTGGAAGACTGGGCTCTAGGGTTCTATGCTGAGCTCTCAGCAACTTCAGAAAACTACATGCTAAGGACACGACTACTTTGCCATAATCAGAGATCCAGGGAGCCAGGAGGCTGCCATGGGAAGAGTTATATTTAAGAATACTTTGCCAGTGATTCAATCCAAGGATCGGGAAGCTACCACAAGTTACAAGAGCTCAATGGTCATCACTTGCCACAAAGCTGGAGATGGACCCTGGGAGGGCTACTGTAGGATCCCTCCGTAACCTGCCTGCCTGCAGAAAAGCAGCCCAAAGCCTCAGGAAGATGGCCTCTATCTCCCTTCCATTTCTCAAAATTGTTGAAGTGCTTCTTATTGGTGGAACCAAATGTCTTCTCATACTCTAGCTGCAAGGGGGTCTTAGGAAGGTAGATTTTAGCTTGCCAGGTTCTAGAGTACAGAAAGACAAATTTAAAAGAACCAGAGATGAAGCTCAGTGCTGACCCACCATATCCAAGTCTCCAGCGATCCTGGGTTGTTCATTCATCTTTAAAAGTGTGGCAGAAATCACAGGTGGGAACCTTGCCTTTTTATTTGGGAGGTGGGCTCCCCAAATATTATGAAAGGGAGTCTTTTCTCTGGGCCTTTTAATTTCTGCTCAGAAAAAGCCCTCAAGGGGCACCTGGATGGCTCAGTCAGTTAATCATCCGACTCTCGATTTTGGCTCAGGTCATGATCTCAGGGTTGTGGGATCCAGCCCCACGTCAGGCTCTGTGCTCAGCATGGAGTGTGCTTGTCCCTCTCCCTCTGTTCCTTTTCTCTCTCTCTAAAATTAAAAAAAAAAAAATCTTTAGAAGAAAAAGAAAGAGAAACCCTTCAATTTCCATCCTGAAGTGATAAGCCTCCCTGTCCTCCCTTTCTGTGAAGTCCTTGAGTTAAGAGTCTCGGTTTTTAATGTAAAAATTCATGTGGATTTTGCAATCAACTCCATAATAAATCTTAGTTTGTTTTAATATGAAAATATTCTCTGCTGGATCTTTAGGTAAAATGATGCTCCAGAAAGCTGTTCCACACTGAGTTTGTATTTTAAAAACTATACCCTGATATATGGCCACAGATCCCCCAGAGGTACGTATCCTCCAGTTTGAGAAATACAGGCCTGGATTATTTCTCTAATATTCTAAGATCCTATGACTATTTTTTTCTTCTTACTAGGTAGGTAAAAATGAAAAACAACAAAAGAAAGGAAGAGAAGCTTGAGAAGGAATGGCCTGACTCCTGTTTTAAAAATAAATCATAGCAGGACAAAGCTGGAATGGAAAATTCAGAACAGTGATCAATACTTGGAGAAAAGAAACCAAAAGGCCATGTTTTATTGCGTGATCCATGCACTGTGTGCAAGAAAGCAGCTAGCTGTGAACACAGGTTTACAGGGCTAGGAGGAGGTAGAGACAAACCCTTTATTCAATGAAAGGAGCCAGTAAGAACCTGCTGGAAGCAAATTCAGTGCTTCTGGAAAATGCCATAATCCTGGTTGGGGAAGCTCCCAGCCTGCATTTTTTACTGTATGAGCACCAGACAAAAGCTAATCACGCCTTGTTTCCTTCCAGCCCTCAGACTGGCTGATGGTGACATGTCCACGACACCACCATGTTTGGGTGTCAAGCTGGACAAAATCAGATGGCATATACGGGTGAAAGGCAATAAAAATGGGAACAGAGTGTGGTTACTTGAAATGAGAAAGACATATGGTAACTCCTTTAAGGGGAAACAAGGGCAGAAAGGTGAGTGAATGTGCTTAGGTGTGTGTTGCCTTGTGGGTGGAGTACTAGCCTCCATGTGACCTCCTCTGACTCCTTCAACTCTGTCTCATAGCCCATTTTATAGATGAGTAAATGAAATCTGAGCAAAGCTCACAGCTTTGCTCAATGTGGCAAGGGTAGTAAATCCTAGACCCTCGATTCAAATCCAGGCTTGTGGGATGCCCAGATGGATGAACTTCTGACTACACTCCTTTGTTTGGAAGGAAGGAGCCAGGAGGCTGGAATACTATGTGATCTTAAGCATGTTATTTCAATGCTCAGTGCCTTCATTTCTTAGTTTCTTCCTCTGCACAACAGATAATAATAGTATCTGCCTGCCTGGATAGTCTAGGGGATTAAATGAGATAATACATGTAAATTACCTAGCACAGGGCATGCTGCACAGTAAATACTCAAGAAAGGCTAGCTGCTTTTGCTGTGCAAACATCTGGGAACTATAGAAGAAAGGAGCATTCCAGGAAAATATTAAATAAGAGAATTCTGAATGCCATTTCAGGCAAGAGACTGTGCTAATCACATTCATTTCCCGGCCATCCCCTATTCTGCACAGAATCACAAGGAGCTGCACTTATCAGGCTCCTTTGCCAGCTGGCCTCTGTGTAATTTTGGCCAGTGGGAGGCTGTATCAGTCAGGGTTCTCTGGAGAAGCAGAACCAATAGGAGAGAGTGCACATGTGTGCACACAGATGTGCACAAAGGCGAAAGATAGATAGATGATGGATAGATTGATAGGTAGATTTATTTCAAGGAACTGGTTCATGCGATTACGGCGGCTAGGCTCTCAGGTCTAAAATTTGTAAGGCAGACTGGCAAGGCTGACAACTTGCACAAGAGTTGATGCCACAGTCTTAAGGTAGAATTTCTTCTTTAAGAAACCACAGTTTTTGCTCATAAGGCATTCGACTGATTGGATGAGGCCCACCCATACTATCGAGGGTTAACTCCTTTACTTAAAGGCAAGTGACTGTAGATGTCAGCCACAATACCTACAAAATGCCATCATAGCAATATCTAGATTAGTATTTGATTAAATAACTGAGTAGTATAGCTTAGCCATGTTGTCTTATCATTGCCTTTTTGATCCAAAGGACATGGTTCCAGGACCTGCCTCTTCCATCAGCTCTTAGCAGAGATGCTAATAGAGTCCAGGCATGGCTATTCCTCCAGAGTCCCCCCGCTCCCCCACACACACATAGCAGCCTAGAGTGGTAAAAAATTGGGGAAACAGGCCCAATTCCAGGGTGGGTAGGGGCAGGAAGGAATGGATAGAAACGCAGGGAAGTTGTTTCTGTGATGGGGAACATGCAAGTCAAAGACTGAAAGAGAAGGTAGACATAGGACCCCCACGCGACTCCTATGCCTACAAATGACCCAGGACATCTGCTGTCCCCACTAGTTTATTAGAGCTGAAGGCTGACAGGCAACAATACCCCACCCCTCCACTCTGTTCCTCTTTCCCCTGTACCACCTGAACTCTGCTGCTTCTTGTCACCTCTCAGGAGTGCCTCTTCCAGAGTCAATGAAGGGCGGAAGTGGAGGGAGGGACTGAGCCAGTGGGGCAGTGCCCCCTCCCCTCAGGCCCATTGCTCCCTGTTCCCTTGCAGGTCACTGCCCCTAGAGAAGCAGTACTGACGGTTCCAGCAGGGGCTGGGCCCTCAGTGTCTCCTCCACTTCTAGCTGAATGGAGTCTTCCCTTCTCCAGCCCAGCACACAGGCTTCCCCTGTGCAAGCCAGTGAGTCCAGCCCAAAGCAATGGACATGTCACTGTGGCCTTTTCCCTCTCCACTGTCCCACTTCTCCACGAACTTCAGCCCTCACAGATGGAGACCTTCCCTGAAAAGGCAAAGCCATGTCACCAGAGCTCTGTTTCCTTCTTGTGTGCTTTTTCCTTTCTCCAGCCAGATGCAAAAGCCCTTTGCCTGCTCCCCATTTCCTCCCACCCCATCACCTAGCCCCGCTGTGGGGACACAGTGCGTGACCAGCACATAACGTCCCATTGCTTCCCATGTGTCACCTCGGGGAAGGCACTTCCTCTCTGTTCCCAGACAGTGAGATAACAGAATCAGGGGCACGATAATATGACTAGTTTAGCCAAAGCTACCAGCCATCTGTACTCCTTTTAATTATCGTAAAAGGAACACATGTTTGTTTTTAGAAAATTTGGAACATACAGAAAATAATTTTTAAAAGTCACATGCATTCTGGTGTATTTCCTGCCAGTGCAAATACCCACACATCTTCAAGGAAATTGGAATCATAACAGAGATTTTTTTAAAAATTGGAATATGAAAATATTTCTTTATTAGGATGCTTATAAGCATAACGTCATTTCTCACCCTTCTTTTCCTTATATTATTTTAGGGGAAAACTTTTCATGTTAAATAGTTTTCATGTTGTTAAATATCTTTCAAAAATGTAATTTTTCACAGCTGCAAAATATGCCACCATATGGATGTGCCTTGCTGTATTGCCCTATTATTGGGCATTCCAGACATTTCCTGTTCTCTGCTGCCTCCAGGCCTGTGTTCCACTATTTAGCCACATGATACATCTACACAAAACATTCTCAGGTCATACCTTACCTTGACTAGCCCCTCTACCAAGCTCCCAAGCTCTCTCTTCTTCCTTTTATTCTGTCTTCCAAAAGAAGCAGAGAATCCTTAGAACTTTCTCACTACCACTCACCGCCTGCCACTCACCCACGATGCTTTAACCAGTCAGCCTTCCAGAAGGTTCCAAGTGCCCTAACACCCAGGACCAGTGCCTGTTTCTCAGTCTTCCTTGCTTTCTTTGCCTCTATGGGACCCATGGTCACACCCTCCTTTCTGAACCTCTCCCCTCCACAGGCCTCCAGGACAGGGTTCTTGCCTCGCTCCCATCGTTCTTCCTCTCCTTTGCTGACACTTCCATTCCCACCCCTAAATGGGGATGTACCATACGCCTTGTTCTCAACCCTCTTTTCTCTTCTTGACCGGCCCTGACCACACCATTGGTGTGTGATAATGAGAGCCAAGTAAGGCGGTGCTGGAAGAGTGGGAATTGCCTACCTGTCCACAGGTGTCTTACTCTCAGCCCCTAGTCACCTGTCCTCTATAAGAGGCCTGGTCTGAGGTCTTCAGAGCCTCCTCTTCTGTTTTGGGAGGGCTCACTCTGGGCTTCAGACAAGTTTGCCTTTATTTATAAAGGCTGAGTTCTCCTCTCTCTCGAGGGCTTTTGGGGGCTGAATAGAACCAGCTGACAGAAGAGCGAACAGCCAAAGCCCTGATTTCTAAGAGAAAATGGCATCTGGGTTCACTCTGTAGCTGTGGGAACTTGAGGCATGGGGAGTTACTTATCTTTTCATGCCTCAGTTTCCTGCCCAGAAAATGGAAATGAAGTAAGGATTATTTAAGTCATGCAGATAACATGCTAAAAGCAGTAGTAAGCATTTACTGAATATTAGCTATTATTACCAATGTTCAAATCCTTCTCTCAGGGAGATGAGGAGGCAAAAAAAAAACGGTATCCCTGCCTCCTTCTACTTCACCCCATCTCCAGAATGGTAGGACTTTAGGGTCAGAGAGGGATACTATGGTCCAAATACATGAAGGAATAGGGAGTGGGGAAGGTTTCCTTCCAAGCCTTAAATATGATCCTCTCTTACATGCATATTTGGATTCGTAGATACATGGCCGTGTCCCTGGTTCATCTCTCAGGCCAGGTTGTGAGACCCTTGTAGACCAGAACCCTGCTGTGCTCATCTCTGAATCTCCATGGCAAACCGCATACAATAGGTACTCACTTAATAAGCTAAGGCAGTTATTTGAAGAAAGAGAAGTAAAGTCAAAGAAGCCGAGGGTGGTGATGTCATCAATGTTTGAAATTCTTGACCAAGCTGGGAAGTTTGCTTCCTGATGCTGATGAAGCTACAGCTGGTGGGACAGAGGAGAACAAAGAGCTGTGCATTCTCAGACATCAGGCACATTTCCCCGCTGCTGATTAGGAAGGAAGTCGGGGGAGAAAAAGAAAAAGAGAACTTTTTAATGGACATGATCTTAAGATGTTGCAAAATGAACACCAATGGCTATTAATAAATTAAGAACAGGTTCAAGTGATGCCCCAGGACTTATCAGGCAGTGAGTTGGGCATTACCTGGACAGTTATCATCAGAATATTCCCTAACAGATGGGATCAAGTTCGTGAAGGATCAGTGAAGTGGGAAAGATGATGATACACCTTGTTATGGGCATCAAGTCAGTGCAGGTCATCTCGGGGCCTTCTGGCCTTCCTTTGTGGTTCCCTCTGCCCCTTTGGCATTGCTCCATCCCTCTAGTCCACTGGGGCCCTTGCGTTGAGCAAACTCCCTAAATGGGGCTTCAACTGGACGGTTAAATGTGCCCCAGATTGCTTCTCAACCTCCCCTACTGCTTTCCTCATCAGTCTGGCCCTGAAATATATTGCTGGTGTAGTGGCTTAAATGGTTGTCCCCCAGCCCCAAGTTCATGCTCACCCAGAACCTCAGAATGTGACCTTATTTGGAAATAGTCTTAGCAAATGTAGTGAGTTAAGGATTTCAGGAAAAAATCATCCTGGATTTAGGGTAGACCCTAAATCCTACAAATGGTACCCTGATTAGAAGAGGAGAAGACACACATGGAGACACACAGAAGAAGCCATGTGAAGACAGAGGGAGGCAGAGATGGGAGCGATGCTGTCACAAGCCAAGGAATGCCTGGGGCCACCAGAGCTGGGAGAGGCAAGGAAGGATTCTTTCCTCAAGCCTTCAGAGGGAGCACAGTCCTGCTGAGACTTTGATTTCAGACTTACAGCCTCCAGAGCTGGAGAGAATAAATTCCTGTTGTTCCGAGCCATCAGGTTGGTGGTAATTTTTTACAGCCACTCTAGGGAACTAATACAGCCAGTGGGATGCTGGTGACTGAAAATGGGTATCTGTTACCCTCAGAGCATTTTCACTTTAAACCGAATTAACAGGAGAACTGATGCCTTAAACCCAAAGGAATAAATCTCAGCAGGTGAGGTTTTAGCAGTATGGTAAGCCAATGGGGTTCTTAGGTAGGGGTCCTTTCTAAGTTCATCCTAAATCACTCCGCAAAGGTAACCAATGCTCCTGTCTATGTGACTCAAGGAAGCGGGTATGAGTCCCTTAGAAGATGGTAAGAATTTAATGGATGCTAATATTCCAGTTTCCTAAGTCATTGACTCACGTTTCTTCAGATGAAAATTTAATTTCAAAGTGGAACAACTGAGGAAGTATGTAGAAATTGTCCTAAAAACAGTTGGTAAAATATGGGATGATACTAGGCCAGAAATTTACTTTTTGTTCCGCAAATATTGACTGACCCATGTGATCTAACGCAGAGGGTTAACAGGCCTACCTATAAAGTAGTCTACAAAAAAGAATGGAAGGAAGGAAGGAAGGAAGGAAGGAAGGAAGGAAGGAAGGAAGGAAGGAAGGAAGGAAAGAAGGAAGGAAGGAAGGAAGGAAGGAAGGAAGGAAGGAAGGAAGGAAGGAAAGAAAAGAAGAAAAAGGAAAAGAAATTTGCCCTGACTCTGATCAAACCTTTAGGTCTAACCACAAATTATATTAATTGTAGAAAAGAGAGCACCATGTTAAAGGACCCAGAGGGGATGCAATCAACAATGTTTCTTAAACTTCAGCTGCATGGAAATCATCTGGAGAGCTTTTGGGGGCTGGACAATTCCGATTCTCTAGGTTTGGGGTGGGACCTGAGATTTTGCATTTCTAACAAACTGCCATTCAACTGAGACCAAATTTGAGAACCATGGCTATAGAAGGTTGTTTTTTCTATTACAACCACCACCAAAATTACAAGAAAACTGGGTTATGAGGATTTTGGGGATTCCTTACGCTATACTCTCTGCATTTCTGTATATTTGAAGCTTTGCATAATAAAAGGTTAAGAATAAATACAGCAAGCAGAGGGTCATCTTTAGATTCATCTAACATGTATACAAGGCCCACTGTGTGCAGCGTTTTCACATGTATTTCATGTAACCCTCACAATACAATTAGCCCCTTTTCATGGTGCTTCAGATGGACTGAATGACTGGTCCTGGCAGTAAGGGGTACAGTCGGGAACTCACATTCAGTCCTTCTGACTCTGAGTACAGTGCTCATTGTTTTATATCAGTGCTCATCACACCTAAGGAAACAAAAGAATCACCTTGAAAGTTTACTTAAAATGCAGATTCCAGGCCTCCCACCAAAGTATCTCTGAGCCAGAGGATTTGGGGTGGGCCTCAGAAATTTGTGTTTTTAATAAGTCGTGCAAGTGACTCTAATGCACACCTTGAGAAACAGGGCCCTGGAGGGCTGAGACAACTGGAGTGAAGAACGATAGACCCTCCAGCTCCCCAAGGAAGACATCTGCGATTAGAAGCCCCCAAGAGAGGATTCTACCAATCCCTGGGTCCTTCTGTAGGTACTGGGGTGATGAATCTGACTTTGGGTTTCTAGGCCCTTCCATAATGGCTAAATGATAATGCTATACTAAGGCAGAAGGAACAGGGCTTGAGTCAGCTGGTACAGTCCCCTCAAGGACATGGAGTGGAAAGGCACATCTAACCCACGAGCGAGCACTGAGTACTATACTTCTCTTAAAGGAGCAGCTTCACAAGGCTGTAAACATCAGCTGTTTTCCTTTTTTGCTATACAAAGCAATGCGCTCTCGTCAAATTCTAATCCTGTCTGTTGAGGTCTGCCAAAGACTTTAATGAACATTCTGGAGCTCTCTGTCTTCTCTTGGAAATGCTAATAGAGCAGCTGGTGGAGTGAATGTTGGGGGAGGATGTCATGAAATTCCTTTTGAAACTTAGGGAGGCAAAGGTGACTCCCCTTCTGATACCCCATCCACAGCTGGAGAAGGCTCCTGGGACCCAGTCTCGTTTTTGCTAATGAATGGGATTGAGAAGGCAGATTATACCTTCTACTTCCTCAGCTACATATTTGAATCACCTGGGAGAAATGTACAAAACTCTGAACACCTAGGCCCCCCTTCAGACCATCATGTCAGAATAGTTACAAGTGGGACCCAGGGGTCTGTATAGTTAAACTTCCCAGGTGATTCCTGTGTAGCCAAGATTGAGAACCGCTCCTAGTGATTTCAACATTGCCTCTGCCTTTGAGACCTGGCTTCCAGACAGTTGGCATTTGAGCTCCCTGGATACAAGGACCAGATATCCCTCTTCTCCTGTATCTTCTTCAGCATCAAGAACAACTGGGTATAGATGCTGTCCTCAAAAATTATTTCATTTATTTTAGAAATATTCATTGGATCTACTGTGTGCCCAGATGTGGAGAATTCATATTATCACTCATAATATACAGCTATGGTTGTACAGAAACCAGCAGTGTATTTGGTGAAAGAAGAAATGCCAACATAGAAGTTAAAATAGTAACAAATGAATTGAACCGCAACTCAAGATCTTTTGCTGCAGTCACTTATCACGTGTGCACCTACTGAGGGGTTTCGGAAGAGAGAGCAGTTGTTGGGGTGATCCCAGGAGGCTTTACCTACAAGTCGGGTCTTGTGGATTTGGAAGAATGGGTGGTGGGAAGAGAGAAGAGGTGACCTGGGGATATGACTTTTCCAGATAGGTGGAGATGCCCACATTTGAGCCTCCATGCTGAACTTTGTGGTGCCAAGTCCTCCACTTCTAGAACATGCTGGCATTTGGGGGTATCTCAATTTTACTTTCTGATGGAGAATCCAGATTGATCTATTGGAAAGAAGACTGTACCATCAGTTAAGAAACCAAATAAGGACGAGCAAGTCTCAACCTCTGTCTCTGTGAAATGAAGGGCAGAAACTAAGAGAATTTTAATACCATCTTTCCATCTGAATATTATATTTCATGTCCTAGTACCACGAGACACAGACTCTATTTTTAAAATAAAACTTCCTAAGGTGTAATTTACATACAGCAAAATGCACCTATTTTGAGTGTACATTTTGATGAGTTTTTACAAATTTATATACACATACAATCACCACCATAATCAAGAGAAGGGACATTCCCATCATCCCCAAAAATTCTTTAAGCCCCTTCCCAGGTAATTGCCACTTCCCCCACTCCAGCCCCAGGTAACCACTGATCTATTTCCTGGCACTATAAATTATATTTGTTTCCCTAGACTTTAATAAATATAATCACATAGTCTTTCATGTCTGGGTTCTTTCAGTTAGCACAATGTTTTGAAATTCATCTGTCAGTATACATCAGTAGTTCATTCCTTTTTAACACTGAAGAGTATTCCATTGAATGAATAAATCACAATTTGTACACTCATCCTTTAATGGAAATTTGGGCTGCCCCCAGTTTTTGGCTGCTATAAATGAAACTGCTATGAACTTTCATGTATAAGCCTATGTGCGAACATGGATTTTCATTTCTCTTGGTCTAATACCTACAAATGGAATTGTTTGGGGCACCTGGGAGGCACAGTTGGTTGAATGCCCGACTCTTGGTTTCGGCTCAGGTCTTGGTCTCAGGGTCGTGGGACTGAGCCCCACATGGGGCTCTGCGCTCAATGGGGAGTCTGCTTCAGATTCTCTCTCCCTCTCCCTCTGCCCTCCTCCACGCTCGTGTGCTCCATCTCTCTCTCTCAAATAAATAAATCTTTTTCTGTAAATGGAATTATTTGCACAGCAGGTATACACTTTATAAGAAATAGCTAAACTTTTCCAAAGTGACTGTACCATTTTGTATCCCTTCCATTAATAAATGGTGTTCCATTTGCTCTGTGTTGTTGGAAACACTTGGTACTGTCACTCTTTCTCATTTAGCCATATGGGGTCTGCTTTGATCTTAGATTTTAGGTTATGCCTCTACAGCAAGGGATGAAAGGACCCTTACAACATTTCAGTGGGACTCCTGTGTGATGCTGCTTGGCCCTAGAATTGGTTCAGCTTTGTAAAATATACACGTGTCAATATTTTTTCAGGTCCAGATACACTGGTCAGTTTTACCGGAAGTTAAGATCAGGGTGAGCCTGATGAATTGACCCAATCTTCACCATCCATAGCAGAGAAAGCCCTCAGTTCCTCCGTAGTCTGATTTCACAAGCCGGGCACTCCAACCACTGCCTCCCTGGGCGCTCCTACAGGGTTCCTGACACATTTTTAATGAAGAGAGGCTGCCTTTGGGTCCCCAGATGCTTTTCTTCCCACTTGCGCCAACCCCTTCATTTTATGACATGTTTTAATGAGGAAGGATGAAGACAGAAAATGAGTGCCAGATGTATCTGAAATGGAACTGAACAATAATTACATTCTGCAGTGAAATTACAGAAATGCTCCATTCAATATGCTTGGAAAAGAGCTGGCAGGAGAGAAATATGTGCTCTTGAAAGCATAGCTCAAGGAGCACATTTTAAAGTTCTAGCATAAAAAAAGATATCTAAAACCCCCCACAGAAAGCCAAAGCTTAACATGCCCCTTCCACTTTTTGGAAAGAAAAATATAAATTAAACCTCAGTGAAGAGGGTGAACGAGCAGCCCTCCCCCCAGTGGATTCCTCCCATACTGGATTCTAACACAGTTAAAGGAAGACGGTGTTGTCCACCCAACCCCCCCCAACCTTGAGGGGATTTAATTGGGGGAAGGTTGGTCAGATACTTGAGCATCCAGAGACCAGAGCGCCCCAGTGAGGTAGCTTGCGGCCCCCTGGCCAGGCCGCAGCTTGTCTAAGACTGAAGGCAAAGGGCCAGAGCCAATCTGAGCCCTCTCTGCTCTTGGAGGTTGGCCTCCAGGGGGGACAGCGCTGTGACATGCCCCAAGGAGGCTTGCTCACCCATCTGGGGGGCTTGCCGCTCCCCTGAGAAGGCATGGCACCTGCCTCAAAAGTCCAGATTGGGGTCCACAGCAACCTTTATGCAGGGGCAGCAGCGGCCAGCTTGATGTAAGGGCCTAGGAAGCCCAGCCGTCCACACAGCCTGTCTCAAATTGCTAATGATAGCCATTTTTCTTTCATTTCTTTATCTACCATCACCACCCACCCCAATACGATGAGCTAGACTACAGAAAACCCGATTTTTAAGATACAAATTTAAACGTCAGATCTAGGGAAACCATTTTGTAATGGGCTGCCAAGTGTGAATACATGCCCTGGTCATAATTATGGGCCTGAACTTTACTACCCTTCACTGGGGTTTGATTCATATGTTTTCTTTTGAAAAAAAAAGGAAGAAAGAAAGAAAGAAAGAAAGAAAGAAAGAAAGAAAGAAAGAAAGAAAGAAAGAAAAGGAATGATTCTCAGCATTAATATCCTGGTTGTGATGTTGTACTATCTGCAAGATCCCCCTATTAAGGAGACTGGGTAAAAAATACATGGGATCTCCCTATGGTATTTCTTACAAGTGCATTTGAATCTTCTCTCTCTTACTCAGCCTTTTGCGCTATGCAGTTCTCGACCACGTGGGCTGGGACCCACCCACACGGGGGAGAGCAGTCTGCGCTACTCAGTCCACTAACTCAGATGTTAATCTTAACCGGAAACACCCTCACATACATATCCAGAATCATGTTTAACCAAATAGCTGGGCACCCACTCAATGAACTCTCAGAGCCTCAAACGAAGTGACTTCACCTGTCTGGGCTAGTTTCCTCTTCTTTAAAATGGGCATGATAGTGGTAGCACCCTCCTCACCCAGCCGGGGAGGAGTTCAAGAGAGACAGAACACAGAAAATCCTTAGTGGAACGCTTGGGATGTAGGAAGTGCCCTCACTCTCTGGGAAGGGATGAGTAGAAAAGGAGCAGGGAGAAACCAGACCAGAGCTCCTGAGCTAACGCACCTCTACCTCGACCATCCCTCTACCCTTGACTCCAGTGCCCCTTCTCTCTTTATCTCTCCTCTTTGCAGCCATTCTGACACCTGCATTTGAAAAGGTTCCGATTCCTCAGAGTGGCACTTGTAAGAGTCTAATTGTCCGGCTCAGGATTTCTGATCAAGACTGAGGTGCAGAGAAGGCTGGGTGGGTTGTGGGGACTTGATTGTCTGCTGATCTGACACGGGATGTGGCCACCGATAGCTGCCTCCCGCACACCACGCCGTGTAACTGCTGTTGGCAAAACACAAAGGCACCCTCCCCCCATGCTGACCCGGCTCCTGGCGCTGCCCTGCTTCTCTGTGGAGCCAGCTAAGCGGTGACATTGCCAGCTGGGGATTATGCCTTACAGAGCAAGTCTGAGGAGCCAGGGGGAGGTGGCAGCAGAAGTGGTTTATGTGAAAGAAGTCTCCCCTTTACACACAAATATCTAAAAACTATTAATTTTGGGGCAGCAGCAAGGAAGAAATACATGAAAGGAAAATTGATTTCTATTTAAATGGTATGTTTTCATCGCCCTTCTTCAGAGCCTAAGCATTCATCTTTGAGTACCTGTGCTAATTGATTTCAAATGCAATTCAACGCAGTCGCTGTAGAACAATAAATCTCAGGGCAAAGAGGCTAAAGGGGGAACTTGAGTGGAACAGAAGTGGGATGTAACCCATGACATTTACAAGGCGTGTCTTCGTCATCCTGGGGCGAGCTGGGGAACGGTGCCCTTATGGGAGATGGGATGGGGGCTGGTGGCAGCGTCCGCTCAATTGTGTGTACAATGGTTAATCTCTTGAACTTGAAACCCTTCTTATCCAGGGAGTGTCAATTTCTGGGCCACTGCCAGGGACTCAGGTAGCTGTCCCAGTCCCCAGGAGTGCTCTGGCCCTCCGGAGGAGGAGAACACTCTTAGGGCTACTCTTCCATTCTTTTTGGCAGTGCCTGTTGCCTTCTTTCCCATGGGTTCCTCACAGGCCTGATCCTCCCGGCAAGCCGCTTTCATATGCCCCTCTTCCTCCTAAACTTCTGCCCATTCCCCCCCAAGGGCTGTCACTTCGGGAGGCAAGCAGCTGAGCTGACTCCTGGAAGGTACAACTGAGACCCATAAGCTGAGCACAGATGGAGGCGGGAACTTCAAATGCCATAGGTCCAGGCCCCAAATCTGGGGCAAGAGGACCCTTTGGGTTTCATCCAGGCGATCCCTATGGGTGCCTGCCCACCTGCACCAGCGCCCTGCCATTGCTCATCCCCAGGAGAGGGGAGGGCTGAAGGTGTGAGAGCCGGCATGCAAGACTGGACAGAAAGAAAAGGATTTCAACGAGCGCTCGTGCTTCTTCAGGGTCTGTGGGGCAGCTTTAATGTTGCTTTTCTGAGCAAGAACCCAGTGGATAAGGAGAACCGCTAATCTGTTAAAACGCCCTATACCAAGAAGGTGAACAACCATGGAAAGGGGATGTGCCCACTCTTGAAAAATAATTCGTGAGAGATAGGCCCAACCTCCAAGAGAGCATGGGTCAGCCTGGAAGGGAGGAGCAGGCTGAGGGGGTCTGCAGGAGCCAGAGGAGGGCTGGGCCCAGAGAGCCACACCCACCTGTAGAACAGTCGGCATCCGGAAGGGCTTCCCAGGCAGTGGCCACTAGGCTTGTGCAGGGCATCAGGGGCAAATCTTTGTAACTACCCACTTGGCATTCCCAGAATTCTGCCGTAGCAGAACTACTCCCCAGCAGGACGGAACTCTCTCCAAGGGCTTTTCTCCAAATGATTGAGATCAAGCAGTTTATTTCTGAGAAGGGACAGCCCTCCCCAGGCTCTATGTACGTAAGCCAGAAGCAACATCCATATACAATCAAAATACAGAGCCATTTCAGTCAGTTTGGGCACAGAGGCAATTCACCCGAATTTCCAATGCAGAGACAAATTATCCCAAGACAGATTAAATTATTCATGGACTTAATGGCTTCTTTTTTGTATTGATATCACTTCAGTCTTTGTGATAAGTATTTCAGTGGCTATATGAGTACATTTAAATTTAAAATAGCTGCTTCTGTTACATACGGCATGAAATGAGGTGAGTCCTCATGTCCCACATCTCTCCCTATTACCTTCATAGTCATTCATTCATCCATTCGTTCATTCACAGTCTCCACCCTCACGTAGCTCACCGTGGGGGGAGACATACATTAAACAGATGAACATTTCTCCCTGTGTTGTGGGTGTGTGATAAGGGGGATTTAAAGCAAAAAGCCCCAGTGATCAGTTAGGCTGAGCGAAGCTCTTATTTTCCCCCCAGTTTGCCCATCTCCCACCTGCCAACCTCCCACGGGGCCTATTGATCCTGACATGCCGTGATGTCAAATCACATGTCGTGATATCTTTCAGTGCGATGCTGACAAAGCCAAGAGGAGGCCCCTCTGGCTTGTGCTGGGAGTTCCTTCTCCCACACCCACTGCCCTCTGGTGCCGGTGCCACAATTATAACCATAGCTGGCAGGATGCCGTGGCGGCAAAGACCCCCCCCCCGCCGAGCGAGGAAGATAAATACAATTTCTGTTGGGCCCATTGATCTCCCCTCTGAGCAATTTAATAGGGAGGTGGAGAAGCGGCAGGGAGAAGCTGCTGTCTAACTGGCTTCTGGGGGCAGGGGACACCTCTAAGTAAATCCACAGCTCACTGAAGCCACAGTCCCTGCTCACAGGGCCTTGGTGACAAACCCCTGACTCCCGAGCCCCAGCACAGAGAGAAAAGAGGTGGGAAGTAATTTGGAATAGGGATGACGAGGCATTAACAAGCCAACTTAAAATATCCATTAGGTGATTAAGGGGATTAGGCTGGTGTCATCTATGCAGCTCTCCCTCCCAAGGCAGCAAGCCAGGCTGGGCAGGAATGCACAAGGATGTATCTTTCTCCTCGCAACAAACTGAGGGCTTCGGAGGGGAGGGGGGTGGGGGATTGGGATAGGCTGGTGATGGGTATTAAGGAGGGCACGTATTGCAAGGAGCACTGGGTGTTATATGCAAATAATGAATCATGGAACACTACATCAAAAACTAAGGATGTACTGTATGGTGACTAACATAACATAATAAAAAATTATTAAAAAAAAAAAAAAGAACCAACAGGAACACAGGGAATGTCTGTCAGGCTTTCCTCTGTGCTGGGCAAAGTACAGCCTCTCATCATGAAGAAAATCGGGCTTTGTCTGCCAAGAGCCAGTCCTGCTACCTCATTCTTTTGCTCCGGGTTCTGAACTGTGAGGGCTGGCCGGAACTCTGGGCCTGTCGCCGGTGTTCCCAGGCCAGAATTTTCTCATGCTATTCCCCTCGTGGGAAAATCCTCCACCTTGGTATTGGCATCCCAGAATAACATCCCAAAACGCTGAGAGCGAGTTTAGGGAGTTCTTCCTAAACTGAGGGCAGGGAGGAGCCACAGTCCAATGTCACTGAGTTCAACAGAGACAGTGCCTGGTCACCACCCAGGGCTACTGAGAGGAAGCGGCGACGGTGAGTGGCCAGGACTGGCCCTCATGTGGTGAAGGAGAGGACTTTGACCTTGCTCCTTAGGGCCCCCAGTTCCCCAGTCTGAGCACAGTGCCCTCCCCGCTGCTCTTGGCACTTGCTGGGGCTGCTGGCATCACCCCCTGGCTTCTTCCCAGCACACCCTCCTAGAGCCTGGTCGCAGATCTCTCACTTGTCCCCCACCCGGCATCCATCCAATGGGACATCAGCATTTTAAATGCACCCAAGCTTTGAGCGGAAGGGAGGCAGCTCTAACCAAGGTGGGAGGGCAGGGCTGTCAGGCATGAGAGAACATTTGGGGACCCTGAGCCTTCTGGTACTGCTAGAACCACATCATACAGCTGAGCACCTGCGTGTGGATGGCCTGGAGGGTCACAGTGCATGCTGGGCATTGCTGGAGTTGAAATCTGCCGAGTTCGCCACCCCTTGTCCCCAGGGCGCAAGATGGGAGTGACAGTGCTGTCAGCCAGTGGGTATAAAACTCCGCAGTCCTGCCTGCTCACAATAGGAGACCCCTCCTGGGTGCCCCAAAGCTAACTGTGGGTGCAGGAGGCCCCATACTGAACTCTTGAGTAGGTCAAACTGAGTATTTGCCCTCAGCTCTCCGGCCCCCTTGCCCCCCTTGCAAGCCTGCCCTCTCCTGGGCCCAGGCTGTCAGTTCTTCCCCTGGTCTTCCTCGACTCCAGACCCACTTTGTTCTGGACCTCCAGGTTTCCTTCAGATTGTCACAATCAGGGCCAGGTGTCCCCACCCTGCTAAAGAGTTCTTTCGGGTGAGAGTAAAAAAACTCAAGGAGCTGGTCTGTGCAACCATTCATCCAGGAAGGAGATGGTTTCCAGCTTTCAGAGACAGGTAACCATCCAGGCGGGTTTTTTCCTTTAGCGCACTCCTGTCTTCATTGGGATCCGTAGCAGTTCCTTCAACAGGGATTTCCTGGGGATGACAGTCATAAATACACAGACCTAGTCCCCGCCTAGTCCCATGCAGCAGGGAGTCCAGAGGACAAAAAGGATGCAGATGGGGGAGCAGGATGTCTCACACACTGTGGGAAGAACCTCAGCATAGGGAGCAGAGGGTGAGGAAGGGCTCCTGAGCTCTTGAGGGAGGTCAGGAGTGGAGCTCCGTGAGAAAGAAACCACGTCAAAGCTAAGCGTTAGGGGATAGGCCAGAGTTAGCAGGCAAACCCCGCGGGGGAGAAGGGAAGGAGAGAAGAGGGCTGCAGGGCGAAGGAAGAACACGTGCAGGGGGTGGAGGGAGGAGAGCTGGGTGCCGTGGGCAGAACAGTGAAAAGTATAGCTGGACCTGGGACGATGGATGATGATGGGGGACATGGGGAGAGATAAGGCTGGAGGGATCACCAAGGTCTCCGCACATCCTTACTGAAGGTCTGGGCTTCATTTCTCCTAAGGGTGCTGCGAGGACAGGGGGAAGTTTTAAAGTAAGAGAGTGATAGACTCAGACTGAGTTGGAGAAAGATCCTTCTGGCTGCAATAAGGAGAGGAGGCAAGCAGAGAGTGGAGCGGGCTGTGGGGAGATGGGGTCAACGGCAGCTGCAGAGTCCAGGCGAGGGAGGCACCAGGGAGCATGAGCGGGGACCAAGACACGAAGGGCAAGGGAGGGGACAGATCAGGATAGCTGAGGTTCTGATGGAGAGTTCCATGCCCTTCCTTAGGACACGGGGCCCAAGGAGAGGGCATCTGGAGTGAGACAGTCTCTCAGCTAGAAGTCTACATGCTGGTGTACCCACATGTCCCCTGCCACACTGGGCCCCACGGGGACGTTGATACAGACCCTGAACTCCTTGTCATCAGTTGATGCAACATGCTATCCTCCGTGCCCTCGGCTCCTGGCACATAACTGGTGGTTAAAAGTGTTTATTGAATGCATGCATGAAAGCATTAATAAGTGAATATAAGACAGAGTCTCTAACTTCAAAGTTCTTAGAGTCTTATTGCAAGACAAGATTATCCTACATCAAACAATTAAAGAACAGCACAAGATAGAACATAATTAAGTTCTAAATCATCTGGTTCAGGCTGTAAGTGCTGGAGTTTCAGAGAAGGGAAAGATCAATGCGGGCTAGAGGAGTTAAGGATGGCTTAAACATAATTCCCCGACATTACAGTACCCTGGAAACAACAGTGCCTGTCTTAAAACTGAAGAGAGATAAAAGCCAATACATAGAGCCTTATTTACCTGGTGTTCTACAGCAGACCACCACGATATTGGGGGACTGAATTAATAACATTGGCCTTGGGGGTAAATGCTGTTCAAGTGGATTTACTCCTGTACAGTTAATAATGGGCTTTGACAGAATTTATTCTCATTATTTTCTTTTTTAAAAAATTAATTTATTTGAGAGGGAGAGAGGGAGAAAGAGCAGGGGGAGGGAGAAGCAGACTCCCTGCTAAGTGGGGAGCCTGTTGTGGGGCTCAATCCCATGATGCTGGGATCATGACCTGAGCTGAAGGCAGCCGCTTAACCAACTGAGCCACCCAGGCGCCCCTGTATTCTTTTTTTTTTTTTTTAAGATTTTTTTTTATCACGGTGAAATTCATAAAACATAAAATGAACCATTTTAAAATGTACAATTCAGTGGCATTTAATACATTCACATGGTTATGTAACAAGCTCCTCTATCTAGATCCAAAACATTTGGACCCGCCCCAAAAGAGAATTCTGTTCACAGTATCCTTGAACCAGAAAAGCAATATCGTAGACCTAATGAGCCCTGAAGTCTCATCTGAAGACTAGGATTAGGTCACTCAAATCTGGACCTGGGCAAGTCGCCAATGATTTCCCGGCCTCGGTTCCATCATTTGTAAAATGGGAGAGTTTGATCAGGATGATAACCAGGGTCTCTTCTAGCTTTACCACACCATAATTCAAAGCACAGTTGTCTTTCACATTTGAAGATGATTAACATAAAAATAGATTTATTGCTTGGCTATAATGTGCAAAAAAACCCAGTGCGCATATGTGTGTGTTTTAAGAGGTGGAGATAGGACAGAGAGAGACTAGCTACGCTCTACTGTTTCTCCTTAAAGAGCCAAATTTAAAAACCTGTTTCTAACTTGGACTTTTACATTTAGCCTATAAATCTCATTATTCTATATGAAAGTCTCACAAATTTTAACAACCACTTTAAGGGACACTTTGATTCATGGTTGATTCCATTTATAAACTTGGTTAATTAAATTCCTTTAAACATTTTAAATGGCAGTTATAAATTTACAATGTTCTATTTCCTTTTTAAGTACCTCATTTGACTGATTTAATAAACAAAAACCTCCCAGCTACTTACATCCTTATAAATCTAATAAATTAAACATATGAGTATGGTAAACCTTAAGTTCTCCTAAATGTTTTAACCCTGTATGTTAATTTTATAAGATTTCCATTTAAGAGCACAAGTTTGATGAATCACTCAGTTCACATTTTAAGCTAGTATCACAAAATTTAACAATTACTATGAAGGACAAATTCTCTTTAAACATGACAAATGTAAGATACCATATATGCAAAGAATTTCCTAATACAAAATGCCAATGTTAACGGTTTAATTTTTAACTTTAAAAACCCCTGGTTTAAAATATGCTTGCATTCTAAGAAAATAATTTTATCATCCTAAATAAATTTGGGGGCGTTAACTTTCCCAGGCTTTCCCCCCACCTCTGCTGGCTGCGATTTCTTAAACGACTAGAGGTGTTAACCATAAATTGACCAGATTCTTGTCTACCACTCCAGCATCCAGGCTGAAGTCATGTTTTCAGTCACTACTCACAGTTTGTAAAACTCAAGGAATGGAATGATCATGTAGTCCTGGTTCTCCTCGGGTTATGATTTAGATAATTTTTAAGTCATGCAATGTCTGCACCCTCTCCTCAGGTAACCACATACTTGATTGGGTTCAATAATCTATTCGCCACTCCATTCCATTCTGATTTATTTTTTATTCTTCCTCTCTGTTAGGGCTTTGCAACTGGTATGGATATTAATATAATAACTGATTGAATTCTGCATGTCTCCTATGGCTGTGTCTGACTCGAATTACAACTCCCACCAGCAATATTTACGCACATATACACAACACTCACACACTCCAAGATATTTTTAGGCCCACCTAGGAGCCTAGACAAGTTATTGGCCAACTCTGAATATCCAAGAGAACCATAAATCTAGACATTTGCTTAGGTGACTTACCAGAGGGATAAATAAGAACATCTGCATAAATTAGATATGAAGGTGCTTGCTAAAGAAACGGGTCTGATGGAAGATTTGAAAGAAATTCCAGACCAGCTTGGGAACTGCAAATCAGTTGGCCCCCACCCCTATTCCCACTCCAGCTGGGAAACCTTTCTCTTTCACTGTAAGACTTTCAAAGACAACGTGAGGAATTCAGAAGTTCGTTTCTCTCTCCTCTAGACTCCACGCTTAAGCCCCTTGTACCGGCATTATCATAAAGCCTTGGTAATTGCTTGAACATGTTCATTTATCTTGCAACGCACTGGTTTCATCTGACTGTATTTAAAGGATTGAAAGTGTAACCGGGAAGGGCTGGAGCAAGGGGTTTGGTCTGTGAATGCAGAAAGTCTGAGCTCAGAGACAGATGTGTTAGGACTTGAGGTTGCTCAAAGCATTGAAATGGAGTGGCTCACAGCATCATCATGGCTGGTATGGCCCCTACTCTGCTTGCCCTCCCTCCTCTCGGAGCTCTGTCACATGCTCTCCCTCCCTCCCTCCTTTCTGCTCCCTCAATCCAGAGACTGTAACCTTGTCAGAGAGTGGTAGATCCACAGCCCCTCCCCCAAATCTTATTACTGTTGCCACAATCAGAGCCAGGAGTGGTTTGAATGCACATATTGATAATCACAGCTGGGACTGCATAAGCAAAATAAAGCCCGCAAAATAAGAGCTAGTGGACAGTCAGAGACCCCGGAAAACCCATCGATTGTGACCGTGGCTTCTTTCCGTAGAGCAGAATGAGCACAGGAGAGCTGAACTCTGGGTAATTTCTAGCAAACAATGTGCTGTAGAGCGTTATTGGTAGGTCCTGAAAATCGAAGTGGAACCCCCAGCTCCCCATAGAACATGCTTCGTTAGTGTGGAACAAAGAGCTGGCCGCTGGCTGGGACAGCAGTTCCCGGTCTGCGGCACAGTGGGGGCGGCGGGGGCAGGTATAGCGGAAGCTCGGGGAGGCTGTGCTGACCAGTCCCTGCATCAGAGAAGACAGAGGATAGCCACCCTCCTTCTTGTTCGGGGTCTGCCATTGGTGAGGTCCGAGATGTCACAGCTCACTAGCTGTGGGACCCCCGGCAGCTAGCTATTCATCCCAGGGCTTCAGCCTCCCTCCTGCTTCCACCACAGGGTTCTTGTGAGGACCAATGATGAAGAAGCAAGCAGAAGTGTCCACAGTGTCCCAGGATCCTCGGATAACCCTTAGCATCCAGGGAAGGGATTAAAGAGGAAGTTCTATGGCCCGAGTCCTCAGAGGGAAGATGGCTGCCGGGTCATCCAGTCATTCGCCCTTGGAGTCTGCACACTCAGTGTGTTGCCCTCAAGAGATCTTGCATGTTACAAGAAGATGCCAAGAAGTTCTCAAGGACAGAGACTCCCCCCCCCCCCCGCCCACTTCGCACACACACACTTTTTTTTTTTAAGAAAGTAAGCAAGCAATACTTGATCTATATGCATAACACACCACGGTGACACTTCAAGCACTGAGATACTTTGGTAAGATATTCGGTGGCAAATGTCTTGTAGTATTCTCAGATCACATTCAAAAAGATAATGACCCCGGGGCACCTGAGTGGCTCAGTCTATTAAGCGGCAGACTCTGGGTTTTGGCTCAAGTCATGATCTCAGGGTCCTGGGATCGAGCCCCGCGTGGGGCTCCATGCTCAGCAGGGAATCTGCTTGAGATTCCCTTTCTCCCTCTCCCCTCTCCCCACTCGCGCGCTCTCTCAAAATAAATAAACAAATAAATCTTTAAAAAAGAAAAAAAAAAAGAAAGAGATAAGACCCCTCTGCCTCCACAGAAAGCTAAACCAGGGCTGAAGCCTCCTCATTCCAAACAGAATACAAGGCAGCTCTCCTTGCTCAGTTCTCGGGGAAGCCAGCCTTAGCAGGAAGGCAAATCAACCCATGTTGCAGCTTTCCCACTGCATTTGAGACATCTGCATGCGAAACTGGGTCAGAAATGACTGAAAATGGAAAAGTACCCAGGAGTGATTCTTCTGACAGACTCAGTGCACGCTGCTTCCCCCGCACCCCGCACCCTGCATGCCGGTGGGCGCAGGTGGGAGCGGGAGGGAGAGGTTTGTTCCAAACACCTCCTCTCTGCCAGGCAAGTTGGGAGAACATGAATAGACAGCATGCGCCTTGAATGGCAAGGAAGGGAAACGATGAACCTACTTTTGCCTGAGGTCCCATGTACTCCTGGTGGACGATTTTCTAGAAAATCAAACCTGCTTGGTTGGCTGCCCTGGAAAAGAAGGGAGCCCAGAGAAGTGGGCAGAGGTGGGCTGGCCCTTGGTCACTTGGTAATATCAAGGTCAGTCCCACACAGAGGGTAGCAAGTAGGTCTTATTATATTTATGACAGTACAAGCAGGGGGAAGAGCCGGTAGTGGCGGTGTGGTTTATCAGTGATCAGCCACCCTGACGGGCAGGAAAGAGTGTCCAGAAAATGATGACACCACCAGCACAGCTGACCTAAGGAAGGAGAACCGGGGAGACTACCATGTCTCCCCTCGGAGCCTGGGGGTTACTCTAAGACCTCTTCGTTTTTGCCTGGTTTGAACTTAAATGTTTTCTTTAATATATTAGTTTATGAGGGTTTCATTGATTATCATAAGATAAATGATGTCACTTTGAAAAACATTTTCTCTCTTTCATCATTTTAAATAAAGGCGACAATATATCAAATGGCAAAAACTCTCCTTAGGTTTGGGTTCTTTCTGGACCCATATATTTTGCAAAATAGATTTTTCAACTCACTGGAAGGAGACCCAGAATGGGAAAGAAAAATGTAAGGGTTCCCTCTGCTCTTCTTGCCAATTTCCTTGAAGTTGAAAATCCATCTTGCCTGGCCTGATGTGGGCTAATTGCCAAATTGGGTTTCTGCCTCCTTACTTTCCTACTTATTTAGCTTCTTGGATGCTCTCCAGACCTGGCTCCAAAAGGGCCACAAAGGGGTTGAAATGTGTTTTTTCCTGGGAGAGTCAGCGGAGCCCCAGGGTTATGCAAGTCATATCTAAGGCAGCCATGTACTCCCAGCAATACATCCCCCACTCTGCCCTCAGGCCCCCTGGACAAGGTTGTTCTCATTGGCGGTCCAGATGACCAGCTGTCCACTTGGCTCCCACACACCGTTCACCAGTCCCACCCTGAGGTGTGAGGCCCAACCTCAGCCTGTTGGGTGCGGGAGGGTTGAAGGCAAACTTTCCTTAAGTGTCTTGAAGTATCGTTTCCTATTTGAGTCATTTCCTAAATGCCTGTTAGCTATTTTGAGGACAAGTTTTGGGAAAATGGCTCATATTCTGATTATGTAAAATTCCCTTAAAGGCTTTAAAGACTTCAGCTCATATGAGCTTTTCGTAGCCAACACTCAAGACCAGTTATGGCTCCATGAGTCAGCTTGTTTCAGTAGGATCCAGTGCCCTGAACTTGGGCTCAGAAAACTTGGGATGTGCGCACAGGTCAGCCCCAGAGCGGCCACTAACTTACTGGCTGAGTCACGCTCCTCGCTCTGCAGCAGCTGTGGTGAAGCCCAAATGAAAGCCACAGAAGACTTTGGAAAACAGCTCCTGAGAAAACTGGACCTGGGGGGTGCGTGAGCAGCAACCAGCCCCTAGCGGTCTTGGGGGCACAGGAAAAGACCCCAGGTAGGGACATCCAGCTTCTTCCAAGTGTGAGTCTCATATTCACAGTGGAGGTGTGAATGCTCAGGACAGTCTTAAATGGAAGTTCTGGAAACATCACATTCATGGTGTCACTTTCCTGTTCAAAAGCTGCCCATGGTTCCCAATGTATTCCAGACCCTCAGGTTCAGCATTGCAGGCCTGCCCTCCCAGGCTTCTCCTCTCCTGCATGAACCTTCCTTTCTATTCAGACTGCCACCAGAAGACAGCTTCCATTTCTCCAAGGTTCTCCCTAGGAGACCGTCCTCCTTGGGGTCCAGACTCCATCTCACACCTCTTTGTCTGGGGCATCTTCTCTCACCAGCCCCTCCACCTGGATCTCTGCCTCCTCTGGAGCAGAGTTCTTATCATTACCGGTCCCGAGGCAAAAGTCGTGCACTGCTCTCATGGTGGGTGGTATTCAACTCTTGGATTAAGATATAACTTTTTCCGAGTTTTTACCTTGTTTCTGCAAGTAGGTTGGGAACTCCTCGGGGGGGCAGGAACTGTGTCTAATTCATCTTTATATCCTCTGGCAGACAGTAGTGTTCAATCAATGTGCACTGAGTGATCAATATGAAAATCCTTCTATCTCCAGAACTTTGTTCAGATCCAAAAGCAGAGAGAGCAGAAAGCGGTCTCGCTCAGTGACCTAGTTGAGAGCTCTCCTGTGCTGTGATTACAGGCCCGGAAAAGAGCCCTGTTCTTCCAGTCACCTCCCCTCCCCAGTGCCTCCAAGGCCTCCGCTGCCTTACAAGTAACACAGCGTGTTTTACAGAAGCTCAGCAGCTAGTCTTATTTCTCTCTCCCGCCCTCCCCCTTCCGTCTCCTCCAACATAGCTGTTCAGTCACAATTTGATGTAGCTTAGTAATAACTGCCAGCATTTATCGAGTGCCTGTTGTATGCTTAGCCCTGTGGTCACCGCTTCCCACATGTTATTTCATGTAATCCCAACACCAACCCTTTGAGGTGGGTTCTATCTCCCACTCAAAAGGTACTGAAAATAGCAGTGAAGCTGTTGCCTGGTGTCGCATGGGGAGTGGATGCATGACTGACACCCCCCCCCCATCTTCTTCTAAAAGCTCCTGTTTTTAAACTACTGTGAATTGCAAGATAGAATCTTCATTGTGGTGGGCGAGGGGACAGTCCAGACAGCACAGACCCGGACTGCCTTTGGCTTCATACAGTCCAGCAGCCAGTACGCAATGCTTCGTTGTGGTTATCCCAGACAAGACAGAACAATCAAAGCCACCCACTGACACTCAGAAACAGGTCAATGGATTCATTCAGGGGGACAGCGTATCCTTATGCATGCCACACCATAACAAGTGAGTGACATGATCATGTGGGCTGTAGAAAACCTTCTCGTGACCCACAAAACACACAGAACATTCATTCACTCACTCATCCATACAGCAAGTGTTTATGCAGTGTCTACTATATTTCGGGCCTGTGCTGCAATGGGGGGGAGGGTAAAAATAATCAATACTCAGCACTGTGGGGCCCACCACCTAGTGAGGTATGCAGACACACAATGACAGAGCCTAACTGGGGAGTGAGCAATGTCTGCAGGAGGCTGGAGGGGCAGAAACCATCGGTGCCTGGGGAGGTCAGGGGAGGTTCTCCTATGGCCCTGGGGTCCTGTTCTCTCTCTCACAGATTTTCATGCGCATTCACATCTGACGCACACGCCTCTTCCCACTTCCCTGCCTTCTTCCATAACACCGGCAGATTCTCCAGAGGAGAAGGGAAATTTGACTGACAGCTCAGCTCAGAAGCTCTGGGAGCTGCCACAGAGACATGATAGCAGTTCTGAGTCTTCTAAAGAGGCCATAAGTTGTGGGAGGGAGGAACGAAGGTAGGAGGAAAGAAAGCGGGGGCTACAGAGAAAACTAAAGTAGACTGCCTAACTGGGAGCACCTCAAACCTTCCCCCTCTCTCTCTCTGAATCTCTGGAATGTGTACTCCCTGACCATCACTGGAAACAAACCAAAAAACCTAATGCATTTAAAGAAAAAAGATATATATATATTATATATATATATATATATACACACACAAATACATGTACAATATGTGTGTATACATGTGCACCTATATACATACGTATTTATGCATATACATATATGTGCACATGTATACACACATATATGCACATACACATATCAGAGCCCCCCACTTCCCCACTACTCTCAATGCCCTTTATCCTGTCCTCTCTATGCACACCTCAAAATAGTCAAAACCCCAACTGGAAGTGGTATGGGATCTAATCTGGCTTTGAGCCATCTAGAACCCATTGGCAATCTTGCCTAGTTCCTTGTCTAAGAAGCCATTATGGGAGAAGTTAATTCAGCACAGCCAAGCCTGTGATGATGGAGGACAGAATGAATCCATCAAAATATTCATATATATTTGATGCACGAGAACCCTGAATGAATGAGTAAATGAAACTTTACTAAGCCCCTCCTGTACACCAGGGCCTGTGCCAGGAATGTTTAAGAGTATTATTTATTGTAATCCTCACACTAACTTTATGAGGTAAGGATTATTATCTTCATTTTTGATGGCAAAGATTCTGATAGTTGGACTCAATAAGTTGGGTTTTTTTTGGGGGGGGGTTAACCAAGATAACATCAAAATGCTAGAAAGTGGCCAAACTGGAATTTAGTGGATTCTCCATTGTTTCACAACTAAATCTGAAACCGTATGCTCTGCTGGATGGTAGGCACATGGGAGAAGTGTAAAAAATAGAAAATACTTGTAAAGCTCACAGATTGGTAGAGAGGAATAATATGCCTTTCAGATACAATGGGACTGAAGGGCAAGAACAGCCATCCCCAACAGACCATACAATGAGGCATGTCATGGGGATTCAGTGGGGGACGGCTCAGGTCCTGCCAGGGTCTACACAAAGGCTATGTGGAAGCCCAGAGCTCTAAGCTCAGAAGAACATGGTGGTTTCTTAATGAGTGCCAGGTTGGTCTGGTGCAGAGAGATCGATGGAGAAGCAAAAGAGAAATCCCAGAAACAGGACCATGGGTACAAATAATTTACTCTATGATAAAGGCAGCATTTCAAGTTAGTAGGCATCCGATGGCTTAGTCAATAACTAGTTTGGGGACAACTGGCTTAGCCATTTGCTAAAAAGAAAAGCTCTATTCTGGCTTTCTACACTACATTTAAAATATTCCAAAAGAATTAAGAATTGTCATGAAAATAATTCTAAAATAACCCTGAAACAAATATAGATGAATATTTTAACTCAGAGGGGAAATTTTTTCTAATTATATTTGCAAAGGAAGTTTTACAAATAAAAGAACAGATTCAATGTCATAAAAATTTTAAACTCCAATATATCAAATCAAATACTGTTAAAATGTAAATGCTATAAACAAACTGGGAAAACATTTGAAATATATATGAGAGATGAAAGTTAGTATACTTCATATATAGGATGGACTTACAATCAATAAGAAAAGATGCTTCAGTTTTTTAAAAATTTGGCAAAGTATATAAATGGCATAATTCCCAAATAAGAAATCTGAATGGCCAATAGGCCTGTGAAAAAACTGTTCAAACTCACTAAGTTTTAAAAGCAAATTAAAAATTTTACGTTGGAAAAGTGTTTTTTGTATTTTTTTTTCATTTTATTTTTTGGATAGTGAGTATATTTACCTGGTTCCAAAATCAAAAAACAAAGAATACAGTGAAAAATCTCCCTCCTATCCATGTCCCCCATCTGCTCAATGCTCACCACACCCCCAAACAGGTGACCACTGCTACAAACACTTGTATATCCTCTAGAGTTTCTTTCTATATATATAAGCATATTTCAGTATGTATTATTATTTTCCCCCCTTCAAAGTGAAATATAGCATATTTTATATACAGTTTCACACCTACTTTTTCTGCTTAACAATATATATTACACAACTTTTCATATGGGTATATTAAAAGCTTCTTTTCTATTTGTCATTAAACAGTTTTTCAATGTATAGATGTAGAATAATTTATTTAGATATTCTCTGACCTTTTGCTCTTACAAACAATGCTGCAATGAATAACCTTGAACATACGTCATTTCTCAAATATGCCAGAGTATCTGTAGAATGATTTTCAAGAAGCGAAATTACTGGGACCAAGGATATATGCATTTTTAATTCTGAAAGACGCTGCCAAATTGCCTTCTACAAAGATTTTATCAATTTACACACCCACCCAAAATGTATGAGTGTGCCTGTTTCTCCACAGCCTTGCCAACAGAGTATGTTATCAAGCTTCTGGAATTTACCAAATGGATGAGCAAAAGTGGTATCTCCAGATAGTTTCAATTTGCATTTCTCTATTATAAGTGAGTCTGGGCATCTTTCCATATATTAAACAGCCATTTTTATTTTCTTTTCCATAAAATGTACCTTTCTGTTATTGAAATCATTCCCCGTTTTTTTCTTTAAAGGGTAATACTTAGGAAGAATAAGAGCACAAGGACCTATACATAGACTATAAACAGAGATAAAAACTGATTTTAAAAAAAACACGTTTATCTGGGGCCATTTGGCAACAATATCAAAATCCTTAGAGTGTGAATATTCTTTGACTCATAAACTCCATTTGTAGAAAGGTTTCATAAAAAAATAATCATAGATGTGGGAAATTATACACGTGTAAGGATGTTCATCAAAGCATTGTTTATGTCAAAAAACTAGAATCTGTCTCCCTGGATTTTCCTGGTGCTCACTTATGTTTCTCTCTGCACCTTTTCTCTTTAATCTGGCTTTTCTCATGCCTTTCAGTGTCAGTCACTGATCATTGGCTCACAATGGCTGCCCCAATATGGCAGCCTCAATAACCAAGACAATCTACATTGGCTAACAGTGTTATGTCGGGGCCAGAGTTGGCAACTATGTAAGCCAGCCTCTCTAAATCCCAATTCCAAATTCCTTGGAAAGGGAATATCATTGTCTCAGGAAGACTCTATTTTGGGAGGAAGATGCCACCCTTCAATAGTGATGTTTGAAGAGACAATTCTTGTCTAGTGGCTCTGGAAATAGAGTAGTGCCGGGCAATTAGAGCTTTGGAGCATCAGAAACACCAAGTATCCACTATCACTATCACTTCAACCTAAACACCTGTCAGGCCCCCAGAGATGGTAAGAAGGCTCCTGACCCCAGAAGTTTAAGGACAGAAGACTAGTCCAATGAGCTACAGTCACTATCATATTACAATAATGATTTCTTCAGTTGCTTGACAGTTCAAAAACAAAGCTTGTCAAACTAAGTCATAATTCCGGTGATTTTAGTGCTTGAACCCGCAGCCACTTCTTGTGACTAGGGAAGAAAACATCTCAGCTACAGTATACATACTGGTAGAGAAAAAATACTCTTTCTGATGTATTGAGAGCATTTTGCAATTGCAAAACCTCTATGCTGCTCTTGTTTTATGAATGCAAAGGGGAGGCTTGCATAATTTCTTTGTTGGAAGAAAAAGGACCTCTGGTGAGTGGAGGACTTTCCACTAGTTTACCCTAAGCCCAGGGGACAAATTCGAGAGTCATTTCAAAGTTAGGAGACTTTGATATGGTAGAGAAAGTATGAAAGAACTCTTCTTGGGAATTTCTACCTTGGGAACTTGAGTGGATCATACTAAATGGAGTGATCCAGAGTGCAGAGAAGACAGAAGTAGAAATCAACATAGAGAAGTGGCAAACATTAATATAATGGGTTGTTTGGGTCATGTTGATCTTGAGATGATATACTTTTACAGGAGTCACAGGTCTGGAGATCTAAGTGAGTCTGGCACTGAAATTTCAATCCCTGGGTATTCTAATTTAGGTTAGAGAACCTGAGACACAGACTTGGGTGCAGGTAGTTTAGCTGAGAGGTGATGCCAGGGTACAGAGTAAAGAAGACAGGGAATTAAGTGAGACAGGGTGTTAAGAAAAGCCAATAATGGGTGTGTTGTTGAGTTGCTTATCTCAGTGGGCAACTGGGGCTCAATCTCACTGGAGAACCTCGGAAGGACCATGGGGAATGCATGGAGTAACCACTTCAGAACTGTCCCTCTAAAGATGCGAAGCTGAAGCATTTATCTACTTACTCACATCCTCCATCAGCTGAGGTTCACACTCATGAAATGTTAGCTCCTTCAAATGTCCTGCACTCAAGCTGGGCCTGGCATAGCTTTAGAAGAAGCCCTGAGGCAGGACAGCAGGGAGACATTTAGAGCATGCATTGAGTTCTTCAGCATAGCTGCACTAGAATCCAGTGGGCTGAGGAGATGTGGTATGTTACACACAAAGCATGTTCTAGGGAATCAAGAGAATTTGGGTCATATTTTACATCATGGAGTAGAGAAGATTGGTGAATGTAGGAAGAAGGGAAGAGGCATAGGAAAAGAATCTCAGGACCCAGGGGCACCTGGGTGGCTCAGTCGTTAAGCGTCTGCCTTTGGCTCAGGGCGTGATCCCAGCGTTCTGGGATCGAGCCCCACATTGGGCTCCCTGCTCCGCTGGGAGCCTGCTTCTTCCTCTCCCACTCCCCCTGCTTTTGTTCCCTCTTTCGCAGGCTGTCTCTCTCTCTCTGTCAAAAAAAAAAAAAAAAAAAAACTCAGGACTCAGAGGAAAGGACAAGGAGTGATCAGAAAGGAAGTGGAACCAGGATAGTGTCACATCAGCCAAAGGAGACATGATTGTCAAGGAGAAAAGGTCAACAGAACCAAATGCTACAGAGTTAAAATGGGCTGAGGTTATTGCTGACCTTGGTAATACGAGTGAGGACAAAAGTTTCACTGCCTTTGGAGACAGTAGATATAATAGAGGAAAGGGAGGTAGAAAAGTATCAGCCACTCTTTCAGGAACTTTATTTTTAAAGGGAAGGAGAGATGTGCTGGTAGTTGGGAACAGGGGGGTGGGAGCAGTGATATGCTGGAAAACTTAACAACCAACTCTAAGGACACACACACACCAAAACTCCCATGACTTGTAGGATTTTCCAATGTCTACAATGCAAATATGCTTACTGAGGCTGATTTCAATACTACATGATGTCAACTGTCTTGCAGAATTTCTGAAATCGTAGCAATCAGCTCTTGTGTACCAGTTAGCTCCAGCACACAACTGAATGGGAGATTAAGAAGTGTTGTTGTTGATTTTCTTGTTCTTGTTAATTGGAGAAAATTTTAATTGAGGGGACTGAGCCAATGGAGAGGGAGAGACAGAAGATAGAGGGACACAAGTAGAGTACAGTGAAAATTCTTGGAGTCAATTCCTAAAGGAAGCTGAAGGGGATGGAATAAGAAGCACAATGGCTAGTCACCTTGGAATGGAGTAGAGTTAGTATTGAAGGCCATGAAGAGCTAGAGGCAAAATGGATTGGAGTAGAGTTAGTATTGAAGGCCATGAAGAGCTAGAGGCATTGAGGATGTCAAGTACATGCCACGGAGGGATCGGGGGTTGGGGGGGCTCCCATTTTTTAATAGATACATCATCCAATGAGAATTCAAGCAGGAGATGAGAGTTGGGAGCACTTAAAAGCTCAGACTTAAGAAGAAGAAGATACATTGGAAGAAAACACAATGGAAATATAGGGTGGAAAGGAGACACATCAGGGAAGCCGCAGACCTGGGTGTGAGTACCAGCTTCACAGCTTACCCACTGGGAACGCTGGGATAAATTACTTAAATTCTTGAACCTTAATTTTCTCATCAGTAAAAAAAAAAAAAAAAAAGGATAAAATGCCTACTTCAGAGAATTCTAATAAAGGTTAAAGAGGTAAGTATGTGATATTGAGTAGCTGAAAATAATAGCGTAGAATTTGTTGAGCACTTAACCTTGTGCCAGGCACAGACTTTGTGGTAATCTCATTTAATCTTCACATGAGGTAAATTCTGTTATATCCCAATTTAACAAAGGAGGAAATGACCTCCAAGTGCAGAGAACTAATACTAGAGACAGAATTTGTACTTGAGCATTCTGGCAACTCTATTAACCATTGCACCAAACTGCTTCTTATGATACCTGGCGCACGGAAGCCAGTAGGTGACAATTTTATGCCATCCATGAGGAGGGAGAACAGGTTGTGGAAATGTTAACAAATGGCCTAGGAATGGTGTTTAATTAGAAATGAATCAAAGAATCACTTCACAGCATTCACAAGTGAGGTCCAAAATCATAAACTAGTCATAGTGTTGATCAGCATGGTCCATAAATGTTCATCGACTTGAAAGACATGCTAGCTGCCTCTTTCCCGTGAGTAGGTTTTGACTGAAGTGCTGGGGGGATTAGGAGGGCCCTGAGACTCTGAGGTGGGGGGAAACAGAGAGGCAGGGGTTGGAATGTTCACTTTTCTCTACTAGATGGGGCCCTACCTATATGGTTGGCTAGAAGGACAAGCAGAGGGTTACATGGAAATCCAGCATGTGCAACCTAACAGAGATTTTTTTTAACAACAGTCATGGTCAAACCTATCCCCACATCCAAGTCATTGTAGCCAAGACGGATTTCCAAAAAAAACAATGGTTTCAGCACTTTTTCCCCCTATTTAGTTTGGGATGGGGAAAGAAAGGTAATTCTTGAGTGTTCTGGAAACTGGAAGCCAGGACGCTGTCCCTAAATGGTTATCACCCAGACCAGAGAGGTAACAATGATGGCTAGATTCTGGACACCTGGCCCTGCTTATCTTTTAGTCATTGAGAACCTTGACAAACTGACAGGATTGCTTGTCCATTCTGGGCAACTTCTTATAAGACTTGAAAGCAAGAGAGATCTATAGCACTGAACATGTGGTCTAGACTTTGTGCTTCCCATATGAGGAGGCAGGAAGGGGGCTCAGAAAGCCACCTTTGGGTTTTTTGTGCAGCCGTACATGGTGTGAAGTGTGCAGTTCTATTTACTGCTCGGGCATCTGGTAAACCAAGGCCAGCACTTCACCTACAAGCAACTGTAAGGAAACAATGTCAATAGGCCACAGCTTTGCCTCCCGAGGAAAAAATACTTCCCTGGCCCATCTTCTGTGGGGAGGGGCTCAGTTGAGTGTCCAGACCACAGGACATTGAGTGGTGGAAGTCACCTCTCATCTCCTGTAACAAAGAGATTTTTGCAGGCAGGCCCAGCAGTTGTGAGTATGACAAACTGTCTCATATTTTTTAATGAAAAAATGATACTTCATCTTTCTAATGACAGAGAACTTGGAGGTGGCTTACAGTAATATATGCCTTTTTTAATACATGGCTCGTCATCTCAGGGCAACGGCAGTATGAAGGATGGAGCAGCAGACAAAAGGTTAATAGAGCATTGGGCCTTTTTTAATTGAAAAAATGACTGAGGGACCCCACAGCAGACCGAGTGGTAATAGCATTACAGACTGTAAGTACCATTCCAGAGACTTACTATTCATCTGGGGGTAGAGCAACGGACATCAAACCACGTCACCAAGCCTCAATGCCAACGGAAGTCCATTCCCAAGGAGCTTAATAAGCAGCACACAGTATTTTTCAAAAAGATATATATATTTTTTAAAAATACATCTCTCTCTTTTTTTATTGTTCTTAATTTACTATTACCTCTAAGAAATAAACACACCATGTGTTGGCCCAATGTGAATCAATTCCTCTTTGTCAATGTGTCTGACTCAAATGCAGTCAGATTTTACAAGACCAGTCCTCTTTCTGGGCAAAGTTTTATTTTTTTCACTCAGACAATTGGGAAAAAAAGTATTTTCATCCAAAAATGAGTTATTTTTGGTGGGCTATGGGACATAAAAATGAGGTAATGGGTGAGAAAGTGCTTTGAGGGTATAAATATGCAAATATGAGCTTCTCCTTCAGCTGATCTTCATGTAACTACATTTGTTCACATTAGGATTTTCAGTCTCACAGGGTAACTTGAAATCTTCTGAGTCTTGTAGTACATAAGGCTGAGCCCAGGAATGGCTGGATTTGTGAAGGTCTCAGCCCAAAGTAAAGAAGGGGCTACATTTAACCTTGCGCTTCCTAAGTGCTTCCCAAGCAAACACCGGGAGGCTATTCAGAAGAGGACTTAGGAGCTGCCCACGCCACAGAAGGATAGCCGTGGAGCTGATGATGGGACCTGTCACAAAACTGTCCCCAACTTGGGAGGGGCCAGTCCCCTCAGGTGTGTCATGTGCCTGCACTCCTCCTGGCTGACACCCCAGTACCTTTACCCACATGGAGAGAAAGGGAGTGATTAAGATCAGCAAACGTAAGGCATCTCCCCCTACATAAGGCCCAGGCTAAGACATCACAGCAGATGATGTAAGGGTGAGACAGCTGTCTTCCGAGCAAAGAGCTTCCAACCTACAACCATGACACAATCACTGTCCCTCTTCTGGGTCTCTTAAACTGCCCCCCCAAAGCAGTGTTCTGGCCTAAATCCCCAGAAGATGTGCTCTCAGTGCTCTCAGCAACTCTCTTGCCCACAAACAGAAATGCTTCCGAGGAATACTCTTACTTCTCAGAAGACAGGTAAGAGTTTATTTTCACTCATAATAACTCAAAATTCAACTGCTAAAAACCAATCTAGAAAGATGACTTTGTCAAAGGGATTTGCTGGTTCTGAAGTGACAGGGGACACCTAGAAATGATCGTTGCCAGCTAGCATAACCTTGCAACAAGGCTCCCTTGCAATGTCCCACTGAGTCTCATAGAACACACAGCTGCTCGCTATTGTTCCAGTTTTATTTCATGGAAATAACACAATTTTCAAAGACAAAGTGAAATCAGTTTGCCTTTCTACTCCAAGACAATGGTGGATTTGTAACTCCAGTCTTCTCAGACTTTGGGTATCTCCAAAGGATAAATGGGTGTGGGAAAAAGGTATTTTAGCTCTCTGAGAAGTTTAAAACATCACATTTGCCCCCTGAAGTCCTCTGCTGTCTGGAACAGATAGGAAGGGGCAGTAGAAGGTTTGACACCATCTGCATGGAAATTTGGGGGCTGGTTGATGAGGGGTTAATTGGGGCTAATTTGAAATGCATATGCTAGAATCATTTTCCCTGGAGAACCCATGGCCGCATCTAAAGCTTCCCTTTGCTGAGAGAGGATGGTCCCCAGCTCATTGTTGGTTGCTCCAGGGAGCTCAGAGAAATGATATGTACACAGACCCAGCAGAAAACATAAAAATAATAAATGAAACTAATAATGCAAAAAGGTTCGGAAATAAGTAGTCCCTTCTGACACGAGCTGTGCTGGAGGCCTTGAGGAAAGAAGGCTGGAATATTAAATGAAAGATGTAAATTGTAAAAATTGGAGCAGTAAATTTTCCTTTGGAAGAAGAGGGAGCCAACAGCTCTGTTCAGAGGGAACTGAGCTCACAGGAGCTGGTTTCTAGTTCAGGTTCAATCCTAGGAGGGCAGCCCCCCCCTTTTCCCCTAAAAGGCTCAGGAGCAGGGAGGTGTGTGGAGGGCAAGGGGGACAGGTGAGCAGGACTGGTAACCCGCCATCCTCGTAAAATAGAATGTGCTGTTCCCCTGGGGGCTACAGGGGCCCGACGGCAACACAGGACAGCATCTCCTTATTAGACCTTTTCCTTTCTCAGCAGAGGTCTCTTCACCACTGCCCGCTTCTCCCCTGAGATGCCCAACCAAGGAAATAATGCCACAGTGGTCAAGCGGAAAATCCTGACAAGGATGAACAGAAAAACCTAATGAGGCAAACCTGCATGAATTTGATCGAAATGTATTTCCAAGTGAGTGCAGGGCCACAGGACGGAAATGTGAAGATGCCTGGTCTGGTTTGCTCTAAAAAGAAAGAAAGAACAGAGGGAGGGTGGGAAGGCCCTCTTGTAAAGAGGGGACCATTCTTGCTATTTATTTGTATGTTGATGATTTTCTGATCTTAGCCACAGTGCTGCCTTACTTTCATTTAGTTGGTTATTTTCAGCTGAAAATTTACTGGAATACTCAGACATGCTCTAGGCCACAGCAATTCAGAGGCGCCAAATCTCACCAAATTTCATCCGACTGTGCCACACCACCCACCTCTGAACCCAGCCTTGGCTCACTTCCCCCTGCCCACCACCTATGTTCCTACTTTGGCAGATAAGACGGAGGCCCCAGAACTGTGGGGTCAAGAGCAGAGGCCCATGGTCCCCTGCCCAGCCCGGTCCCTCGCTACTGCTTCCCACTCTGTCGATCTGAGATGCAAAGAATAAAAGCAATCCAGGATTGACATCACCCTCTGGTGGCACATGATGCCTGATGCCCCCCACCTGCAAAGTGAGCGTCAGTAGCATGTGAGGGACGGACCTGGGGGTCCAGTCCTTTTGCTCACTCACTCAGCGCATGGCCTGCATCTATTAATTTATTGCTCATTCAGTAACTCTCTACTGAGCATCAAGGATGTGCCAGGGACTGGGTCTACAGTAATAAGTGGAACAGATGTGACGGGCGCCTCCACGGGGCTTTGGGCAATAAACACCAAATATGTCCTAAGCGTCCAGAGAAGGAGGGAAGGTGGGAAGAGATATGATTCCCGCCTCCAAAGGGCTCCATCCAGTTGGGGAGATCATGCTTGGGCCGCACAAGTGAAGGATGCAGCCCAGTTTCACAGAGTAGAGAAGCATGGTTTGGGTGGGGTAGAGCACGGTCAGAGTTCTGTCTTCCACTCCACAGTGCAGAATGTGAGCCAGCAGCTTTTAGAGTGCTTTCTCCAGGGGCACCGGTCGTTGAAGTGATTCCATCTTGGTCTGCACCTCTTTTGTGCCTTCCCAGCCAAAGCACAGTCCAAGCAACCCTCAATGACCAGCTGGTAGCATCTCCGTGTCCTTGTCACCTCACCAATTCCACGTCAACCAGCTGTCTTAGTGTCCTAGGGCTGCTGCAACCAAGGACCACAAACCCAGTGGCTCAAAACATCAGGAATGTATTCTCTCACAGTTCCGAAAGCTGGAAGTTCAAAATCAAGGTGTCGGCAGGGCCGTGCTCCCTCTGAGACTGCAGGTAGGATCCTTTCTTGCCTCTTCCAGCTTCCGGTGGTGGCCAGCAACCCTTGGCCTTCCTTGGCTCGGAGACACAACACTCCAATCTCTGCCTCTGTTGTCACCTGACATTCTCCCTGTGTGTCTTTGTCTCTGTGTCCAATTTCTCCCTTCTTATAAGGTCGCCCAGTCGTTTTAGATTAAGGGTCCTTCCTACGCCAGTATGACTTCACCTCACCTAAGCTAATTGTATCTGCAATGGCCCTATTTCCAAATAGGTCACATTTTGAGGTAAGTACTGGGGACAGATCTGTTTGGGGGGGACACAATTCAAACCATAACACAGACCATACCAATCAGCTCACCAAAGGTCCCTCAAGGAAGCTTCCAGAACTATTGTGCTGTAAGGCAAGAAAGAAACAGCTTTCATGTCTCCTCCTTCTGCATGACTACTGTGTACCAGGAGGTGCCTTCAATCAATATTTATTGAATGATTCTTTTCAATCTCCTGATATCCTCACCCCAAACATCACTGTACCTATTTTTAAAAACAGAATCACAGTGGCTGCTAGTCTCTCAAAAGTGCAACCTGGTTTCATAAAATCCCCACTTATTTTCTCCTCCTATATTTATCATACACAGTCTTTGAAAGACACCGTGCTAGGCACTGTGGGGGCTATAGAACTTTTTTTTTTTTTACATATGCTTACCCAAAGTAATGGTGGTGAAGAGCAAATAAGAAAACAGTTGACCACTGGCATGCCAAAGTTGTTAACTCCTGCATCCCCTCCCTGGAAGGTGAGCTGAGATTTAGCCAAGGTATGATCTGTATCATGCACCTTTAAGGACACGAGGGCAAAAGCAGCTTCCTTAGCCCGTGAGTGAGCCTAGCCACCTACCTGTGTGATTGTCTTCATTTCAGTGTCTATGCCTACCAAAATGGTAGCCACTAGCCCTCTGTGGCTGTTTAAATTTACTATTAAATTAATTAAAATTAAATAAAAATGTAAATTCATTCTTCAGTCACACTAGCCATATTCCAAGCACTCAGTAACATAGGTAGCCACCCCACTGGATGGCACAGATCTGGATTTCCATCACCGCAGAGGTCCTATTGAACAGTCAATGCAGTAACTGGAGTGAAGGGGTGAAAATAATGTGGCTTCATAAAAACAAAATGGCTCCCGCAAGAAAGGAAGCACTTGACCAGATGAAGAACATGAGGAGGAGGTGAAGATAGGCTCTTGAATAGGAACTCAAAGTTGTGTGGAAGCAATTACCCATGGCAAAGAGTGGAAGTTGTGATTTGGATATCTGCAAAGGTCCTGGGCACATTCCCTGGGTCCAGGTCTACTCTGTAGCCATTGTCCCCCACAGAAGGTGGCAGGTGCCACCAGAGGAGCTGTGGTGTACATGTTTAGCTGAGAGGCACCCTCTAGCTGTGGGATCACGGAAATATTTATGGAGAAGTGGCATCAGAGATGAACCTGGAACGAGCCTCGGAAGAAACCCTTGCTATGCTAGATACAAAGCAACAAGAGAGGGTGATGTTTCCCTTCTCGAAGTTCCAGAAACTATAGCAGATGTATTTGAATTAAAAACGAAACAATACAAATAGTTTATACTGGTACATGCATAAGGCACAAAAAGCCTACAAATGGTTAATAAGGCAAGGCAAGGAGAGGCAAGGCGAGGCAAGGCGAGATAAGATAAGGACAGCTCAGTGTCTCCGTGGCCCACCTTTTTAGGTACTGTTAACCGCCATCAGTTCTACTGGTTCTTTCTCAAAGGCTCTATGAATTAGAAAGTGGGAGACTCTGCTTCTCCGGTCCTGATCTACCTTGGGCACCCACCTCACACCCTAGCTCACCCAGACTAATAGGATAAAACTAACATTTAGCACAGTGACTGTTTTATAGTGCGTTTACCAGAAGCCATACACCATGCTTGTCTGCCGGGGAGCCCCCACCCTTGCCTTGAAGGTGAAATTACCTTGACCACCACCCCCCGCTGCCCCCTTTAAAGCCCAAGTCCTTCCTGAAGATTTCTGTGACTTCCCGTGAGAGCTACAGGCTCCTCTCCCTCAGCCCTCATTGTCCTTGCTGTCTCGGGACCCTCCAGGAGCCACCTAGACCCAAGTCTCCTACCCACCCTCCTACCACCACCCAGCATCCATTAAGGGATCTGGCCTCACCAAGCATTTCTTCAATGTTCTCTAGAAAAACTGGGAGAAAGGTCACTTGGAAGGGTGCTCTGCACACCATTTCCCATTTTCCGTGGCCTTCCCTTCTCCCACCCCCACCTGCAAAAGTCCTTTTCTCCCCCCTCCACTCTCCCCACTTGAGTTCCCAATTCCTCTCCCTCCACTTTGCAAAGTAGCTTCTGCCTTCCTCTAAGGCCCTGACTGGTCAATACCCAGGCCCTGGGGGCTCAACCCCAAGTGGGCTAATCAAGGGAATCTTTCCATCTCAAAAGCTCTCCCTTATACTAGCTCCAAAGAAAATGACATTTTCTCCATCTCAGTTCAGATTTAGTATCTCACACGATCTTCTCTGCAGTCCTATGATAGGCACATTTGTTGCTCTCACCTTGCAAGTAAGGAGACTCAGGCTCAGAGACATTAGGTGACATGGTGAAGGTTATGCAGCAGGAAAGTGGTCGGACCAGTTTCTAAACACACGTCTGGGTCAGGTCGCTCCAAAGCCCTTTGCCTGACTCTCTCCCTCATTGCCTGAACTGACCCAGGCAGAGCCTTATTCCCCTGCTGCCTCAAGGGGAATGGGAACAAACCAATCGAAATACAGTGGGGTTTACAGAAGCTCTTTCCAAGCTGTTTAAAAATGACTGGGAAAATAGAACCCTCTGGAAGACATGTAAGACGCTGCTTGGCAAGAATTCTAATGAGCCTACGGTCTCTGCCGTGCACGTCTGGACTGTATCTATTGAGGGTTAGAAATGAGGGATTTATTCCGCCCGTGAATCAGAGAATAACTATTGTTATTATTTAGCATTGATTAATTGTTCCTCTGGCCCTCTAGGCCTCTCCACACGGTTCCCAGAAAATCATTAAGCTTCCAGGGCTGCCTGGGCCTTGACATTCTGGGTAAAGAGCTGCACTGCGAGCCCTACAAGAAGGAGCCGGGTCTCCAAGTGGCCCAGCCAGAGGACCACCCAAGTGAGCGTGCCCAGCCCCCAGCAGGACCCTCGAGGACCCCTCACCCCCATAGCGGCTCCCGGGCACGGAGCCCAGGGCCAGAAAGCACAGACCTCCACTTCCCAATTCCAAGAAAAACAAGCAGGCTCTGACTGTTCTTCTACTTTGAGGACTTTGGGAAATGCATACATATTGCGTAATTACTAATAAGAAAGGGGTGCTCTTCAGGGCATTATAGCGGCCAATGCCTCAGCCGCATTCGCGCCTGATTAAACGTAACGTTGTAAAGAGAGCCAAGCAGTGAATTTTCATCCTGACATTCAATAACACTCCCTGACCCTTTGGATATTGTCCTCCCCAGAGGTCAAAAATATGAATAAATTATGGTTCTGACAACCTTGACACTGAGTAGAGGTGGGATGAAAAGCTCTCCGGGAGAAAAAATCTGACATTACATTTGTGATCACAGAGAATAAAGGAAAATCCATATCCTAATTTTGCTAAATTTAGGCTTGACGGGAAGAACAGAGAATAACCTTTGACGTGATGTTTATTCAGGAGGCAAGGGGTTCTTGGAACTCAAAGCCAAGATGCGGCCTCTGTCATTCAACACGAGGTGGGAGTTACTAGTTTCCACGGACAATTTTTATTGATTAGAAATGGTCAACCCGGGATAATGCCATCCAAAGGAGTTGTCTCCAAAACAGTATTGTTAAATAGTTAACAGTGGTGTTTCCCAGTCAGGTCAAATGTCTGTCCAGAGTGTGGGGCCATCCGTCATGTGTGAGGAGCCTCATTTACAGACAGACAACCAAGCCAAGGCAATCAGCTCGAGACCTGCTAAGCTGGGAATTTATAACAGTTGAGCAAAGGAAGGTTGTCTTCTTGTTTTAGGTTCTGTCAGGGGGTGGGGGAGGAGCAGAAATCAAGGCCTGGAAGGAGAGAAGTGATTTACTCAGGTGGCCTTGGGGAGACCGTCTTTGGGATGAAGGGTAGGGGTCAATGTACAGAGACCATCCATCCATCCCTCTGAGCCTGGAGCCTATCTGCCACGAGTTCAAAGACCCAGCACGCAGGACATAAAACCGACCAGATTTGTCATTTAAGCAGCAGGAAACATGTCCAGGCAGGAGCTCTATATCACTCAAAAGGCTGGACTGATGACAGGAGAGGGATAAGCAAATGCCCTTGTCCTTGGGCATCATGACCTTGATTTGACTGTGCCATTGGAGGCACAAAGCCTGCTCAGCAGCCACCGTGGGCTCCCCTCTCTCCTGAGTCCAAACGGGTCCACAGGCTCATAGGCACAGACTCCAGAACACTAGGACCCTACTTCCAGCTGTTGGTGGCCCTGTTGGCATTCCCATTCCACAGTACAAGGAGTAGATTTGATTTTGTAACACAACGGAGGTTACAACTTTTCCTATTGCTTCGATCATTCCTTTCCCTCAAAATACTTCCTCTAGAGGCTTCCAAGCAGTAGAGGGCAGTGGTTAAGCATCCAAACTGAGAAGGCTGACTGCCAAGGTCCTAAACCTGGCTCTACTTCTTCCTGGGTGTAGTGGTGGCTGTGGTGTGGCACCCAGATGTCCCCTTCAGGACCACGGCCCTCCTTCCCAGCTGCAGGGAGCATTGCCATGCCAGGCCATACAGCCCCCTACCCCCACAGCACAAGGAACAATCAATACTACTGACCTTGTTTTATGTACAATTTTGAGAGGTGTTTATTTATCACAGAGGGTTGATTCCACTGTAATTTTTAATAATTTTGCATCAAAATATTACTTATCTTGCTTGCTGTGGTTTGGCACCTACCCCCTCAGGGGTGAGGGCTTTTCTTCTCTCTCCCTTGGCCTGGCACTGGCAGGGAGTAATGGCTGCTCCTGGCACACAGTGGAGCAACTCTCCAGAAGGACCCTTGGCCAGAGGAAGCTGCCTCACCCCACTGTGTGCCCCTCAGGTGTGGGGGGCAGCCCACATCCAATGACTGGCCAATAAGGAAGTTCAAGGACCCAGCCCCTGGACTGAGCTGGGGGAACCCCGAAGGGCCATCCCAGGTCCAGAGCTCCCATGAGATTGACTGTATTGGTTTCCTAGGGCTGTTGTAACCAAGTACCATAAACGTCGGGCACTAGAAATCTATGGTCTCACAGTTCAGGAGGCCAGAAGTCTGAAATCAAGGTGTTGGAAGGGCTGTACTCCCACTCAAGGTGATAGAGGGAGGATCTGGGCCAGGCCTCGCTCCCAGGTTCTGGTAGTTCCTGAATTGCCACCTTCCTTCTCTGCCCTCTCTGTCCACTCTGCCACCTTTCCCCCAGTCTCTTCTCCCCTCCTCAGTTAGACACAGGGAGAACATCAGAAGGTCTGCTGCATGAGCATGAGTGACCAGGAAATGAGCTGTCAGACTCCCCTTCCTGCAGACAAGCCTGATCTCCATGAGAGATTCTCTTAAAGCTTCTCTGATTGGAGCTGCAGAGGTATCCCTTTCCTGGCCCCCAAGGGAAGGAATCATAGCAGTCTCCATTGGACCAATAAACCCCAAATTCCTACCAGCTCTTCTTCTCCCCTTCCTTTCACTGCTCAATTGTTTCCTCACATTGACTGGGGAGCTGTGGGAAAGGGCTTTTCAGAGAGAGTCAGGTGGCAGCGGAGTCATTTGGCCAACTCTTGGTGGGCCATTGAAACACCCTGACCCCCACCATTCAGAACCTTTGTCTTCACCTGTGGATCCTGGTTGCTGATCCTGATGCCACAGAGGGTACCATTTGGCATCCTATTCCTAGGATTCTCCAAGGGACCTGATTCTCATGCCCCCGGGGACAGTGTCTGGGGAAATGCATCTGCAGACTGAGTCTCCCTCCACGAGGACAGGCTGTCATTTTTGTCACCGCTGTCATCACCCCAAGCATAGAAGTGATCTCCACTTTTACCCAGCCTGAGGGACACAGTGCATAGCTTCCAAAAGGAAACTCCTACTGATGACTCCAAGAGCACCAAGTGTGGCACAGACTCTATTTTCAGCACATTCCATGTTTTCTGGTCTAAAATGTGCTTCAGAGTAAGATCAGGTTGCTGCCAGGTTAGCACCAGAGGCATCCTGGCCTCCTGGTGACATCCTGGCCTGCCTGCCCAAGGGCTCCATCAACTGCCGTCTGGGATCCTCTTCACTACAAAGCCCAAGCAGCTAACACCTGTTCCAATTACTGCTTCACAGATGCCATCATAATCATGGTCTAGTAATAATAGTGAAAGCTAACACTGAGTATTTAATATGTCCTGGGTACAGATCTAAGCACTGCACTCAGAATTTAGCTCAACTGATTCTCATGAAGACCCTACAAGGTAGGTATCTTGGGGGAGTCTCGTCAAAGACACATTTAACTTGGGCAAATCCCACTGCGTATTAGTTTCTTGGAGGATGGCCATAACAACGTACCACCAACTGGGTGACTTAAGCAACAGACATTTATTGTCTCACAGTTTGGGAAGCTAGAAGTTGGAAATCAAAGTGTTGGCAGGATTGGTTTCTTCTGAGGGCTGTGAAGGAGACTGTTCCAAGTTTGCTTCTCAGCTTCTGGTAGCCTCAGGTGTTCCCTGGCTTGTAGAGCCCCTCTTCTCCCTGGGTCTTCATATAACCTTCACTTTGTACATGTCTTTGTGTCCAAATTTCCCCTTTTTATAAGGGCACCAATCATATTGAATTAGGGTCCATCTGATGACTTCAGTTAAACTTGATTGCCTCTGTAAAGGACCTGTCTACAAATAAGGTAATACTCTGAGGTCCTGGAGGTTAGGACTTCAATATATCTTTTTTGGAGGGACACAATTCAACGCACCATAAGTTGTACATACTGAAAGGAGGAGGAGAGATTAAGAAGCAAGGGTGATCTCATCACGCTTCCACTGGAAGATGGGCTGTGTGAAAGAAGGGGCGAGAAGAGACAAAAACTTCTTTTCCTCCCCCATCAGATTTGGTTCTTAAGTGCCTTCCAAAGTGTCACCATTTCACTGTGAAGAATGTAATTATAATATTTTAAGAGAGCTATTTTTTTTTACATAATCTGGCCCCCCAAAATGAACCAGCACGGCCTCTTTTGATAAACCCAAGAGAGCCTGACCTGTATAGTGAGAGATGCTGTTTGACCTCCAGTGAGGAGAAAGGAGAATCTATTACTGAAATGTAGTGGGTTTAAAAGGTTTTCAAGGAAAGCTCCAGCCACTAGTGATTCCTTCCTTAGACACTGACTTTAGAATCCAACTCTGATAAAATTGCAAACACTACTGGATTGTCTCCATTGGAGGAATGGCGACCTGAGAAACTCTGAGGGTTAATACAATCCGTCCTCAAGATCATTCAGCAAGTACATGGGAGAGCTCGACTTTGGTCATTGATTCCAGGCCTAACTGACGCCAAAGCCCTCTCCTGTTGTCTGTAATTTGCCACTAGGCCAAGGGGGAGATTGCGTGTCCCTTCCCACCCCAATCTCAAGGATTGATGAGTCAAGGCTGTGTGGGATTTGGAGAAATCTGTTTTCCCCTCAAAGGGAGAATGTTTGTTCTTTATTCAAACTTACCATGTTGAACTAGCTGTATAGAGGCCCAATCTGGGACTGGCTCCTGTATTCCTTCCCTATTGGGTTCTAGACTTATGGGAAGAGGCAGAGAACCACCCTGCCCAGGGGCAGAGACAGCATCTTGGAAAAAGGGCCCTGGGGAGCAATATTTTCTCCATAGATGAGTTTCAAGACTAATTCCTTTGAAACCCAATATTTCTAATCTTTGGCTAATGTTGGCCAGCCCTTAGGAAGGGCATGGTAAGTTATAACCATCCTTGACAGAGTGGTGAGATTCCAATAATAATAATGCTTCAGAAGCCAGATCCAATCCTACAAGGGGGTCCTATAAGTCTACTGGGAAGCCAGGAAAAGGAGAAGGGAGGAATCTAGACAAACAGAGATCAGCTGCTGCTGCTGCTGCTTTTTTTTTTTTTGAAAGATTTTATTTATTTATTTATTTATTTATTTATTTATTTATTTATTTATTTGACAGAGAGAAAGAACACAGCAGGGGGAGCAGCAGACAGAGGGAGAGGGAGAGGAAGAAGCAGGCTCTCAGCTGAGTGGGGAGCCTGATGAGGGGCTCAATCCCAGGACCCTGGGACCATGACCTGAGCCAAAGGCAGACACTTAACCGACTGAGCCACCCAGGCGCCCCCAGAGATCAGCTACAAACGGGCTATAAGGAGTAGAGCCAGAAAACATCTTGTTTCCATTTAGTGAGCAGTGAAGCCATAAAGCTGGCTTATCACCAGTCTAAAGGACACTTTAGTCTCTAAAAATGAAAAAAGTAGAATCCTGGTGGGGGTGGGGGGTGGAGGCTGGGACAATGACAAGAAACAATCAGTCATTTGGAGAAAATGAAGCCTGTTGTTGTCTGTGAGTTTAAATATCCATTTGAATATAACCAAAATGCCTTGGAATCCAGTGCTTGGAAGTAATTACAGTGATGGATTTTGCATTTTGTCGCACAATGCAATTAAGGGCTAGGATTTTGCCAACATCTTAAGCCTATTAAGGGATCCTCGCGGAAGCCGGCCATGTTTTCAGTGACTCTGATGAGACTGCGTCTCATTTGTGGTGCTCTCCTGCACCAGGCCCACCAGCTCGGGCCACGCGCTGTGGGAAACAGGTAACAGCAGGAGGGCCAGAGGAGTCTGCCCAGCCTGCTCCCCTGTGCCTCTGCAGTGCTTTAATACATCACCATTGTGGCCCCTGTCACCTCTGACAGCAAATATGATTTTAGCTGTCAGGCAGCTGACAGAAAACAAAACATAATTTACAGCCAAATTCAGGCTGCAGGAGCACACACCTGGCTCCCAGAGGCTCAAGCCACAGAAACACACCCACGGGCAGGATTTCGATGGACAGGCTGAGTTGGTGAAAGCCCCCCTCCCAAGCCAGTTGGAGCAAGGGGAAAATGGAGATGTCGCTACCATTTCTTATTATAATTTGTCAAATAAACATGTTGAGGATTTTATTACGAATAACACATTCTGTCCATGATTAGACTGTTAGCAATAAATTGCGTCCTGAAGCAAGACCTTTTTTTGCTAAACTCCAAGGGAAAGCATGAGACTTTGTTTCATTCGCTGCCTGCTTTGTAGATGGAGTCTTCTAGTGTGACACTGGGAATGTGCCTGTGTCCTTGGAGAAGGACACGAATTTTGAAAGTCCCAAATGCTCCCTCTGGCTGCTTAGGGTTGGAGGGGATGGGAAGGGGTTTGGAGAAAACATCTGGGGAAGAACTGAAACTCAGAAATGTCAAGATCTGTTTTCAGGCTTGGCAACGAGCTCTCAGAACTGAACAGATGAGTGTGTGGACATATGTGCTTGTATGTACCTGAGGCAAATTTGCAAGAGAAATAACTAGAAAGAGCCAAACAGATAAGGTGATGGGAAATCTAAGCTATCTATGAAAATGGAAAATGTTGCACGGTGGATTATTTTTTTTTATTTTATTTATTTATTTGAAAGAGAGAGCATGAGAACAAGCATGGGGAGGAAGAGGGACAAGCAGACTCCACGCTGAGCACGGAGCCCAACACGGGGCTCGATCCCAGGACCCCGAGATCATGACGTCAGCTGAAACCAAGAGTCAGATGCCCAACTGACTGAACCACCCAGGTGGATTATTTTAAAGGATGCTCATAAGCTGCACCAGGCCTCTGGACACTGACTCCTGGAGTCAGGAGACCTGGCCTCTAGTCTGGTTTGTTCTTAATTCCTTGTACAACCACCATTCAGTACACGGTATTGATAAAGCACAGCAGCTGGACCAGTCAAATCCTGGTCCAGGTTCAAATCCTGGTTTCATCACTTACTAGCTCCATGACCTCGGCCAAATCCCCTAACCTTGCTAAGCCTCAGCTTTCCCTTTGTAAAATGGGGATGAAAAAGTGTACCTACTGCAGAAGGCTATAGAATTGAATGCGATGAAGTATGTTTTTTTTTTTTTAAGATTTTATTTATTTATTCAACAGAGATAGAGACAGCCAGCGAGAGAGGGAACACAAGCAGGGGGAGTGGGTGAGGAAGAAGCAGGCTCATAGCAGAGGAGCCTGATGTGGGGCTCGATCCCATAACGCCAGGATCACGCCCTGAGCCGAAGGCAGACGCTCAACCGCTGTGCCACCCAGGCGCCCCCAAGCGATGAAGTATGTTAAGGCTCAAAGCACATAGTGGCTGGAGGAGATAATGCTAAGTGAAATAAGTCAAGCAGAGAAAGACAACTATCATATGATTTCTCTCATCTATGGAACATAAGAACTAGGATGATCAGTAGGGGAAGAAAGGGATAAAGAAAGGGGGGTAATCAGAAGGGGGAATGAAACATGAGAGACTATGGACTCTGAGAAACAAACTGAGGGCCTCAGAGGGGAGGGGGTGGGGGAATGGGATAGGCTGGTGATGGGTAGTAAGGAGGGCACATATTGCATGGTGCACTGGGTGTTATACACAACTAATGAATCACCGAGCCTTACATCGGAAACCAGGGATGTACTGTATGGTGACTAACATAAGATAATAAAAAATCATTAAAATAAAAAATAATAAAAAAAAAGCACATAGTGGCTGCTTGAGAAATGGTACTATATATGGTTCATACTGATTCATTTGGCGAGCACTGATTGAGCACCTGTTGTGTACAGGCACACAGAATCATATAGGGGTTATAGGTATGGACCCTGCTTTCAAGAAGTGTGACAGGGAAGCAGATAATACAAGATGAGAAGAGGTAAGACCCATGAGAGTGACATCTCGATGAAGTGCCCTGGAGTTAGGAAGAAGAGGGAAGAAAAGTTAAGTCAGGTAAAGCTGTGCACGTCACTTAATCTATTTATTCATCTCCCCACCTGGAACAGGAGGTAATGATCTTGTTTTCTCTCACCTCTCAGAGCTGGTAGGCGGCCCAAACCAGTTACAGATACAAACACACTGGAAAGTGCAACACACTCTTAAGAACCACGGGAATAGAAGAAGGGTGGTGATGGTGGTGACACCGATGAGCACGAGAAGGATTTCTGGGAATTTTGCAGCTTGGAGGCCTATGAAAACTGGGAGCCATCCTTAGGTGCACCAGAGTCAAAGAAGATCGCCCAAAGCCTGAGAATTGTAGCATGATTTCAGATCCCCAACTCCACTGCCGTACGGGCTTTTAACTGGTCCACATTCAACCACTTAACACACTCACAAATGGTAAGTTGAAAAGTCACATGGAGAAAGTGGCACAAAGAAAACTCATCTTTCTCTGGACCGTTCTTCTACTGAACCTCTGAGGAGGGAAGGAGGGAGGAAGAAAGAACCTTTGTCCCAACTGCACCCAGCTCTAGAAATAAAAGCTGCATCCAGGGCTGAATTCTGTGGGTGAAGTCAATTGTTAGACTATTTGGGCTACAAGCAAACGAAACAGTGAGAGGGTTGCCCAAGGTTTCTGCACTCCTCCTGGACATGGAGCCTTATCCAGTCTCACCCAGGAGGGACAGCGTCTCAGGGAAGTGAAAGTGGATGCAACCAGACCTTTGAGTCCCATTCCTCCCTGACCATAGGCCAGAACACTGTCGCCCTCTCTCCGGAAATGAATACCTCCTACAGTCAGCTTCAATCACCTGGAACAGCCACCCATACCCGTCCCCGCCAGCACCATGGACCGTGAGAGCCTACAGAGCCTTAGTGCTCTGCCCACCAGTGGCCTCAGATTGCTGAGTGCAACACCTGTGGGCAAGTTAAACATGCAGATTCTCAGTCTCCATCCCAGCTGTCCGAGGGTCCAGAGTGGGAGCCAGAAGCCAGATTTTTAACAAGCACTGAGGGCCACACTTGGAGAAATACTTACCCAGCAGGCTCCTTTGAAATACAAATGAGGAAATGAAAGCTTCAAGGTGTGGTGACTTACCCCAGACCACAGAACCAGCCAATGGTAGTACCATTTGAACTCTGGCATTCTGACCCAAAGTAACAAGAATGTCAACTCCAGACAGTCAACTCAGGGGTCCATGGGGCTCTGCTTATTCTGCCACACCCCACCACCTCTCCCCACTTCCCAAAGATGGAAAAAATCAGAGGAAAATTAGAATTTGGGGCAAAAATTATCCAAATGAACATTAAAGGAACACTCAAAACCCCTAAAATATCTATGTTTCTTTATTTTCTCCGCCCCCGCTTCCATCCCCTGCCTGTCTCTTGCACAAAGGGTTTGAGACCGTGGAATACGTTTGTCTATGTGGTTGCTGGAACGAGCAAAAGGCTGGTCCAAGACAAATCGTCAAATCACCAATTAAATTTCAAAATTCAAACGGAAACTGTAATTTTAGCCCAAATTAACATGCTGTGTAATTAATATTTGTGCATTTATCAATCTCTACTTATGACTGGGTGGCACCATAAGCTTTGCCTCACAAAAGGCCATTTTATACACATCCATTTAGGGTTGAAAAAATAATCTTTCAAGATTATCAGAGGAATCCAAGGTGGAGGTGATTTCCCCCTCTTGGGTGCTTGAACTTGGGAAGACTTTCAACATAATGGTTGACATATAAAAGACATTTATAATAATTACTTAGGCACTAATGACAGTTTGGACAATAAGAGCCTGGTTCCAAAGTTCCTTGACCAGCAGTGTTTGCTGTGACTAAGAGCCATGTAGACAGCAGGCATCGACTCTGCCTGACCTTTGCACTTGTAATAAAAATGCAATAAAGTAATTGGTTAAAATAGAGACATGCCTGATAAAGAATATTTGCTTTTTAAAGTAACTGGCTAAAATAGGAGCATATCTGATAAATGAGTTTATGGGGGGGCGGAAGGCCAAGCCTTCCTAATTAGTCAAGATTCTGTTTCCTACACAGATTCCTTCTTTACCTCTTTGAAGAGAAATGAAGCAACGGAATGATGAAAATATTCTATAGTATTGACCAACAGCATGTCTACTCCTCAAATAATAGTTGTCCACATGCTATAACACTTGTCTTACAATTCCCTTGCTCCACAGCACAAAGACACAGCCTTCTGTGGTGTATTTAATCAGAAAACTGTGGTTTCCACCAGGACACCAATATACTTGGACCTTCTTCACCATAAAGCAGAAGACACTGAAATGCAGGAGACTCTGTGTAGCCCCTGGTCTCTTAATTCATTGCCATCTACATCAGAGTTGAAAATCCATGCATGTCTGGGTCTTATTTCCCTTGAGAATCTGCTCCACATTAGGTCCCTTTCAAAAACTTCCAATTTTTAATTAAAATTTTATTTCTTAACAATTAAATATATAGGGACGACATGCAGCGTGATTATGAGCAGACCAGAATACATTATGCATGGCAATGGTAATAAGAATGAAAGGACAAGGGTATCATAAATAAGCATGCATTGATTGCTCACCTTTTTGTGTCACCCCTAGTAGCAATTAAGGACCTGGGAGGCTTGGGGGACTGTATAAAGTGGAGGTCCGAATTGATGCTCCCTGAGCTGCTCTCGGCCTGGCCCCAGTGACTGACTTTAGTCAAGGTACTTGAGGCTACCCATCTTCTCCTGCTGGGATAAACCATCTTCCCTAGAGGCTCCCAACCATTGGCCAATTTTGAGGGAAGCTACAGAGAGTAAAACAACCTTCAGGGACTTGCTTTTAAGACAAAAGAGCTGACTCTTTATGCAACCCAGCCAAGGGAAAGAGAAAATTCTGGAAATATGGTGCCACCTGTCCTGACACCCAAGCCTGGGAGCATCAAATCAGGGCTGCAGACAAGATCAGGCCTCATGTTCATAATCACTTGGTACTTACAGGGTGTCTGCCTAGACGAAACATTCTGCTGTGAAGGAAGGAAGCATATCACCTAGATAAAATCCAGAAGAACTGTCTGATGCTTCCTAGTCCAACGGCATCCTGCTCTATCTTCCCTCACAGTTAGAAACAAAGACTTATCTTTTTAGTAAGTCTCCCCGGAATACAAATTTTTAAGCATTATACTAGTGAACATTTGCACAGTACTTGCCATGTGCCAGGCACTGTGCTAAGCACTTCACACTTAAGTTGCACAACTAGTTGAGGCAAGTTCTCTATTATTATTCCCATCGTATAGATGACGAGTCTGGGAATCTGAGGTCAGCATGTCTGGGTCTGCAAGACTGCACTCAGAGCAGAGCTTCTGAAATCCAGCACGATCCTCCGTTAGTAGAGATGGAATTCTGGCCACAAGACTGGACATTCCATGCTTGGAAGCATTTTGAAAACCATCAAGTGTTAAAACAAAGTGGACTGAATGGTGAAATTGAGTGGTCCCAGAAATTAATTTGTGTCCTCCAATGATTCCCTGGTTCTTTCCATTTCCTCTACATCACTCTCCCTGGCCCTGTGATTCATCCTTCTGAGGACTAAAGTGTCCCCAACTTCCAAAGTGTCTTCCAGCAGAAACACCCCCATTTTCGGCACCAGAAGATTCAGGATGCAGGTGTCAAAACAGAGCACGCCAGACTTACACCCCAGCCTCCACAGTTCTGTGAGTATCACACTGACACCAAGCTGGCCTGAAAGGAAGTCTCAAAGATTATCTTAGTAGACTCCCAAATGATTAAGAATGTGTTCTCCTGTTACCGCTAGGCTTTATAAGAAGTGGTCTGACCACCAAAGGGCCTTTCAATGCATCACCAGGCCCTGAAGGAGGTAATGTAACATTTTATAACCTGGGAGAATAACCAGGGCTGTGAGGAGAATTGGTGGAGCTGACATTTTGAAAGAAGTAAAGTCATCCCTCTTTCTTCTGCAGCAGTGCACACGGGCAAGGACACACACAAACGTGGCCATCGACCTCAGGTGACAGTGCTATTTAGGTCCACTTGCTGAGAATTTACCATGTTCCAGGATCTATCTGAAATCCTTTACCTATGCTGGATCATTTGATCCTCATAACCCCATGACGTAAATTCTACTATTAGCCCATCTTAAAGACAGAGTAACTGTGGCGCTGAGAGGTTAAGTAACTCACCTACAGATAGAGGATTCAGCCTCAGGCAGGCTAACTGCAGAGCCTTGGATGAAACTAGGTGCTTAATAAAAGAATATCGATTTGATTAACCAAGAGACTATTGTGCTATGGTTAGTCACTCTCGCACTCTAAGTAAATGTGAAATCCACACAAGACAAACATTGGACCAGCTCTCTGATAAGGCTGGAATGTCCCCAGTTGCAAAACCATGAGGCCAACATCTTCTGGGAGAAATGAAGCAAAATGAGAGGAAGCAGTGGCTGGAAGCTGGAGGGGAGAACACAGTTGAGATGAGGTCTGTTCAAAGTCTTCACAAGTGCCCCGGAGACCTGGCTGTCATCACACTCCTGAGGCAGAGGCAAGTTCCCAGACTACCCTTGGTCTGGGGAAAGTCATGTGTCCTCTGCAAATGTCCTCCGAGGGCTGAGCGTAGCTCTCCTTCCACCCTCCTGGTCATATCTGAAACCGGGACAACCGGAAACTGGAGAAAGCCCTAATCCCTCCTCACATTTTCCCCCATAGCCACAGGATTGAAATGTGGAAAAGACATCCCATAAAGGGTTTTGCTTTCCTAAAGTTCTTCATGGTTGCTAGGCAAATCAAATGATAACAGCATCTGGCACATAACCATTGGGGACGGGAAACCCACGCCTCACAAACCTCTCATGAGATGTCCCCAGGCTGCCCAACGCCTTCCTGAAATGCCTCTTCTTCCTACAGCACGTTGTGCGCCAGCCCCAACACTTCGGGCTCTGTGAAGTTAATCAAGGCTGCTCTGCCGATGCTCAGTGTCAACCATATTCTTCTTGTCTACAGATGTGACACCAGAGGGAAGGGCTGCTTGGGGCTGCTGCCCAGACTCAGGCCCCTTTTGTTGGGTGTCCAAATGCTCCCTTCCCACCCCGGCACTTTGTGGAAGGCTCCGTGGCCTCCCTCAGTGATGGCGGCTTGCTTGTGCTGTCATTTCCCCTTCTTACTTTCCTCGATTTGAACTCTGATTAACCAAACTAAGCTTTTGGGAAAGTAAGCAATTTTACAAATTGTCAATTTGCACAAATGGCCAAAACCAAAAGCAGCACATACTTTATAGATTGGCATACTCTACCCAAAGGGTTAATTCTATGGGGGTTCTCTAAGAAAATGTTACATCCAATGGTTGACAGAGCAAAAATTACAGGGAATATACATTCTGAGTAAAATACCCAATTCAAAGATTTTTCAGTAGAAAGTTCTAGGTCTCTGAACCCCAGACAATACACACCTTGGTTGCTATTTTCTGAGGAGCCCATTTTCCCTACTGTGCCAATTCTCTGACTTCCTGTTCCCAAGAATACAGTTAATAATGGAGGATAAAGATACAAAGGCTTACAGGTAACCTCTACATGATTCTAACTCAACTTGGGGAAAAGCAAAGAATTGAGTCAGCCAGCCTCCTGATTTGCCCCCGCACCACAGAATTACCAATTTGGCTGATACTATTTACTAAATTAAATTGTCATCACGCTGAATTGACCAGCTCCGGCATTGAGCAGGGCATGAAGAGTGTATTAGGAGTCGTTCTTGCTGGCAACTGGGTTAGGTTCACATATAAATGTTCAACCTTAGAATGAAACAGTCCTGTCTGTAAAGTGTTTAACTCAACCACTCAAAACCATGTCCCTCTGCGCCTGCTTTGCGTTTGTGAGCCTTTCAACAGCTCAACTGTTCCACTGACCTATTTACTTCCAGTTTTTGGCCCCTCTTGCCTCGAGGGAAGGAGGAAGGTATTTCAGCAACCATAGTCTCATAATCCTAAATCCTCTTTTAGGAAGTGGTAATCATCAGAATGCAATTTCATTCATGCTCCTCTATCACAGAAATGGGAATCAGCTCACTGGGGAGTGAGTAGCCAGCTACCAAGGAAAGAAACGGTAAGCTTCTTCTTTCCTAGGCGTTCAGGTTTTTGGCCGACCTCTCTGGGATCCTCCAGGTTCTAAATGAGCCGCACAAGGGCTCCCAGAGGTTTCCTGGAATGCAGAAGCAGGTGGAGAACCGTAATTAAGGCTCAAGTCAAGGCGCAGACCCAAAGACAGTTTAAGTTCAAAGTGCTTCCCGCCCTGGCAGTTGCTCAGGTGGCAGTAATTGAGGACAGGGAGAAAAGTGACAGGTGCAGTGGACACCAGCCTAACACGAATGAGCTCAGACTTTGGGGATCTGCAGGGCAGGTGAGTGTTGCTCATCCTCTTTTCAGCAAATCACAAGGAGCTGCTGTGTTCTTGCAACATAAACCGGTGACAACCCTGCATGTGGGGCTTCAGAGCAGAAAACTGGGTGTTGGCCTAGACTCCTGTCCTCTGGCCCATTGGGAATCCTATAATACTCTTCGGGCTGGTTTGGATCAACAACCCCCCCCCCCCCCGAGCCCAACATCCTTAGACATCAAAGGACACTGCCATGCCTCGGCACTTAGACAAAGTTTAAGAGAGTAACACCAAGGCCATCCCTTTTATAAGCCTCCTGGCCTGGGAATTTGCTTCTTGGGAATTATGCTCCTCATTTAATCTGAGCCATGGAGAGGCCATGAAACTAACCTCAGCTTATCAAGGCAAAGTACACTCCCCAAAGCTGATCCCAGACCAAGAGCATCTGGGAAAAGAACTATACTGCTCTCATGGTCCCCACTCATCTCTAACTGACAAAAGACCCTGAAAAGGAAGAACCAAGAGTTCAGAAAGGAATGACCCCCACCTTCCCTAACTTCTTTCTGTGTCTCCCCCTCCACCGCCTTTACATCTCTTTCCAACAAAGGAAAGGGCGCTACTGGCCTATTAGGAGTCCCTGCCTGATTGGTTCAGGGAAGTTAATTTCATTGAAATAAACTTGGCCTCTAAAATCCAAATTGTTGGGGCGCCTGGGTGGTATAGTCATTAAGCATCTGCCTTCGGCTCAGGAAGTGATCCCAGCGTTCTGGGATTGAGCCCCGCATCGGGCTCCTCAGCTGGGAGCCTGCTTCTTCCTCTCCCACTCCCCCTGCTTGTGTTTTCTCTCTCACTGGCTATCTCTCTCTCTGTGTCAAATAAATAAAATCTTTAAAAAAAATCAAATCAAATCAAATCAAATCAAATCCAAATTGTTAGCAGACTTTGTGAGATTTAATCCTTAGAAGCCAGCGACTGCTCCAGCCCACGGAATCTTCATTGACGTGCTACATGCAAACTGTCAGATAGTTAGTTCCCTTCAAGTGTGGGCATTTGAATCAAGTCGGATCATTATCTGTACCCTTCCTTACTCTTCTAGCTTTAAAGCTCCCTGAGGGGAAGAGGAATCTGGAGTTTTCATGGCTGGTAGCTGGGCTTGTGGACATTAGCAAGTAGACTCCTAAGAATTTGAATGGAAAGACCCTGTAAAAAAAAAGAAGGGCCAGACGGGATGATCTATAAAGCACTTGCCAGTTTAGCATTCCCTAATTCCATGACTTTTTTTTTTTTTTTTTTTTTTTTTTTTTTTTTTTTTTAAGGAACAGGCATTTAAAGTCTCCCAACAATTTAGGACTTGGGCATTCAGATGCTTCTTCTTAGGAACTGGATTTAGGACCAAAAACTAGGTTTCCAAAGGTGGCTGATGAGCAGAAGAATCAAGGTGAACTGACAGACAGCAACATCTTTTAGAGTAATTGGAAGCAATTATCATGTAACTTCTGATTCATCAGGGACCTAGCCCACCAGCACTAAGACTTTTAAAAAGAATGTTAGACTATTTTGCTGTTTAACATGAAATGGGAGAGAGAAATTGGTGTCATGGTCTACATTCTTCCACTACCAATTAGCAGGTACCCTTCGCTCAAAATATCCAAGGCTTTTGTTGTGCAGCCAAAATTGATCAAAGGTTACTGCAATCTAAAAACAAAAGAAAGAAAGGGAGAGAGAATTCTCCAGTTGCCTGGTTGCTAAGCAACCATAGTCTGTTCTGGTAACTGGGTCTGGGGGTCTTTGCTTTCATTTGCTGCTGACTTTCACTCCATATATAATATATACCAGCATGTTTATTCTCCTGTAAATGCCCAGCAAATAAAAAGCGATAAAGCCCTTTCACTGAAATTATTCATGTGCTAAAAGCTTTTATCCACATCACTGGTGTGATTGACAATATCATACCAGCAAGCTTCCCGAATTAGTTCTTGTTCTGCTATTGTACTCCTGGGCTTTCTTTCTTTAATAAAAGAAAAAGAGCTACAGTTTTATTTAAGCTTTCTATAGTCTGGCATTACAGCTTCTCAGTACCAATGATTAAGATGTCATGTCTATTCCAGGCACGTTTTTTCCTCCTAGTTGCTGTCAACTTTCTAGAGAAACTACCTTTCACATGATTTTTCCCCCTTAAAAACTTTGGGTTGCCTTTAAAGCTAATCTGCAGGAGAGAATTTGAATGAGTTATGAGTCCATTCTGAGGGCCTTTATGGAAACCCAAATGGCGTATGACACCCTTCAGACTGTTTCTCGAAGTATATGCCAAGGACCCCTTACATCAAAATCAAAATTCAGGCTCTAGGCCTGGGGTCTGCATCTTATCCAATACCATGTGCCTCTCCCTACCAGGTAACTTTGATACACCCTGAAGTTTGAACACAAATGCCTGAAAGGACTTGAATGTTTTCATTTGTACGAATACATCCATTCCGGGCAAACCTGTATTTTGAATTCAGAGATGAGTAGTCTCTATTTGGGCAAAGGCTTCAGGGTCCCTTAGAAACAACCAATTCCTGTGGTTAATGGCTGTGGGCACTGGCAAGCACACTGCTCCCTCCCTCACCAGGAAAGCAGCCCAAGAGACACAGGCCTTAATGTCAAAGATGACCACACATGCGGGGCTGACCATGGTCCATAGGCACAGGGGCGTAGCTTACTGGTCAATGCCATCTCGTCTTTTCCTTTACCTAAAGATTTTACCTTGGCACTGAAGATCAGTACCCAAAGATGTATGTAGCAGGTGCAAATTTCATAAGTCACAAACTCAAGGGTTTATCCATTAACAGGGTTTCATTTATTTATCAATATCTCATTTCTACCTGATGACCAGAAACTCAATGTTATTAATTTCAGGAAAACGTCAAATTCAGTGATGACACAACCATTTCAGGTTTGTTTAAATCTCAGTCACATTCGGGATTTTCTGCCCTCCTTGTGCCTTCCTGCATCTGATCCTAAGCTCCGGGGGGAGGAAAGAACAGAGCTTGTGCAATGTCACTATGGCCCAACGTGGATGGGAACAACTTCTTCTCCACCCTGATCTAGCTCCATCCTCTCCTTCTATGGAGGTGGGCCCTGGGTGGTCTGCTTATCTTCCCAGGCTCCTGCAGTTCCTTTATGTCTTCCTCACTTGCTGGCCAGCCAGCTTTTGGCCCATCATGAAAACCTTGAGATTGCTCTGGCCTTCTACCGCCTGCACACACCTCATCCACCATCTGTTCTGCTCCACTGCTGCCCCTCCATGACAGTTTCGAGGACTTGACTATGAGTCTTACTAAGTCCCTGGGCCTTGTCCTGGAAGCAAGTCACGCAAGCCTTCTCCACCTTCAGGTTTCCAAATTTAAAAGGGGATTCCAAGAAGGAAGGGTTATTTCCCTCCCCTGACCCTGACACTCTGTCTTCATTCTTATTAATTTCTTCTTCCCTCCAACCTAGAAGTTTGTCTGAGTGAAGATGGGGAAGATACATGGTCCATATCAAAATGTCTAAGTTTAAATCTAAGGGAGAATGGGGCTGGGGGATGAGTGAGGAATAAGTAAAGGAGCTGCAGGAACAGCGACCAACAAAAGGTAATTCCATCAGAGCCCAGGTCAGTGCTATGCACGTAGCTGGTACCCACTAAATATTAGTTAAATGAAACAGGAAAGGCTCCGCAGAAAAGTGTTTCAATGCTGTCTGTCCTTCAGTTTGCCTTCACCTTGTCCATTTGCTGGTGTTGAGCCAGGCCCCTGTGTGACACACACATAATTATAATTCAGCTCTGAGCATCTATGGGTAAATAGGTGTGAACACCATCATCAGACTCCCCGCTTCTAGACCCACTGTCTCATAACCTGGTGGCAGAGGTATGGGAACAAATGAGGAGTGGGGTTTCTCCTGTTGTCCCAGAATCCCAGTTAAGATCTAAGGCTGGAGGCAACATTCTTAGCTCAGAAAACCTACAGGCATTAGGGTCCTTCTTCAAAGACTGACTGAAAGGTGTCATTTTAAAACCAGCCCTATTACCCCCAATCACTCTAGGAAGGACATTGCATTATAAGAAGAGGTCATTGGCATTTGGGCAAGGCTATCTTTCCTAAGCTAGTCATTGGAGAAAGAAAATGGAGTGATACCCCTGCCTGATCCAAGGGAGGCAGTTGACATGAAACGTCTTTATAGAAATTGGGGTGTCTGTGGGGGAAGAGAATGTCTCTACATAATTCAGGACTGAAAAACAATTTCTGCAAAACCTCGTGTAAATAAGGTCCCCTGTCTCCCCAGACAATCCGTGTGGTCTTCCTTCTCCTCTACTTCCCAGACAGTCCATGAACCTGAGTACATGTAAACATGATTTGCCTCCCTCAAGTCTCCATGAGGCCAAAATGGAAATGATATTCTTCACAGCCAACATTTACACTTCACAGTTATTAAAGGCTTCCACATACAGTTGCTCATTTAATTCTCACTGGAAATGTAACTAACTTATTCTAGATTAGACAGCCAGTTGGACGTAGAACCTACTAGAACCCAGTTGTCCTAACTCCTGGATCAGTGAGTGCTCCTTCCACTAGAACACGGAACTGGGACTCTGCTCATGCAACCAGCACGGAACTGCAGCCAGTGCACAGGCCTGTATACAGCTGGATGGTGCTGAACCATCACTTTCCCATCGCTACTCCTCCTTCAACAAAATCTGGAGAATTTTCATGGAAAATGATATTTCCATAGACAGGGTCAGTGTCCTATGTCATCACAACAACTTACATTTAAGGGGTGTCTACTCTATTCTAGGCTCTGGGCTAAGCCCATCACATCCATTACTTCTAATCTTTTTCAACACTGGGAAGTAGATATCTTGATCTGTCCTTCATAAATGAAGAAACTGAGGCTCAGAGAGGTTAAGCAATACACCTAAGTGCTCCCAGCCAGGAAGTGGTAGGACCTCTCCTGGGGCCAGGATTGCTCTACCTCAGAGTCAACATCCCTCCCCCAACACTGGGTGTGCTGTGATTATAGGTGGATATTCTTGTCAGGTGGTCTGAAACTTCTCCCTGGAGGCCATTCCTCTGGGTTGCATGGTCACCTGCGGGAGGCCAACGCTCTAATAAAAACCAGTTTACCTAAAGGTAACATAACACAGACAACTAGGGATGAGGGAGGCCCTGAGGAGATGGGATGTTAGACAGATGCATTGTGATGGAGGACAGAAGGCTGAGAGAAGGTATGGAGATTCCACACAATGGGACAAGGATCCCAGGGTTAATAAGAGGGTATCTGGAATCAGAACACAGTTGGGGATAGCCTGAGAAGGAACAGATGCAAGAAATTTCCACCCATTCAGGTTTTCCCTCAATCCCAGCCTTCTATCCCAGCATCAATCTTTGGACAAATTCGATGGCTGCAACATTGCTTCTTCTACTTCTAACAGGCTCTAAGAGCCACTAGCTCAAGAGTAAAAACAATCCTCTTCCTGAGTGGGTCATCTTAACCAGCATCCCTGCAGAAATGGATGCTTTGCAAGCACTGAGTGGTTTAAATAGTCATTGCATTCATACATAGCCCTTTTCCATCATCATCTTTTATATGGCATTAATTATTTTTCCTTTTCTTTCATTGAAAAAGCTTTCAACCAGAGAGAATCCTAATTAATTTGAGGCAAGAATAATTTTTCTTACATCTTGCTGCTTCCAGTGTGTGATTAAAAGGAGCAATTTCAAAGTGGGCATCTTCAAACCTCTCATGTAATATTGAGTGGCTCTGCTAAATAGCTTTTAGATGTGCTGTTCGTGTGTTATTTTGATGAGAGCTGGTGATGGTGTTAATTTCTGACAGAATACTACAGATTGCCTGGTTCTCTTTATAACTAAGAAATATCTTTGCACAAAAGAAAGGGCTCCAGCATCTCATTTAGTCGGATTTCACTATTTTTGCCATGTTCTTGCTCACGGCCTCTTCTCTTCTGTGTACTTCCTTCACAGATTGCCTTGGGATGTACTGTTTCACTTATACACATTTTATCTTTCCAAATGAACTGTAGTCCTAAGAGTGGGGACAAGCTTTTCCCTACCATCACCAGGTGCATTATCTCGATGAAAGTACCAACTCAATTCCACTAGCTTGAAGAGAAAAGAGAGATCATTTAATTTTATAAAGAATCATGCATGTTTCATGGACTTCATGGTGGATGGCACCAGAAATGGAAAGGCATTCTGACCCCAAGCGTGTATGCAGGATCTGGCTATGATTCAAATCTGGGTATCATTGGTGGTTAGAGGGTTATGAAAACCAAGGGTGTGAATGAAATTGCCTAAGAAGGCGCATAATGTGAGACAGGAATGAGAAGTGGAGACAGTCCTCAATCAATACCAGTTAGTGGCTAGATAGGGGAGAATGAGCCCCCAAAGGGACAAGGAGAATGGCTGAGACAAAGAGAAAGAATACAACATACAACAATCTATTGCATTGGGGAAAGTATGACCCAATGCAGGTCAACTCTTCAATGCTGCTGAAGACTTAAAAGAAGGAAAGATGTCTGTTACACAGAGACCTTGGTCAGAAACATTCCTGAGGAGCTATGGGGATGGAAGCCAGGAGTGGGTAAGGTATGAGGGCCAGGTGAAGAACTGGAGAAAGAAAATGTAAGTAAGGCTCTCAAGAAATTTGTCTGCAACGGGGAGGAAAGAACAATGGTGATCGATGATGGAGTACACAGAATCTGGGGAGGTTTGTCTCCCATTTTTGGAATGATTCCATCACAGAAATGGAAAATTTTAAGTATATGGTTATAGACAGCAACCTCTTTATTCTTTTTAAAGACTTCATTTATTTGAGAGGGAAAAAGGAGTGACCAGGGTGCAGAGGGAGAGAGAATCTGAAGCAGACTCCACACTGAGTGCAAAGCCTGACACAGGGCTCCATTCCAGAACCATTAGATCCTGACTGGAGTTGAAACTAAGAATTGGATGCTTAACCAACTGAGCCACTCAGGCATCCTAGACAGCATCCTCTTTAAATATGTTTGCTCCTCTCCCACCCCAACCCGCACATATATACACAAGCTATATAGCACACCAGTGTTTGGTCTTTCTAGCAGGAAAATTCTCCAGATAAAAAAGTAAAATCCAAAGCTATTCCTTTGACATCAACATACAACCCAGCTATCATGGTTGGCCAGCCAATTGCAGAATATTTTTGAAACCCCTCTCTTAGGAAGCAAATGGAGTGACAGTCCCAATCTCGTGATGTAAGGATTCCCAGTATTTACATGGTCTTTACCCTAAAAAGTCTCAGAGGGCTAAGTTCCACCAGGATCCCAAACCATATGCTTTTGGTCTCTTACAAAAGGAGGACTTCTGTGTATTTTTAAACAGTAGTTTGCACCACCTATTTTAGATCAAACAGGCCTGGGGGAACTGCGACTTGGCATCAACTATGGCAGAAGTGGGCCCAGACCCCATATCCCCCCAAGATACGCCAAGTCTTCCCACCAAATGTATGGACTGCTTCAATCTCCTCCTCACTTGGCAGCCTTGCCTTCATCCTTGACTCATAGAACAGAGAGTTTAAGCTTGAAAAGCCTGATGGGTTACTTTTCCACACCACTGCCACACCCATAACAGACATCCAGAAAGGACAAGTGACTTAGCCAAGGGCAATCAGCTAGATCTAAATCCAAGTCCTCCCGTCCTCAGGCCAGCATGCTTGTGTCTGCTCCGTGTGTCCACATGTGCAACAGACAGGCCTGGGTGCTTCCTAGCAGTTTGGCAGAAGGAGTTAAGACCTCCTTTTCTTAAAAACCTGACCATCTCCCTTCAGTCCCCTCCCCCAACCAGGGACTTGACATTGCCCAATTTATTCCCTCTGGGAAGAGCCTTCTGTTTCCTGAGCTATAAATATTAAATCTTGCAAGGTTTCCTCTCAGAGTTGAGGTACAGCTAATGAAGTCTAATATCTGTGCTGAGTGTGACCTGAAAGAAAAGAGTTTTAACTTTCAGGCCTATCAAAGGGAGGAGCATCTTCTTTCCCCAAACTTAATGAGCCAACAAGGCCTTCCAAGATAGAAATCTTCACAAGTGGAAACTGTTGAGGCAAGAGTGGTTATTTCTGATCACCATGGAAACCCCCTAAATCACCACATCTCTTGCTGCCATGGTGAGGAGGGCCGCCTTACAGTCTTACCCCATTTTCTCCAAAGATGAGATGGTCCTTGAGTCTGGTATCAGCCACCCAGCACACAGAGTCTATGCTCTTCACATTGGCCCCAACTTGGTCCCTTCATCACCTTCCATACTATCCCCAAGACCCATTTTTCACCAGTCTGGAAGTTTTAAGTGGCTTAATTTCTCCTCTAAACCCAACTTCTCAATGGCCTACCAGCCCTCTCACTCCAGTGACCTCTATCTTAAGGTCATGAATCTCATTTTTGGTGGTTAAACAAAGTAATGTTGCTTGTGACCTTTAGACCAATTGCCTCCTGTGCTCTGCTGCCCTTTCTCCCTTAAATCTTTGCAACCTGATTTTCACCATCACAGTAAATGAATCTGAAGTGTTCTGTCTAATCACCCTGCTCTCATTTTCTCTACAGCATTTGACACATGTAACGACTGCCCCCCGCAACACACACTTCCTTGAGATTCTCTCTTCCTGGTTTCTATGGCTTTCTCTACAATCTTTCTACCTCTGTCTTCTGCAGTCTGATGAGTTTCAGAACTTTCCTTAACCTCAACATATCTAAAGCCAACTCAGTGGTCTTCCTTTTAAACCTACTTCCCTGTGTCTTGAATGCCATTACCATCTCCCAGCCTGGCAGGCTAGGTACCAAGGAGTCATCTTTGACTCCTCTCTATTCTCAGCCCACACATTCAATTAGTCCCCAAATCCTATTGATTATTCCTTCAAAATGTCTCCTAGACTTACATCATCTTCTTCATTACCACTCTGTTCTCTCCTTTCTAACCTACCTTGCTCATCATTGATCGATTAGTCCATCTTGCCCACCACTGATGGAGCATTAAAACACTCACCATGCCTTACCATGACTCCCACTTTCCATATGAAAGTTCTTGCTCTAAAATCCCTAAACATGGGGCGCCTGGGTGGTGCAGTCGTTAAGGGTCCAACTCTTGGTTTTGGCTCAGGTCCTGATCTCAGGGTTGTGAGATCAAGTCCCTCATCTGGCTCTGCACTTAGCATGAAGTCTGCTTAGGACACTTTCTCCCTCTGCTCCTCCCCACCCCTGGCGATCTCTCTTTCTATCCCTTTCTCAAAAATAAATTTTAAAGAAATCTTTTTAATAAATAAATAAATAAATAAATAAATAAATAAATAAAACTCCTACACACGACTGCCCTATCCTGCTTAATCACCTTGTGTTCCCATTACTCCATAGCATGAATTCTTTGCTGCAGTCAGACTCAACTTGTTATATTTCTACCTTCATGCAAATGAACAAGATTTGCTTGCTTCCACTGCCATGGGGTTGATGTGCTCCTTTTCACCCTGGAAACACCTTCCACTCCACTCCACATCATCCCATCTTATTCATCTTGCAGGGTCTTAATCAAGCCCTCCTTCGTGTACCTGGTGACACCTGGTCACCTGGAATTCTCATTCTTGGTCTCATTGCTGATATTCTTATATTACTACATAGTACTAATTGTTTTATGGTGGGTGTAACTATTTAACTCAACATATGTTAAAGATTTATTCTGACCAAGTCACTAAAATAGAAGATTGTTTTTAATGGTCTGTACCACTTGGCAGCCACCCCCTCCATTGTCTCTTTTTTTTTTTCTCATAAACAATAGAAATTTATTTCTCACAGTACTGGAGTTGGGAAGTCCAAGATAAGGGTGCTGGCACATTTGGTGTCTAGTGAGGACCTGCATCCTGGTTCACAGACAGCTGTCTTCTCACTGTGTCCTTACATGGCAGAAGGGACAAGAGAGCCCTCTGGGGCCTCCCTTGTAAAGATACTAATCTCATTCACGAGGGTTCCACCTTTAAGACCTAATCACCTCCCAAATACCCCACCTCCAATATCATCACATCAGGGATTAGGTTTCAACATATGAATTTTACACCCTCCATTCTTTAACATGGATTTGATGTCTTCTCAACTTTAGATAACATCAATGGAGCCTGTCGACGTACAGCTTTCCATTCCACCTAGCTAGAAGTTTTGAAACCTCCCTTGTCTATTACAGACCAAAAAGGAAAAATTGTTATTATGTAGAGTTCATTCACTGACCACAATGTGAAATACTTAGATATCAACGACAAAAAATAGAACTACAAAAAAATACCTATACTGGTTAAAATACGATAAAATGGAGACCAGGCTTGAAAATCCTCCAAGCAGCCAAACCATATAAGCCATGTAAACAGAACTAAATCCAGCTTGCTTCATTAACATAAGCATAATTTAACTTGCATTATTCCTTATAAAATTAGATCATCATAATAAATATTTAAGTCATCTTCCCAAAAAATGGCGTAAGAAAATCACTTTTAAACAATCCCCTGCCATCTGGAAACCCCCCTTCTAATAACCAACCATTGTAAAGGTTAAACAACTTCCTCATTTCCACTTTATAAGCCACCCTCTCACATCATGCCCCTGAGTTTCGTATCAGTTTTGAATTTGAAAGGTCCCAGTTTGTGAATTGTTCTTACACCTACAATAAATTCTTACTACATATTATTTTATTGATCTGGTGGCTTAAATGTGCTACTTCTGGATTTTCTACAGTTTCTGGCATCAGACGTGACACCCAAAAAAAGAGTCCCAGTGACTCCACGGCTGGTGAGGTGCCAGCATCCTCAGCCCATTGCGCTCATTGCATTCTCTGTGATGATGGAGGTCTAGGGTACATCTCTCAAATCTGAGCTCTGCTCCCTTTGCACTGGGGACTCTCTGACTTTTTGCGCATACCTGCATTTTGTTTGTTGAAGCTTCTTGTAATTTACCCTATTCTGTTCAAAGGGGGGACAGGCATGTGATTTCCTGGGTTTTGGAACAGCTGTTGGAAAACAGGACTCCTCATAGTTAAGAAGTCTTAGGGAATTTAATGGCAAAGGTGGGTTCCATCTGGTCTAAAAGTCTCCACCTCCCTCCAACACTCCTGCTTCCTATGTGTATACCCACTATGGACCAGGATCGCATGCCTTTTTGGAAAATGGGTGAACTTTTGGATAATTTGGAATTATAATGACCACTTCAGGGAACTGTGACTTATTAGATATGATAGTCCACTTTAAGGGGCACCGTTGAGCTTAAGAGGATCCCAAACCTCTGGAAGACACTGGAATGCATTCTTTGATTGGTGTGCAGAAGTTTCTAAAAGACAAATGACTCCAGAAATACCTTCTCTAAAAGAATCCTTAGAACATGCAAATAATAAATCTTTAGTATAAAACCTTCGGCCATCTGAGCAGGTAATCTCAATTTAGTCCATCTATCAGAAACACAATTTGGATCAAGCTATTCTTTTGAGTTTTGTATTACTGTATCTGAGAAATGGCAAAAAAAATTTAAATGAAAATTATTAGAGCTGTATGTCTCTGTTTATACATTTACATATATCCATGTATGCATGTGTTTAGACGTATACGATAGTTTTTAAGGAGTTCTATATAACTGGCTTTAAAAAATAAGCACTTATATAAATTAAGTATTCCTAAAATTCTCAGAAATATAGAAACTAACTCAAATGTTTTTCAAGTTTACATGATCTCAAATAATATTTGATAAATAAAAGATAGTTCAAGGTCGTTGGTTTAATAAAAACAGACATGTCTTCAAGATTTTCAACATTAAATGTAATATAAGCATACAACTTTTTCTACCTGGGTTTCTTAGTCAAATGAGCTCATACTATCTCTATGTTACAAGATTTGTCAACAAGAAAAAAAATTTAACATGATGGTTAGCTGTTTAATATCTAATCCAGACATAATTGTTAAAAACAAGTAATTTCAATAGATGTAAGTAAGATAAAAGTTTGCAGTAAGTTAAACTAAATAATGGATATTTGTTGAATATCTGGATAATTTCCAAATAAAATAATGTACTGAAATATTAATTGCTAAACAGAAGTTATCTATTTCTGGCTTCTTTTTTGTTAAGTATTTTCCTGATAAAAGTCTCACTATCTCACACAAATTTTTTTTGTAATAAAAAGGCTACTCGAGTAGTTCCATTTTAAGTTTCCTACAAATCATTTTGTGAAAGTACTTACCCCTGAGATGCTCAAGGAAATTACATAATAACCTCTGGAATAAAACAATCTCCATTTCAAAGCTTCCATCTTGATAGTATACAAGAAGTACGGCATGCACTTAAATAGTATGAGATCACCGAAAATGCCAAAGACACCACCAGCAATATGCTGAGGTTTTCCTGGGGAAAACTTCTTTAAAGATTTTCTCTGGGGTGCCTGGGTGGCTCAGTCGTTAAGCCTCTGACTTTGGCTCAGGGTGTGGTCCTGGTGTTCTGGGATCGAGCCCCACATCAGGCTCCTCCGCTGGGAGCCTGCTTCTCCTCTCCCACTCCCCCTGCTTGTGTTCCCTCTCTCGCTTGCTGTCTCTATCTCTGTCAAATAAATAAATAAAATCTTTTAAAAAATATAAAAATAAATAAAAATATTTCCTCTTTATACTAAAGAAATATATTATGCTGAAAGTCAATATTTGCATATAATATATCCCCTCCCGAAAAAAGGCCTAAATGAAACCAGACGAGAAGAACCATCGTAGGGAGTTACATTCTTATATTGGTTGGTACTTTTTATAGTATCAGAACCAACAGATTAGGAATATGACAAGAATGTATTCTCCTTTATGCAGGGCACCAACCCCGTCACACTGCCTTCATGCTCAAACCTCCACTTTCCATACCAGGCTATCTAAATAACTATTTTCTGACCCAGCAAACCCACCAACCTAGACCCAGTCACTTCCATTTGGTATGAGGGCTGTTATTTACCAACACCTCACCCCATTTGAGTAGAAATATAAGTTTAGGGGCGCCTGGGTAGCGCAGTCATTAGGCGTCTGCTTTCAGCTCAGGACGTGATCCTGGAGTTCTGGGATCAAGCCCCACATCAGGCTCCTCCGCTGGGAGCCTGCTTCTTCCTCTCCCACTCCCCCTGCTTGTGTACCCTCTCTCGCTGGCTATCTCTCTGTCAAATAAATAAATAAAATCTTTAAAAAAAAAAAGAAATATAAGTTTAGAGTGGAAAATGTTTTTTAAACATAATTAGAGAGTCTCTTAGTATCAACAGTTCTCTCTCTCTTTCTCTCTCTATACACACATATGCACACATATGTGTGTGTGTGTAATGTTTTTGCCAAAAACATTTTCCCAACTATTTTAGCTCTACGTACCACCAAATATTCAGTCAAAATAATTTCCAACAACACTCAATCTGCCTTCCTTTTTTTTTTTAATAAAAAGTGTACTTGAGGCTACTAAATATTGATTGCTAAACATAAGTTTATCTACTTTGGCTTCTTAATTTTTACAGAGAGACAAAAGATATTTGGGCATATTAGTACCATGTTTTTGCCACATTAAAAAATTATACTATGAAAACATATGTCTCTAAAAAATATAAATTTTTAATTATGTATTAATAAATTTGCTAATCTATTATAGGATGTTGTTATATGATAGACAATTCCCAACTGCCTGCTTCCTAGCTTTCTTTGGAAAGTCAAAGTCACTACTAGTTAAAATTTATAATCATATGTAAAAATAAAGTTACTAAAAACAATAAGAGCAAAGGGAAACAATTTCGTATACAAAGTATGAGAAGAAAATGGCATTTTTTATATGAAGAGTATGCAAGGATTACAGGATGTGGTTTTTTTTTATTTTTTATTTCTTTTAAGATTTTATTTATTTATTGAGAGAGAACATACACACATGCATGGGGGGTTGGTGCACAGGGAGCGTGAGAGAATCTCAAGCAGACTCTGAGCTGAATGCAGAACCCAATAAGGGGCTCGATCTTATGACCCTGAGATCATAACCTGAGCCAAAATCAGGAGTCAGATGCTTAACCAACTGAGCCACCCAGATGCTCATTTTTTTAAGGTAACTTTTCCTTTAAAAAAATGACTGGTTGTTCCAGAATAAGGAAGGAAGGAAGGAAGGAAGGAAGGAAGGAAGGAAGGAAGGAAGGAAGGAAGGAAACGTAAGTGAATATAGAAAACTGCCGAAGGTTTATGGGAAAAAAAATTATGTTGTGAGGTCAATGCTGGCTAAAATTGAATAGATTTATTTATAAAGGTTTTTAAATAAGCTCAATAACGTACTGATACAAACCTAGAGTTTAATTTTATGTCTCTTAAAAAATCACAAAATGTCTTAGATTATTGATCTGTTTTTAATAAAAGATTATATAAAATTTTCTTTACCTTAAATGTAATCTTCCTAGAGACAAATTTTTTTTCAAGTAAGCTCTATGCCCAGTGTGGGGCTTGAACTCACAACCCCAAGATCAAGAGTTGCATGCTCCACCAACTGAGCCAGCCAGGTGCCCTGGGAAACAAACATTCTACATCTCATCAAAATATTTCCTATGCTTCATGTTGTCTTTATCAGGTCTTTAACTACTTAGAAAAACAAAGTCTTTTCAATATTGAAAGAGCTAAGATTTTTTTAAAACTATGAAACTTTCTATATTTGCCCTTAAAATCTTTTAATTGACACTTTAGCTGAATGGATAACTAAGTGTTGTTTCACAGTGACCTGTGATTCCATTTGATTAAGTGTTTTGGACAAACTTCCCAAAATCAAATTCTGAATGAAGTCTTTTTGCCCTTGAACTGACTTAATGATTTTCCAGGGGGTCTTTGGAAGATCGCAAAGGATTTGCTCTCTCTCCTTTTAGTAAAAGAAATGTTAATTATATTTGATATTAAATTGTATGGGAAACATTATCAAATGAGAAATGATACTTAATCTTCTTAGGTTATATTTATATAGGTATATATTATTAACATAACTATTCAGAAATTTATGTGAAATTCCTAAAAATCTGATATATCCTGGTATAATGTTATCAGTCACAGTTACAGTTGTTATTTTATAATATTGTATATCACAAAAATAAACAAATTTACTTATGAATTGCATCATTTTTTAGTGAACTCTCACCAGACCTTTAACCATGGTTATTTTCAAGTCTTTTTTCATTCACAGACAGTTATTATTTTACTCTTGATTCTTCTCTGAAGAATTTATAAATCAACTATAGGCAAAAATTCTTCATCTTCAAAGAGATTCATGAACAGTACTCTAGAACACAGTACTCAAGGATACTGGTTTCTGATAACTTTAAGATCATAACACTGAACTGGGTAAAAATTGCCAGAACTCTAATAGAAAAATTAACTGATTCATAAAACTGCTAACCCAAGATCAAACAAACATGACTTAATTTCATGAGCCTGAATGAACTGATTAAAATGATTATCATTTTTGTGAATTCATTTAAAATATTGCTGGTTCTTTAATGTTTTGCTTTCCAGGTTTAAGGACTCCTTTTCTCCTCTCTTTGAAGCTATCTATACCTTACAGCAATTTGGTAAAGTATACCTTTGCAAACAAAGGTTGAAACATTTAAATTTTTCCCTCTGCCTGGTCCATCCCAAATTCAGAAACTCTTAATAAATTTTTTTTCATGACACCATATGTATTTACATAAATTCAATAATAATCTGTTCTCTTTGTAACAGTACACAATTAGACAAGTCCTTATTAGACAAGCCTGAGCTTGGCTTCTTTGCCTAGAGAGACTTTTAAAGGTCTAACCTGAGATTCCTTATTATCAGACAATTTTAAAGAGCTAATGTTGACTTTATGGAGCCAAAAAAGCCCCTTGGATATTGGCAAAGCTTTGACTAAAATGTCATATTTCAGAATATGAATAGAATCATTATTCTTGCTACCTTTATGTAAATAATCAAGCCAAGTTTAATAAGATTAGACTTATTTTACAAACGAATTACTTTCCCTGTGATTATTTTTTATTAAAATGGGATGACCATAGGGAAAAAATTATGTTTCAATAGAAAAACTACAAATATACTCATTAGCAGATTCTAGTTTGGTTCATTGTCTTTACCATTCTATCACCTATCTGTAAATCTCAGATAAACTACCTCAATAGATTATGTATAAATAACTTTCATGCCTGTTACTACATAGACCACTCAAAAGAGTTGACCAGAACACCCAGTAACATCATCACCAAAGACAGTCAAACTACAAATCAGGAAAATCCATCAGATTGAAACTGCCATCGTCATTCCACCATCTAAAGTTCCTTCAGGGGTGCCTGGGTGGCTCAGTGAGTTAAGCATATGCCTTTGGCCAGGTCATGATCCCAGGGTCCTGGGATCCAGGCCCCTGTCTCGTTGGGCTCCCTGCTTAACGGGGAGTCTGCTTCTCCCTCTCCCTCTGCCTGCTGCTCCCCCTGCTTGTGCTCTCTCTGTCTCTCTCTCAAATAAATAAATAAAATCTTTTAAAAAAATAAAAATAAAGTTCCTTCCAACTCAAATGTAGAAATTTTCTCAACTGGCTGCCCTCCAAACTCTGAAATTAAGTTTATAATTTGCTCCAACTATTAACCTTTGTTTTTCTTTTGTTTTCATAGAAACGCCTCTTATTAAATTATCTGATTATTCACAACATATAGAGGCTATATGGGTGGAAGCTCAAATGCAACATTCCCTCCCGAAATAAAATATCCTTGTGTTCATCTTCTCCTAAGTAATCATGAAGATAGTGACTGCTATTACATATGTTGTGCCTATGTAAATAACTCAAAAAAACTGAGGCCCAATTACACATTATTCAGAAAAGTGAGGTTGACTTAACCTTGAATCTTAATATAAGCCTTTTTATTTATTTAGCTGGTTAAATGTTGGCTCCTGGGAATCTCTGCTCTGGAGAATTTTTCAATCCTGGGCTAATAGCCTCTTTGTAGTCATCATATCAATCTCCCTAGTGCTCTGTATCCTCTCCAGGGTTTTAAATGCCATTCATAGGTCAAATTTATCCATCAGGATTAGACAACTGGAAGAATCCAAAGATGGTTATACAAATGATGAAAACAGCAACTACGTGACCCTCCATCACAAATACTCAACCGTTGGAGGCAGCAACTCCATGATTCTCCATCCTGACTAGGTCAACAATGATATATGAGAGTAATGTTATATTGGTTAGTCACACACTCAGCTTGCTGAAAGAATGACCAAAAGAGGAGAATTGTTAAATAAATGGAGACCAGGCTTGAAAATCTCCCGAGTAGACAAAACCATTTAAGCCATGTAAGTAAAACTAAATCGAACATATTTCAATAAACATAAGTGAAACTCAACCTAGATTATTTTTCATAAATGCCTCTGGTGATTATAAAGGAAACTTCAGTCATCCTAAAATAGTATGAGATACCCACTTTTATCCAATCCTTTGTTGGCTGGAAACCCCAACTGTATTAACCAATCATTGTAAAGGTTAAATTACTTTCTCATTTTCACTTTATTAGCCCTCCTGTAACAACATAACCCTGAATTTCATAACAGGTTTGAATTTGAAAGCACCTAATTTGCAAACTGCTTTTATATGCACACACACAAAAATTCTTACTAAATACTGTTTTACTGATTTGGTTTTAGTTTGTCTATTTCTGGATTTCAGATGCTTGAAAACTTCAAAAGGATTTTTAAATAACTCCCAATCTAAGAAGAAATACAAGCAAATTAAAACTATTTGTAACTTAACAACAAGAATGCTACATGGCAAAATTTATGGGATGCAGCCAAAGCAGTACTTGGAAGCCAGTGAATAGCAATAAACACATTTATTAATTAAAAAGATAGACTGAAAAGAAATGAACTCAACTTTCAAATCAGGAAGAGTAACAACAAAACAATCCAAGGAAAGTAGAAGGAAGGAAGTGAAAAAATCTTTTAATTATAAATTAATCAATAAAATAAAACTGGTCTTTTGATGGGACCAACCTTTGGTAACTCTGACTAAGAAAGAGAGAAAACACATGAACACATGATGCCTGAGGAAGGCACCAGGCTACATTTCAGACACAAAGACAAGTTCCCTAACTTTGCTCAGTGCAGGAGGGATGCAGATAATAAAAATGCCTGGCCCACAGATTCCTGCCAGAATTCGATGAAGCAGCATATGCACAGGACTTATCACATTGCCTGGCCCATAGAAACAATAGTAGACACTAGTAACGATGATGTCATGGATTTACACATAGAGAGCAGGGACTCTCAGTCCTGGCTTTGCCTCCAGATTACCTGTGGTAACTTAAACAACACCTGTTGTTTAGGGGCAGTCTGATTTTCTCATTGGAGGAATCACTTTTATCATGCTCCAAACTATATTGTTAACACAACTGTGCTTCATAGGTGTTTCCAAACTTTAAGAAGGTCTGATTTTGTAAACTTTTTTTCCCCTGAATATTTCTTTGGTTCCTTCTCAAGTAAGCTTCAAGACTGAGAAAGTCTGAGAGGCGCCTGGGTGGCTCAGTTGGTTAAGTGTCTCCCTTCAGCTGAGGTCATGATCCCAGAGTCCTGGGATAGAGCCCTGGGTCGGGCTACCTGCTTAGCAGGGAGTCTGCTTCGCCCTCTCCTTCTGCCCCTCCCCCTACTCATGCTCTCTCTCATTCTCTCTCTCTCTCAAATAAATTTTTAAAAATCTTTAAAAAAAAAAGACTGGGAAAGTCTGAAATTGGAACATTTTTCAGTGTTTTCTTTCTTTTTCCTCTCTACTTCCTAAGAGTCCATATTCAATGTTAGTTTAGGCAACAAAATAAAATTTTAAAAAGTGAAGCGGTCTTAGTTTAGGTTCTCCCAGACGCAGACCCTAAGACACGGATTTGTGTACAAGTAGTTTACTTGGAAGACTATCTTAGGAAGCATCAGTAGGAGAGCAGGAAATAGAGCCAAGGTAGGGAAGGAGGCCGAGAAGGTGCATTAATGCCTATGTTGCCACCGTGGCATGTAGTAAGATGTCAATCTCTTTTTCACTATTTGTTGGTCAGGGTGTCTGTAATGCCCCTGCCCATCTTTCAAGCAATAATATTTAAAAACCCTATTATTTTCTATTTGTGACAATGAACTGATCACGAAGAGAGAGGCCATCAATCACAAAACTAGCAGGATATAAACTTCTGATGAGCATCTTGGGGTTGAGAGGGTCTTCTTAGGTTCAGATGGGGGTATGTTTGTTTCCCGAAACACAATAACTAAGAAATGAAAGTAATGGCAATACTGTGATTTGCAAGATCCCTTTAACTTTCCAAAAGGTTATTCTATTCACTTATGCTTTCATTCAACATGCTTTTATGGTAGAGTTACCTTTTCTAAGAATCAGTAAGCTCTAAAGAAGATGAGGAAGATAATTATTGCCCTTAAAAATTCTTGAAATAACCTCTAAAGTACCATATACATGGTCTGTGCATTGACAAAGTACTTGGGTTGCATTTAGACACTGTGTTGTATTAAATACATGTTTATTTAAACACCAAGCTGATAATCACATTCAGCACAAGACGCTCACTCTACGAGGAGCTCAAGGAAACAGAAACTGACAAAAGAATGGCAGATTCAAGATTCCCATCTCATGCTCTCTCTAGAGCAGGAATCAGCAAACTTTTTCTGAAGAGGACAAGATGCAAATATTTTAGGCTGCAGTCTCTGTCACAAGTACCCAACTCTGCCATTGTAGTGGGAGAACAGCCTAGACTATATGTAAATGAATGGATATGCTGTGTCCCGCTAAAACTTCATTTACAAAAACAGGCAGGCGGCAAGGTTTGACCTGCACTTGGTAGTCTGCAGACCCCATTCTAGCTGCCCACCCACTGCCTAGGATTGGTAAACAGAATCACAGACACTATTTTGATGGTTGTCTCTCTCTCCCCTTCTCTGTGCAGCTAGATTTACCGAAATTCAACAGCTAGATGACACAGTTCTCCCGGGCTGAACACCTGCATCAGGAATGATGTAGGGTGCCTAGACACAGGAAGGATAATATCTTGCCATCACAGAAAGCTCAGATGTGGAAGCGATAGTTAACTGTCCACTGAAGAAAACCTCAGTTTTCATTGAATAGAGTTGTCTCTGGTGCAGCTGCCCAGCCAAGGACTCTAGCTCCCCGTCTCCTTTGCCTCTAGGGGGAACCACTGATCTCACCAGTGAAATGTGAGCAGAAGTAACATGAGTCACTCATGATCCAAGATGGCAAAGAAACCGGTATGCGTTCTCCATGAGTTCATCCTACGTTTTCTGGCTGGGTGTGTACAACTCCAGGGATCTAGGGGATGACAGAGCTACCGCACAGAAGGAATCTGGGTCCCTGAACTCCGAGTGATTGATAAATATACTTTGATTGGGCTAAGCCTCTAAAACTTGACAGTTTTACTCATCATGGCCACTAGTGTTACCCTGAAACAACAGTCCAGCAGAGAACACAAACCCTGGACACTATCCTCTCTGAGGGCAGTGAGAACTATGCAAACAGTGCACCATGACAGTACCAAAGAGGGAATGATGGGAGAAACAACTTTGACCTGGGAATTCAGGAAATAGGTGCCAGTCAGTGAGCCTAGAAAGATCAGCCCATCTGATCCTCACAAACCACCCTGTCACCACCATCTGACACGTTAAGACTCTGAGATGCAAGATGGTTAAAGGATTTGGGCAGTCATGGGCAGAGCCAGGACTCCTAATCAACCCCAGTCCCCTTCCCCTTGCGTGACACTGTCTGAAACCTCTTTCTGAAGAGGTACAAACCCATAATCTGGAGAATGGACTGGACTGACCAGGATAGGGTTTAACCGGAAGATACGTCCCTTGTTCCTCTGCACAAGACAGCTAGCTAGTGCCCCACTTCCAGGACAATCTTGCTCCTTGATTTATGAATAAGCCAACCCCTTTCCTTCCTCAGGGAGCTAATCAGGACAGGGGACCTTGACGGGCCGTGTGAAGGGTCTTGTCCACGGGCAAAGGTGCTCCTGGCAGCAAAGCATCTGTGTCCACCGCAGATGCTGACCATCCCTCTTACCATCCGCCAGCAAGTCTGGCGGCGTGGGAGTAAAACGGCAGGCGAGAGAAGGGAGAGTGGCAGGGTAGGGAGGGAGCATATTAACCGTCTCTATTTTGTACTTTGAAACATTTTTGACACATTAAGGAGAAGAATTTGAATACATCTGCACACACGAAAAAGCCAGTTTCCCAAGCGCAGCCTCCCCTGCTCTAACATTCTTTCTGGCAAGATAAAGCGGCCCACACTTCGCCTTGCTTTTTCTTGTCCCTGAGAATCTATCTCAAAAGCAGATTTCTTCTTTTTTTTTTTTCCCCTATGGAAACAATCAGGCCTTGACTCAGAGGGCTATGACCTACGGGATGAATACATACACCTCCCCTGACATAAACGGCAGAACACGCAGCTGTCCAGAACACACTGCCTTTGCCCGTTTGAATTAGGCTGAAAACAAACCCATCTCCTTTATACTCATGCAAATGGACCACTTCAAGATGTTTCGCAACCCTGCACCAGACGAAAACTGTATCTAAACCCACAAGTCTGTGTTAAAGAGCAGGAGAATTCAAGCAGAACAGATTGAATTAAGATAAACAGCTTTAAAAATACATTAACTGTTTAAATTCGTTTTCCCCAGCCCACCCCTCCCCTGTTTGTATCCACATACACAAACTGATTTAACTAGATGAACTTAAAACTAACTGGAATGCTGGAGGAAGTGTAAATTGTTGTGACCTTTCTGGCCACAGGTATCAAACACCTTTAAAATCTACATTCTCTTTGACCCAGTAATTCCACTTCTATGAATTTATCCTAAGGAAATAATCACACAGGCAGGGCAAAGGTTTATATACAAGAATGTCCATCAAAGAATTTATAAGAGCAAAACAAACTGAAAAACACTTAAAAATACAACAATAGATAACAATCGTTTTCTGAACTATGGTTTCTATAAAGTGAAACTTAAAATGATCCTGTTACTATTTAAGATAGAAAAATATTAAGTAAAAACCAATTTACAAAACAGCATACAGCATGTAGAGTGTATGGGAACTATCAGAAATTTATATTTTGGCATTGGAAAGTCTGGAAAAGATGTACACCAAAATATTCAGAGTGAGTTATCTTGATTCACGGACATTCACATGGTGTTAATTCTTTGCTTGCTTATCCACATTCTCTCACTGTTTTTCTTTAAACAGATATTACCCGTACCACAAAACGTAATGAAAAAAAAAGTCATGAAAAAAATGAATAAAAGTAAGCGTAATGGTTCTAAGATATTTTGATCACCATGGTGCCAACTACCTGGCCAAAGTTTTCACTAACCTGTCACTGGCTAGAGCAGAAACACCCAGTTCCAAGTTTGCTAACTAAATGTTCAAAACATCTAGGCTTCCTAGGCTCCTTGTCGTGACACTTGTATGAGACTTATCACATAAATATATAGCTTATATTTTAAAATACAGATACAGTAATTGGAAGATACTTCGATTCCACTCTCCTCCAGATAGGTAGAGACAGAAACAGGAGCCCTATAGAGAGGGGTCTACCATGGAGTTTTTTTGTTTTTGTTTTTCATTTTTTAAGTACGAAGAGCAGAAAGAAGAAAGAATAACCTTCAGTCGACAGGTCATTTGATGGATGCCCTGGTCATTTGAAAGAGGCCCGGAGCACCCTGGATCCTGGGACGTCAGCCAGGAACCGGTCGGTAAGGAGGGCTCTGCAGCCTAGAGCCTCCGACACGGAGCTCCCCCCAGCAAAGGCTGGGGTGGTGGCGGTAACGAAAGGCTGCAAGATTCATCTGTTTAATCAGCGAGCTCCCAGATGATGCTTGGAGTTTGATATGGATCATTCCAGCCTCTCTCAAATCGATCAACAAGTATTGATTGAGTGCCTACTGTTTGCTGGGCTTGACGCTAGGCATTTTGGGAGATTGCAGAATGAGTACAGAACAAGGTCTCTGTCCTCTTCAATTAGCGCTACAAACCCATGCGTAGTGCAGTGGGAACTGCCTGAGTGTGACAATGGGAGCTGCAGAAATGCAGAGGACAAGGCGCACTGAGATCAGTGAGGCCAGGAAGACTCCAGACACAAGGCAGACTTGGACTGGCTGTGGAGAGGGGCGTGGGGGGAGGGGAAAATCACTAGTTGAGGAGATATGAATATGTATGAGGGGAACACTAGCTACAGTAACAAATCACTCTGCAATATTAGTGCCCTGACACAACAGAAGCTTATTTCTTGCTCACAAGCAGAAGACCAGGCACTGGGGATAGGGGTGGGACTCCTCCATGCAGGCACTCAGGGCCCCACGCTGCAAGTTCACTTATCTTGGTCACGTGCCCTTCAACACTACTCAGGGCTTCAACATTCACCCAGCAAATAGGGAGAGGTGGGCAAGGATCACATGGAAGGTGTATGTGGTCCAAGCCTGCAGGTGGCTCATGTTACTTCTTCTGCATCCCATTGGCCTAAAGTCTGGTCACTGACCCACCTGGTTGAAAAAGGGATGAGAACTATGATTTCTGGTGGGTCCACCACTTTCTAGCAACAACACTCTGAAAGGGAGACACAAAACTTTGGTGGGAAGTTAGTCACAGAGGACAAGGCCAGGGGAGCAACCCAGCTCAACGGACTGCAGCGGTGTGGGAGACAGTCACACCAGAGGGGCCAGGATCTGGCATGGAGTACGGAGCCCAGGGACGGAGGGAGGGAGGGGACTCCAACAGCAAGGTGCTTTAGGACGACTCCTGTGGTGACAAATCATAAACCTAGAAAGCTCAATCCAGGCAGAGGTTTGCCTTGGTGACCAGCACTGTGGGGTTTGGGGACTGGAATGACTTCAGGGAAAGCCTGTGTTCTCCCAATGCCACGGTGATAACCCCATGAAGTGTCTCAAGGCCCTACAGCCATCTTCATTACGTGCTTGGCCACAAAGCCCAAGGAGTTTGCAACCCCTTCCTCAAATATTACTTGGATCTCAGGGAATGTTCTATTCCTGATGCAAATCAGAGGGACCAGGGGGAGCTTAGTGGAAACAGGGTCCTACGGGTGCCTAGCTACCCTATGAGTGGGTTTTCAGGAAGGTCCAGAGCATTCCACCTGAGGCTGTTGGGAGCGTGCTCTAAAGGCTCACAGGGACTGAAGTCCCACCCCTTCCCAGGGCGAGAGAGGTGAAGAGGTGCTGTCCCATAACTATGAATGCATACGTTTACATTGTTTTCAACGAGGGCACATGGATAGTGGCGTTAGACGAGTCGCTGGACCTCCCCAGGCCTCAGCTCTCTGAAATGAGAGAGTTCGACGGCATGTCTGCCAGAGCCTCCCCCGTGTAACCTCCCATCACGTGACTGCTCGCCACACGGGAAGCCTAACAGATGCTGATGAGGTCTACACTTTGAAGAATTCAAAATTCAAAATTAAAATTAGAGACTGTTAGACAAACATGGCCCAAAATGTGTTTCAAAAATATTAGTTCTACAGATTCTTACCAGGCTGTTCAAATATGTGTGTGTACAGTGTGTTTGTGTATATGTGTATATATCTACTTATCTACATAGAGAATATAAATACATATCTTTATAGCGTGTATCTATCTATGTGTGTCTACCTGTTGGTATCTACATACATAATATACAGACACACACTTCTGTATAGTGTATATCCATCTCTCTCTATGTGCCTAGCTGGTAGATAGAGTAAAAGCAGGCATGCGTATGTTAGGACTGGCATCGTGCAAGAGTTTTCATGCCTTGGTTCTTTTAATCTTCCCAGAAACCTTATTATTATCATCATCATGCCCATTTTACAGAGGAGGAAACTGAGGTTTACAGAGCTCGAGTACCCACCCAAGGTCACTGTGATCGTAGGGGAAGGGAGAGATGTAAGCTCGGCCGTATCTAATGCTAGACTCTGCTTTGAGCCATCACACCCTGCTGCTTCCTGAGTGAGGGTCAGGTCAGTGTGGGGACTGCTGGGCTGTTTACCTGTTTGTTTCCAGCAAAACTTCACAGGGCCCTGCCTGCCTATCACATGCGCACAGAGCTACACAGTGGTTAAAGCACAGACTTGGAAGCAAGGCTGCCTGGCCTCGAGACCCAGTTTTGCCCCCTACTGGCTGTGTGACCTTGGACATGTCATTTAACCTCTCTGTACCTCATCTGTAAAATAAGAAAACCAACAGCACCTGCCTCAGGGATCGCCTGCAAGGACTGTGTTAATATGTTTTGAGATCAAATCCAACTGCAATTTACGTGCTGGCTCTTACTGGACTGGACTGCGTCGCCCACCACATTGATCCTGGAGCTCGGTTTTCACAGTGGCACGACCCGGACCATCCTTCTCGCTCCACCACGACGGAGCGGAGGTGACAAGGCTGGCTCAACGTCCCTTAGGCTGCTGCTGTGCCAGCCGACCAGGGAGCAGAAGTCAGGTCCCCAGACCCAAAGCCCTGCCCAGCTCCCCAAACCCACCCTGCCTCTCTCTGGCAGCTCAGCAAGTTTAGTCACGGAATTGTAACTACACACAAAATCACGAGGCTCCAGCCCTTCCTTCCCCTCTGAGTGTTTATCCAAGGCCCAGAGCAGGGACTTGTTTTCACTCAGAACAAAAGCAATGTGGTCCGAAGTTCTGTGCAGCAGCAGCTGCGCCTTCCCAGAGGGCAGTGTCTCCGGCTGGCCTCGCTGCTGATGCTGGGCCCGAGTGCTGGGTACTGGCAGCCCACGGCGCCACACCCCAGGTGGGCAGCAGCCAGAGCACGCCCTGGGAGCCCGGACTGGAGGAAGGACGGAAGTCATCCCTCTTGGGCTCTCGGAGGGAAGCATTCTGTAAAATAGGAAGGATTCATGTGGCCAAGACAGTAAAATGACTCAGGCTAGGATGGAAATCTTCCCGGTGGGGTGACAGCCCTTGCATCTGCGTGATTTCTTTGTGATGCTCGTGTATCTTACCGCTGTGGGCTGGGCAAGTCTTCGGGGTGTGTGTGTGTGTGTGTGTGTGTGTGTGTGTGTGGGTGGGTGTGTGTGTAAAGACAGAGACTGAGGAAGAGCCAGGAGGTGAGAGGATGACCTGAGGGAGAGCCAGAGAGCAGCCTGTGAGCTTCGGGCTGTTCTGTGGTCCCTCCTCAGGGGGAGGCCTTGTTTCCTCTGCGCCCGGCTGTTGAGTTATGCCTGTCTGCTCACAAGGTCTGAGCCCAGCACCCACCTGCCACCCTTTGACTACATAAGCCAGCTCATACTTTCAAGTACAGCGCCCCCTTTTTGTGCTCTGGATACGATGTACCTTTAATCGTAAGTTATTAATGACTATTTATTACTCACCGGGTGCTGAGTACGCTGAGCTGAGCGCTTCCCAGGACCCAATGTCCCCCGTGTGCACCATTTCCTCTTAAAGGAGGAGGATTCCAGGAACCTGCTGTCTCCCGAAAGGCCAGGGGAATGGTCTGCAGGCATTGGCTTGGTAGAAAGATTAGATTAATGGACTTCACAAATAAAATACATGGGTCCTTTCAGCTACTCTTGCCCTCCTCCAGGGGCAAACACGTCAAGAGGGTCTGCGAGCTGCTGAGAAGGAAATGTCTCTCTCAGGTCTGCTGACCGAAGTAATCACAGCCCATGACAATTCAGCTGTTATGTTAGATGCTCCATGTATGCAAACGGACACAATTCATTAAGCATCGGCTGGGCTCCTTCTCTTGAATCCAAATAAAGTAGTGTTGTTGTCGCTGTTGTTGTTGTTTTGTTTTGCTTACTAAACATCATAGTCATGGTTTTCAATGTACTCGGGAGTTTCTGAATTAACTAGTTTTACTACTATCCCTCTTTTTATGATTTTATGCTATGTGTAGATTCAGGAAGAGGATATACACAGCGCGGGGATGAGAAAGATGAAAGAGGAGAACCCCTCAGCCTGCCCAAAGCAACTCCTGCGTCTGTGAAGTTCCTTTATTTCTCATCTCTCCCAAGAGAGGTTTTAGGATCGGCACCATCTAAGGAGCAGGTGGTCGCAGCTGAAAGTGCTGGGGAGCAGTCCCTTATTCAACAAGCATTTATTGAGTACTTACGACATGCCAGGGCAAGGCATACTTACTACATACTGGGCAAAGCACGAGGGACCCAGCTACGCACAAGAAAGCTCCAGTCTCTGCCTTCCAGAGTTCCCATCAAGGGGCTCGAAAGCTGAGACCGTCAGACCCAATCCCCTAGTTAGACAGATGAGGACAGAGGAGACCAAGACCCAGAGACGAAAAGGGATGTGTCCAAAGCCACCCTGCACCCGACTGCCAGCGCCAGCACTGAAACCTGGGTCTGCTAGCCCGAGGCTCTGCCCCAGCATGTGCTCTCCACCTCTAAGAAGACAGCGTCCTCACTTGGCTTCCCTGTGCCTGTGGCACATGCCTGGTCATGGGACCATGACCATAGAAACCAGAAGAAGATCACATTTGAAACCACACTGTTGACGTGGCTCCTGCTCTCTGTTTGCTGCCTGCCCGTGTAAAGCACATCACCGGCTTCCAAAGAGCAGCTGCCCTGTGTGTATCACTAATTACACATTCATGTTTAGAAGGACGAAAATGTCCTCAAAATAGTTACACAAAGAAATTGCTAAAGAAAAGTCCTTCTTTCGACACCAAAGGAGACTGCTTCTTCGCCGATCCCAAGGAGTTTACAGGTGAATTAAGAAGTGAATTGGCCTGAGGTGGAGGTTCAGAGGGGACCTCAGCATGAGGTCACTGTCTTCTTAACCTCAGTCCCCCAGGCATCAGTTTCTCCCCCATCAGGAAGTGAGATCAGGAAAATAGGCAGCAGAGGTGAGCCACAAGAAAAGGACAAGTAATGACACTAGCTAATATTCACTAGCACCTTCTGTATGCCTGGAGTTTTGTTACATTCAACGTGTCATTGAACACCCGTGACAGCTTGTGAGGTGGGTGTTAGGGCCCCCCCATCTTATGAGAGAGGACATGGAGCTTCACCTTTCTCCCAGGTACTCAGCCAGTAAGTGGCAGGACTTGATTCCAAACCTGAGTCCACCTGTCTCTGATGACCATCTTTTGTCTACTGCACAGCAATAAAATGGAGTTTTTGTGGGAAGAGGTGATGAGAACAAGGAAGGAGCATAATTAAAACAAGGGGGAAGGGAGGGAGTTCAGGTGGTGAATCGACACATGTTGAATGAACACAAGCTACACACAAGGCATTCTGCCAGGCATCTGCTACAAGGATACCAAGGAAACCGGTCCCTCCTGCCCTCCAACCAGGGCATGAGCCCAGCGTCCACCCACTGGTCAAGCCAGGAACCATGACTATACCCATGACTACAACACTCCGTCCCTCACCCCCCACCCCTTAAAACTTTCACCATCTTGATCCTTAGTATGCCATCTGTCTATCTGCTCACTTGTAAAATGGGGAGACTCAGGTGTCTACTTCATTCATGCAAATGTAGATAAAGTCATTAGGACAGCCTAAGGCACCTAGCAAGTTCCCAGTAATAGAACGTTGCCAGAATAGTCGGAGCCAGCTCCCAGCTCACTACGGTGAGCTGTCATTACTGCATTTTCTTTACCAGCTGAAATGATGGTGAACCTGACATCTGAATCTTCAGAGAACAAGATCAAACACAGGGAAAACGAGGGGTGGTTTCAGGCCAACTGGTCCACCTTCTTGTGCTAAAGATAACTTGTAGTGTCAGGTATCTGCGTTTTTCCCATGCAGGATCCCATTTTCCTCTTAAAATTTCTTCAAGACCTAAATGAAATTTGAGCATTGTAGAAATGGGCCCCTGACAGAATATCTTTCAGAGGGGCACTATACAATAGGAATATAACGTGAGCCACTTGTATAATTTTATGTACCCGTATTAAAAAAAATAGCAATAGTAATTATAATTTAAAATTATTATTCAACCCAATATATCCAAAATGTTATCTTTCCATTGTATAATCAATATGAAAATTACTAATGAGGTATTTTACCTTCTTTTGTTTGTACCGAATCTTAAACACCTGGTGATTATTTTACACTCACAGTGATCTCAATTTGGACTAGCCACATTTCCAGTGCTAACAGTGCTAATGTCTACCATTTTGGACATTGTACTTTTAGAGCAAGCTGAGTCTGTTCCTTTAAAGACGAAAACATCTCCCCCATTAATTGGGGTGTGTGTGGGGATCATTAGAGTAGCAGGTGGTCCTGTTGGTCTCTTTGCCCCTAGGGAATGTGTGAAGAAGGAGCCTGTATCTGGCCAAAGCAAATCACACAAACCCATCCAAGGTCCTGCTGATAATACATTCATAGAGTTTCACACCCCAGCACACAAACAGGCTCTGACTAAATAGGCTTTTACAAATACCTTCAGATCTGTGACCACCCCTCCCCAAAACTGGCTTCACAAAGACAATACTTCTGCATCCCCAAACACTCCCTTTTAAATGAGCACCCAAAGACCCCACTTTCTCTAGCTTCCTGACGGCAATAGAGTTCTGAATAATTTATTCATTTTTTACAGATTTCCTGAGCACACTGGAGGCTGGGTACCTTGCTAGATGAATAAGATAGAGCTCCTGGCCTCAAAGCTGTCAACAGGGGAACACGAGTAATATTCAGATCCACCTTTCTCGGATCTTTTTTTAGAATTCCAATTGGAATTATCATGCATGTGTCCCAGAATGGGAACTTTTGTGATCACTCAGCCTGTAAGCTGGCTTCTGCTCTTGGTTTTAGTTTCGTTTGTTAATTTGGTACCCTCTGCCCTGCACTACTTCCCCTGCATACTTCAAGTCCACAGTATGTGTAGGTTCCCAGGGCCACCTAGGTAACCTGGAGAAAGAATGCTTATCTAGCTATGCCTCTGACCCAGGATCCTTTCCTTCACAAGGGCCACCCTTATGTTCTAGGTGCTGGAGATCAGAGATCCACACAATGGTGGACTGGTTCCTGTAGGACAATGAAAATAATCAAGAATTCTGCTTGCCTCAAATTTCTGTCTCTGTCCAGAAAGACCAACCAGAGGACTCATGAAAGTTTTCATGGAAGAAACAGCCAAATGAATGCCGGTAGTAACTGACTCATGAAGACAGCCATTAAATGTAAGCACAATCAAGTACACTGAGTCTTAACAGCCAATAGGTTGATTGTCTCAATTATTTCTCATCGACTAGTTCTCATGACCACGTGTGGACACAACCACAGTCTTAGAACTAGAAATACCCATGAGAAGACATTTAGTTTTCACATAACATGATCACCCTCAACACCATCAGACTATATGACTATCAGGAGATCAGTTGTGAAGGTGACAAGTAGAGGTGTTGAGGTAGCTATTGAGCATATGAGTCTGGCGTTCGGGAATGAGAATCAGGCTAGAAATGGAAATGTATGAGTCATCAGCATATAGATGATATTGAAAGCCAGGAACCTAGATAAGATGATCAAGAGATTGGAGAAGATAGAAAAGATAAGAGGTCCAAGAACTGGGTAGGATTCTGAGGGGGTGTCCTCCACATAGCAAGAGGGAAGCCAGAAGAGTGCAGTGTTAAGAGTCAAGCAAAGAAGAGAGGGGAGGGGCAAAGGGGAAAGAGGGAGACACCGAGTAAAGAGGCTACACTTCAGGGCTGTAGCAAATAAGATGAGGACTAAGAATGGCTCGTTGGTTTCCACAACATGGAAATCATCAGGAACCTTGATGAGAGTGATACTTTTGGATTGCTGGGGGCGAAAGCTTTATTATGGTAGATTCAAGAAAGCCTGGAGGATAGCAGTTGGATACAGCAAGTATAGACAGCATTTCAGAGTTTTTACCATAAAAGGGGGCAAAAAGATGAGGCACTAGCTAGAGACAGTCAAGAGAGTCTGTGTTTTATTAAGGATGTAGAGAAATTATAGCATGTTTACGTGATAATGGGAATGGTCTACAAAGGATGGGAAATTTTAATAATTCAGGAGAGAGGAGGATGATATCAGGAGCTATGTCCTTGAATAGGAGCGAAGAAGGAATCCAGGGCAAAAGCTGAGATTCTGAACCAAAAGGAGCAGAGATTGCTCATCCATAGCACGAGGAGGGAAGGCAGAACTTTCTGGTGTCAAAAATCCAGAAATAGCCGGCACCTGGGTGGCTCAGTTGGTTAAGCGTCTGCCTTTGGCTCAGGTCATGATCCCAGGGTCCTGGGACTGAGCCCCACTTTGGGCTCCCTACTCAGTCGGGGGTCTGCTTCTTCTGCCCCTCCCTGCCACTTGTGCACTCACTTGCGCTCTCTCGCGTGTGCACAAAAATAAAATCTTTTTTAAAAATCCAGAAATAGCAATAAAATAGTAGATTTTAGATCGATAAATCTATAAATAGATCAATAAAAACAGTTCACAAACTAGGAGCTGTTTGATTCAAAACTGATAAGAAACTTAGGGCCATGACATTACAGGGTGGCTTATAAGGAATGGAGAAGTTTAACCTTTACAGTGATTGGTTATTACAATTGGGGTTTCCGGTCAGCCGGGGATTGGTTAGAAGTGAGTATCTCATACCATTTTAGGAAGATGACCAAGTTTCTTTTACAACGATCAGAGACATTTACAAGAAATAACCCAAGTTAAGTTTCGCTTATGTTCATAAGCTAGGTTTAATTTTGCTTAGGTGGCCTAAATGGTTTTGTATGCTGAAGGAATTTCCAGGACCGGTCTCCATCTTGTATCTGATTTGAACACGGGGCACAGGGCAGGGAGATGAATGAACTTGGTAGGGGGAGTGTACGCAAGTTCTCTTCTTCTGGCTTCTATCTTCCCGGTGAAATAGCAAACCAAGATCACCAACTGGTAATAAATATGGGGAAGGTTCGAGGAAAGGGAAAGTAAAAATTAATCCAATATGAAAGTGTGAGCAGACCTGAGAAATGCAGAATTGTCCACTGGAAGTTAGGGGTCGTGAATTCAAGGCAAGAGTAGTCAGTGTGTCTGTGTGTCTTTGTCTGGTCCCATCCAGCTGTGTAGGTGCAGTTGCAGGGCAAGAGGACAGCTGGATTTGGCCAGAGTTGGAACTGTGAGGGAGAAGCTAGCAAGGGGAGCATGTATGTGAGGGTGTAAATATAATGACCGGCCACGGAACTGAAGGAGGGTAAGGAGGGAGGGCAGCCACGGTCCGGGGGGGGAAAGGACAGTGGGAAGGCAGTAGGCTCAGTGGACTTGCAGGTACGGGGCAAGAGTGAGTTGTTAGTTTGGGGAACAGAGAGAGGGAGCTGAATAGATGAGACGTGCGTTTTATGAGAGCACACCGACTGGAATTGAGGGATTGGTGATGACAGCCAAGGCTATGACTTGAGAGGATGGTGGGGTGGAGGGCAAGATGAATTGGAAGGGGGAGGTCAAGGAGCAAGTAGGCGAAGGTAAGAAAGGATCACCTACCAATAATTACGGCAGGAATACTGGCGAGGGTAACAGCCAGCTGGGAGGTAAAGTTTTCAAGGAAGGAGGGGGATGACTGGGGTTGGCGAGGGGGAGAGGGGGAGAGGGAGAACACAATGGCAAGGACGTATCATAACATGCTGACTATGTGCCAGGCTCTCCGCTCTCCATGGCCCTTTGGAACAGCTATTATCATTACCCCCATTTTATAGATACGGAAACTGGGGCACAGAGATGTAAATGAGAATGAGAATAAATCAGATCCTGGCCTGGAAGAAAGGGGAAGTTTTGTCAATCACTTTCACTGCTCCCTCCATCTTTGCCAGTACTGACTGCAGTGCACAATTGTGCTCAAGTTCCCACTTTAATAAAAAGTTTCTCTACCTTGACCACAACATGCTACTGCTTCTAGAATGGTTTCCTTTTGCCACCAGCTGCCTTGAAAGAAAAACGTATATGCCCTATTCCCTGACCCCTCACACTTCGGGTTTCTTGAAAGTAGCGCCAACTGAACAGATGGTTGGACCCAGGGTTCCCTCCTCTCCAGCTTCTCTCCCTCGTTCTCTCCTTGAGCTGTTGCTGACCCACCACTCTGCATCCCCGCTGCCCTTGGCATGACGTCCACCTACCTCGTCAGCCATGTGCAGGTCCCGCCCCATCTCTGAGATTCTATCTGGGTCATCTTCAGTAGCTCCTCTCCTATGGGTAACTCTTAAACTAGCCATTCCCAAAAAATCCCAAGAAGGCTTTTGGTCACAAACCCCAGAGCCTGGGCCAGTGGTTCTCAGCCATGGTGAGACATCACAGTCACCCTGTCTAGTGCCAAAAGTCTGAAGTAATTGTCCTGGGAAGCTGCCCAGTATCTATATGTTGTTGTTGTTGTTGTTGTTGCTGTTGCTGTTGTTTTCCAAGTCCCCCAGGCAATTCTGCTGTGTGGCTGGGGTGGCAAGGCACTGTTGTAGGGCACTGAGTGTGTCTTGGGGGAGGGGGATCCGAGGACACGCTCAGGTGAGAGGAAAGGGCAGAGGAAGTCACAAGAGGAAGGGAGGGGGGCTGACAAAACTTTCCCCCACACAAAGGGCAGGCCTGGTGTCTGTCCTGCTTCTGGTCTCTGAAGACACTTCTAAAACTTTTTCACTTCTCGATCTTCCCTCCCCCGCAAAAATCCTATCTCCCTCCCAAGCTGAAAACGGTCTACTAGAAAGGAAAAATAAGTAGTACAGAACAATTTCTCCTTGTTAAGACTGCTCCGTAAGAATTGTTTTATTCCTTTCCTTGGAGCTTGATTTTTTTTCTTATAAGATCAGGCAAAAATGAGCATTAGCATTCCATGCACCCACAGAGGTGACCCTTGGTATTCAAGAAAAAAATAACATAAAGCAACAGACCGTTCACATTAGGATCATGTTCAGTGTTATTTTTTCCCCCTAACAGTGTTTTCATGATTCGGATAATTAAATGGGAGCATTAGAAAGTCCCCTCAGGGCCATTTGATGCAGCCCCTCACCCCTCGAGGAATCGGGGAGGCTTCACTCAAGGAGCACGGTCTCACCCTCAAACCCACCTCAGTCCCAATCCCAGCCTGGCTCACTCTAGCTGAGCCACCTTGGGCATGGAACTTACATTAATATAGGTCCCTCAGTTTACTTGTCCACAAAAAGTGGATCGCGATACCCACCTCCACCCTACCACAGAGCTGTTGTGAAGAATGAATGAGTCAACAAACACGGTCAGTCCTCTGAGTTGAATTTTGAATGTTGAATGTGATATTCCAGCCTGGAACCATGACCACACACGAAAGCATTACTGACACTGTCCGTTTCTGTCACTAGAGCCCCGGATGCCCTGTGGGGTCAGTCTCATCTGTAGGCAGACCCCGGGGCTACCTCGGCAGCAGCCCTTTCTTGCCGAACATCTTCTCCCAGCAGTTTGCTCAGCGCCAAGAAACCTGTCACTCTTGATAAGCCCTAACTGGAAAGCAGTGTGGTAAAAAGGAAGGGGACCCACGCTGGGAGTCAAAATGATTAAGCCGACCCCAATTCTACAAACTTCTGACTGTGGGACCTTGGGCAAGCAACTTAGCCACTCTCCATTTTCTCCTCTAAAGGTGAGGATGATAACACTTGCTCTGCCCTCTTACATTTTATGGGGGTCAAATGAAATTGTTTAAGGCAATAGCTCTCCATCAGTAGCAGGAAGAACCATGAAGAACATGGGGAAGTTAATCTGACATCTCCACTGAGATTTTTCAAAGACACCTCAAACCCATTTGATTAATACCGAATTCACGCCCATTCCAAATCTGCTCCTTCTCTATGGTTCTCCACCTCGTCAAATGGCAACACTATCCATGCATATTTGCTCAGGCTAGAAACCCAGGAGTCACTGACTCTGCTTTCGCCCGCCATTCTCATCTAAGTCATCACCCAAAACAACCAATTTTCTTTTAAAAATATCTATGGACTCCATCCACTTCTTCCTACCTCCACCCTAGTCCTAGCCAATACCAGCTATTGCCTGGATCACTGTCTTGTAACTGGCTTATCTTTCCCCACCCTGGCCCTCCAGTGACTTTTCCTGATATTTCTCTATCTCTCTCTCTGTCTTTCTCTCTCTCACACACACACACACACATAAACACACACACATTAAAGCTGCTAAAAAGTCCTTCAAATGCTTTTGAGATAAAGACTAAAATCCTCAACACAGCCTGGCCCCTACTCTGACTCTCCAGCGTCACTTCTTATAATTCTCCCTACCCTCAGCACTGGCCAACTGGATGGGGCTTCTTTTATTTCCTTGAAACCAACATGCCACAGGACCTTTGTACATGCCTTTGCACATGCCTTCTCTTTTTCCTATCCCACTCCCTTCGCCTGATTAACTCCTACTCTTCCTGCAGATTTCAGCTCCAGCACTGAGTCACCACATTCTTAGGGATTTGTGTCCTGACCTCTCTGACCAGGCCAGTCCTCCCTGTTATCCCTCCTGTGACCCCACCACCTCTCCTCCATAGCATCTGTTATGCTGGTAGTTTTATATTTTTGTGTAAAAGAAGAAATTCCATCTGATTCTTGCTGATCATTATATCCACAACATAAAGCACAGTAGGAAGTTTATAAATATTTGTTGAATGAATGAATGAATATGGTTCACAAAGCCAGATTTGAAGCCAACTCTTAAAAACAGCAACAACAAGACCCTCAGGATCATTGTAAGTTGTTAAGGAATTTTTAAACTTCTTCAGTGCCCAGATGAGCTTTTGGCCTGATGGAACATCTTTTTGCTAGACTAAGATATTCTCCCATTCTTCTGAGCACTTAGGCAAGCATGCCTGGTACAGACAGAGATTCTCAAGCAATCTGCCTTCCCAGCACTGAATCCCGTTTTCCTTGGGCACTTCCCAGCTGCTGACAAATTTGCTGAAAGCTCTTGCCTCTGGGTTAGAATCCCCTTTGTTTCTCCCAGGCTTTATGAAGCCAGCTTCAAGCCAGGAACAGCACTCCACCTCAGCTACCAGGCTTGCCCTACAGAGGGATTCATTGTAGAAGGCTCTCTCCTGAAAATTATCTGGCTGACCTCTGCTCTTCCTGTCTCTGAACTCTGTAAGCAGCAACAGAGACAGGAACCAGGTTCCGCCCCCTGAGGTAGGAGGTGAGGAGCTGATCTTTGCGTGCCCCTGAGGCCCCTGAAGGAAACCCAGGTCTTCCCCCTGCATCCTACCCCAGAGGGCAGTTCTCAGATATGGCAACTATGAGGGTTATATATATCTAGAGAGAGAGAGAGAGAGAGAGAGCGCTTTTGACCAAGTGAGATTTGACCCAACATGAAAGATGGAATGTGCTGTATTTTTTTCTTTCCTAAGTTCTCAATGTCACCACCATACTGTGGTGTGTATTTTCTAAGTTCTTATTTGTATGAGAGGGAGATACAGACAGACAGACTGGGGGGAGGAGGGGAGGGAAGGAAGGAAGAAGTCAGGAAGAAAGCAGTAGGATAGGAAGGGAGAGAGTAGCGAGAAGACACAATGAGAAAGAGGAATGATGGAAGGAAAGAAGCTCATTCAGGGGGAATTTTTTTAGTAAATCCCAGCCCAAGGAAGCTGTGTACATGGGCTCCCCGTTTTCTCCTCCTGAAGCCCGAAGGCAAACCGAGATGCTGTGTCAATTACAGGAAAAATCAATGAAGATACTGTTCAGGAGTCCTTTTCGCCATTCAATGCGGATGGTATCCTTCACTTTCTAGCCCTGATTCATTTACTTGCAGCCTCTCTGGGGGCTGCTGACATGTTGCTATCTCTGAAGAATCGGAAGCAAAATCACCTTTGTTTCTCACTGCAACTGTTCCTCCGTACGGTTGGTTACTGGAGCCGCCACGTGACCTTACCAGGCCCATAGGGCTGAAGGGCAAGACCTCACCAGGCCAACCCTCCTTGGGTGCCTCCTGCCACCAGTCAGCATCTCCTTCAAGGAGCCCAGGGCCCCCTAAGGCCTCCAGCATGTAGGCTGAGAACCTCTCATATTTTTACACCTGGGTTCCTTCATTTTATCTGTCCTCGAATACATTAACACCTGCTCTAGTGCCCGTACCCTCCCAGCTCAATAGCATCATGGAAGGAGCCTTCCTAGAGAAGGTTACCCCAAAGCAGTAACAGTGGTAAGGGAAGTGCAGGCGGTAAACACAGGACGAACATGCCTGGAGCAGGCCTTGGAGGTGAGGCATGCAGCCACCTGCATGGCTGAAATCCCACCATTACAGAGTCCTTTATTTGAGCTAACTAGCGCCCTTCTCCTGGGGGCCCATTCTAGATTTTCAGCATTTCTAGGGAGGTCCAACCTTCAGTCCCCATACTAGTTTCCTTTTGCTGCTCTAACAAAGGATCAACAATTTTTGGCTTAAAACAACATAAACTTCTTTCCTCACAGCTCTAGAGGTCAGAAGTCTGAGATAAGTCAGCAGGGCTGCGTCCTTTCTGGAGGCTCGAGGAACGGATTTGTTTCCTTGCTTTTGCTACTTTCTAGAGACTGCCTGTGTTCCTTGACTCATGGCTATCTTCCTTAATTTTGAAAGACACAGCAAAACCTCTTCCGATCTCTGTCTCCCCCTCTTTGTCTCTCTCTCTTCTGACTCTGCTTCCTTCATCACATTTCCTATTCTGCCTTTGACCTTCCAACCTCCCTCTTAACAAAAACCTTTTGATTCCATTGGGCCCACCCCAATAATCCAGGATGATCTTCAAAATCCATGAATTAATCATATCTGCTAAGTTCTTTTTACCATGTAAGGGAACAGATTCACAGGTTCTAGGGTTTAGGACAAGGACATTTGGAGGGAGGCATTATTCTGTCTATCACACTCCCTAATGGTTAGTATGAGTGAATGATGCAATCATATTTCTTCCCAGCTAGTGACGGGGAGAAGAATGGCGAGACTCGAGAGCTGGGTAAGAGGGGGATGTTGGGTACTAACAGGGGGTAAGAGTGCAGAATTGAGAGATAGAAGTGACACAGTATTGCTTTCAGTGACTTTCCCCCTGGTTTTATGTGACTTTTTCAAGAAAAAAAGCAGTCAATATAACAGACCCCAATCCTCCCAGATTACACAAAATTTGGTGTTTTTCTACAATAGACTATTACTCTGCCAAAAAAAAGTAATGAGCTACTGGTACGTACAACAACATGGCTGAATCACAAAAATAAATTTTGAGGGAAAGAGGCCACATACAAAGATTATTCTGCATGATTGCATTTATAAGAAGTTCAAGAACAGGAAAAGTAATATAGGATGGAAAAAAACAGAACAGTAGCCTATAAGAAGTGGTAATTGACTAGAAGGAGACATATGGGAATGTTCTTGGTGATGGAAATGTTCTAAATCTTAATTGGGGTTGTAGATACACAGGTGCATACATTTCCCAAACTGTATGTTTAAGGTCTAGGCATTTCTCTGTGTATAAAATTTACCTCAATTAAAATATTTTTTAGAAGTTAAGAAACATAAACGATAGATCAGAAGACTCGCACATCCATGTAATCAGACCTGTCCAAAGAGAATGGAGAAACTGATGTCAAGCAATATTCAAAGAGGAATTGGCTACGAATTGATGTGAGATGATGAATCCTCAGATTGAAACTGTCCAAGTGCCAAGCAGAATAAATAGAGATAAATCCCCACTTAGACACAGCATGGTGAAACTGCAGGATATTAAAGATAAAATTGTCAAAGCTATCAGAGAGAGATAGAGAAGGAGAGATTACCTACAAAAATGTGTTCATTAAACATGCTCATTAAACCAACCTTGCTCTTTTTAGCAGCAACAATGGATGCCAGAAGATAACAGAACAGTATCCTCAAAGTGCTGAAGGAAAATGTAATACAAACTATATACACTGCTAAACGATCGTTAAAGAGTAAGGACGAAATAAATACATTTTAAATATACAAAAACTAATAGATTTTTTTTTAACCACCCCATGCCCTCTTTGTATAAACTACTACCAGGTATTCTTCAGCAAAAAAGAAAAGTCAAACCAGAGGTAAGGAATGAGCCACCCAAGGAATCCAGAGATTGTAAAACATATTGGCAACTGTCATTAACTAGTAACTACAGTCAGGTGAAAAGACATTTCACTTTTATTTTGAAAGGTAAAATAATATAAAAGAAATATAATGAATGTTCATTGTAGAAAACTTGAAAAATACAGAAATTGATAAAGAAAATATGCAGACCACCTATAGTCCAGCTCCCAGAGATTGCACTGCTCTTTCCACTGACCCTGTAATCATCACTGAGGTCTTGTACATATTCTTTGCAAGAAGATTTTTAATGATACAACCAAAATTATATATATGTTATATATATATGTATATACATATAATATATATATAATATGTATATACATATAATATATATATATATATAATATGTATGTCACTATTTTGCAAGGATAAATCTCTAGCAAAGACAGTTCTAGGAGATTCTGACCATTGTGGCAAGGCCTGGCCTTTTTGGAATAGATAGACCTTTTAGTCCCCCTCCTCTAAAGGAGTGCATAGGAGCCCTGGGTTGAGAAGCCAAAACGTTACTTCAATGGTGCCCAGAATATACAGTGGAAAAGGATAAACTCTTCAACAAATGGAGTTGAGAAAACTGGACATTCACATGCAAAGGAATGAAATTTGGCCCTTAATACACAAAAATGAACTAAAAAGGGATTAAAGACTTGAATCTAAGAATTGAAACTATAGAACCCCCAGAAGAAAACATAGGGGAAAAGCTTCATGACATAGGTCTTGACAATAAGTTCATGGATATGACATCAAAAGCACAGGTACCAAAAGCTAAAATAGATGAGCGGGATTACATCAAACCAAAAACTTCTGCACAGTGAAGGAAATAATCAACAGAGTGAAAAGACGACTTACAGAATGGGATAGAACATTTGTAAACCATGCATCTGATAAGGGGTTAATTTCCAAAATATATAAAGAATGGCAACTCTATAGCCAAAAACAAACAAATAATATTAATAACTCAACTAAAAAATGGCTACAGACTTGAATGGACATTTTTCCAAAGAGCACATACAAATGGCCAACAGATATATGAAAAGATGTCCAACATCACAATCATAAGGGAAATGCAACTCAAAACCACACTGAGATATCATCTTACATCTTTTAGGATGTGATTATTAAAAAATAATAATAACAACGAGTTGTTGAGGATGTGGAGGAAGTGGAAGCCTCACAGGTTGTTGGTGGGAATGCAAAATGGTGTAGCGATGAAAAGCAGGATGGAGTTTCCTCGAAAAATCCAACACAGAATTACCAGGTAATCCAGCAATCCCACTTCTAGGTATATGTCCAGAATAATTGAATACAGGATCTCTGAGAGGTATCTGGACTCTCATGTTCATGGCAGCACTATTCATAATAGCCGAGAGGTGGAAACAACCTAAAGGTCCTTCAGCAGATGAATAAAGATTATGTGGTACATACATACAATGGAATATTACCCAGCCTTTAAACAGAAGGAAATCCTCCAATATGCAACAACACGGATGAACCTTGAGGACATTATGTTAAGCGAAATAAACCAGTCACGGAACAATAAATACTGCATGATGCCACTTATATGAGGTATCTAAAATAGTCAAAGCTATAGAAATAAAGAATCAAACGGTGGTTGCCAGAGACTGCAGGGAGGGAGAAATAGGGAGTTACTAGTCAATGTGTATAAAATTTCAGTTATGCAAGATGAGTGAGATGTAGGGATCTACTGCACAGTATTGTGCCTACCGATAACAATACAGTTTTTATACACTTAAAAATTTGTTAAGACGTTGGCTCTCATATGAAGTGTTTTTATCATAATAAAATTTAAAATGTTGCTAATCTTTTTTTAAAAAGATGTTATTTTGGGGGCACCTGGGTGGCACAGCGGTTAAAGCGTCTGCCTTCAGCTCAGGGCGTGATCCCAGCGTTATGGGATCGAGCCCCACATCAGGCTCCTCCGCTATGAGCCTGCTTCTTCCTCTCCCACTCCCCCTGCTTGTGTTCCCTCTCTCGCTGGCTGTCTCTATCTCTGTTGAATAAATAAATAAAATCTTTTTTAAAAAAAAGATGTTATTTTGAATCTACTTCTAGCAATTCAAGAACCAGCCAGTTTGCCTCTCTGGGCTCCCTGATTCTCATAAGTAACACTCCAAAAATAACTCTCCCTTCCCCAGAAAAGGCCCTGGCTCTAACGTAGTGGAAACTTCTCTCTAGTTCCAGCTCCCTGGGCAAGTGACCCTGAGAAGCAAGAGCTGCTTTCAGAGAGGCTGAGGCTGAAACCGCACCCCTGGGTGGGATCGGATTTCCCCAGGGAAGACTGACCAGGGTGCTGCGCAGGTGGCCAGATCAGCTTCCTTCGTGCTCACTCCCTAGGGCCGAAGGTGGCCTGCCTCCTCCACCTCCACCCTTCATGCTGAGCAGCCCCACAGGCCAACGTTCTGCTGCAGCACTTCCCACAAGCAGATGACAGGGAGGGCCAATCTTCTGGGATCCGGGAAGAGGCATAAAGTGATCTATCGCAAAAATCTGTTTTTGCTTTAAAAATGCATGTGCTTTTTGTATTTTATTCCACACTCTTTCTGTATTTGTTTTACTGTAAAAATCTTTCCCCCATTCTCCAAGTAAAATTGATACACAGCATGGAGAGGCACCACATTCCTCTTTTGGCTTTAAGTGCCTCCCAGCACATGTGACACCTCCCACAGAGGGTACACTAGCTGGTGAGAGAAGCAGGGGGTCTCTCAGGACTCCTCCTTCCACCCCCACCCTCGGTGTTTGTTCAGCACCTGCTTCTAATCCACCATTTGGAGGCCCCTCCGATTGTCACTGCTAGATTCATACTTGACCCTCAGGGTCAGCAGCCTTGGCAGTTCCTTCAACCCAGACACCCCCTTTGTTTTACAGGAGGATGCCCTATTGCAGACCTTAGACCCACAGAACCCCATTTCCCAGCAACGTGAGGACAGGAGGGCAATTCTGACAGCACAGTCAAAAGTTCAGTGTCCTGGGGGACAGTATCAGCTCAGGCCACCCTAGCCAGACCCCTCTGGCCAACATTCATATCTAGGTAAATCTAGCCAAAGAGAATACCTAGGGCAGCTGGAAAGAAGAAAAGTGGGGTGGGGGTAGGGAAGAGGTTTAGCAGAGCAACAAAACAACAGCCTACACACTGAAATGCAGGCAACCAGCCCCAACAACCGTGTGGGTCACCTCTACAGGGGCACCAAGGTGTTTGGCTCTGGTGGGTAAAGGTTGCCACCTCACACCTAATGTCTCACCCAACCAAGAGCAGACCCACCTCCCCAGAGAGGAACAAAGCCAGCTATTTGGGCCCTTGGGATAGACCAACTATTGGCACATTTTGCAAAAACACTTGCTCAAGTCATTGGTGCCTCAGAATAATTGTTTCCTTTCTCTCCTACTTCAGTACTGGCAGCCTGGAATTTTCCATGAGAAACAACTGATGGTCCCAGCCAGGAATTTCTAGAAATCATTGGTCTCCGGTGTTTCTTTGATCATTCATCTCTATTAGTAAAAAATTTCAGATGTGTTTCCAATATATGTACATTTAAAAATTTATAAATTATATACAACTGTACCTGTATGTTAGTACATTATAAAACATACACAGAAATAGGCATTTTTGAAGGATGAGTTGAAAATTAAATGCAAATAGATCTAATGTTTCTTCCTCTACTCCCTCCAGCCAATCATCAGGTACAACCTGCTTTGGAATCCACGGCTGTAAGCAGCCTCATTGTCTGCTACTCTTCTGTTCCTTAAGCTTTGTTGGAGGTGCCATGTCTCTGTCCAGGCATTCATCTCAGATGTGCCAACTTGCTAAAGAATGTAAGAATGTAAGAATTTGTCACCTGGATGAATATGTCTGAGGGTGAGAAGAAGAGATGGGAGGCTTAACCACTGCCCTCGAACTCAAAGGATCAGCCTACACGTTCTGCAACAATTCAAAGTGCCTAAGTGACTGCTGTGTGCCTGGCACTGTGTTGGGTACTGAGCAGAGTACAGGGAAACCCAAGGATGAGTTGGTCATGGAGCCTGCTCTCTGGAGCACCCCATCTTTGCTACTGAGGGTGCACATATCACTCAGATTCAGGGCAGCTGGGTAGAAAGAGAAATAATGGGCCACGGGAATGTAAGAGGAGAGCTAAAAGGTACGCGGTGTAAGCTGGTCTTTGAAGGATAAGCAGGACACTTCCACAGGGATAGGGGCGAAAGGACTCCCCACAGAGGACCTTAAATGTCTCCAAACTTAGATAATAAAATATGCCAGATGGGGCTGCCCTAATGAATATCCTGTCCCAAAGTCTATTGGATGCAGGAAAACACAGGAAGAACATGCCTTCACATAGAACTAGGCATGGGTCCCTGGGCTCCAGTTGGCTCTTCCACTAGTTAGCTGTGTGACCCAAAGCAAGCCACTACACCTCCCTGAGCCACAGCTACTTCACCTCTTAAATTCAGATACTATAGTTCTCAGGGTTGTTGCAAAGGGTAAATAAAATAACACATCACCATCTACTATATAAATATGGTAAATGGGGGTTCCCTGAGAAGAACAGCACTAGAGGATGCCCATGGGATGGAGCAGCCCCCAGTGGCCTTTACTCTTTTTAAGGAATCCTCTGGATTGACCATTCATGAATGCGCGCCACAGCTTTCTGACCAATTTGTATTTTCATCCTGGCCCATCTTCAGGCCCACAAGTGTTTCTGTTAAGAGCACAGAATCGGAAAGCAAACTTTCTTGGTCCAAGTCTTCCTCTCCCATGTGCCAGCTGCATGCTTGTTAGCCAGCCCCTACTATGTTGGTCTCTTTTAAAAACAGCATGGATGCATTCACTCAGCAAGCATTTATTTTGCACCTACTAGGCACCAGAGATTCTGTTCTGGCATATATAACAATGCTGGGAACAAAACAGACAGAAAGCCCAGGTCTGGAGGAGAATGTGTTATAAAATGACCCTGGAACATCTCGTCACCCAAGAAAACCAGGCAGCTATCCAAGGTCAAAGCAAAAGATCTCAAGACACAGCCTGAAGGGACTCCTACTGGTTGAGGAAAAGCATCAAGTAAGACTAACAATAACAACGGATTGAAATGCATCACATTGGTAAAAATCCATGAGTTCATACTGATATTTTTCAAATGATCACATTTTGAGGATGCTGGATGTAGTATCCTGACAACTGAAATAAATAAATAAATAAAACCAAGCATTTAAGTCACTCTTCCCAAATGAGCTGTATATCGAGGTAATTCAATAGTTGATGAGGGGATATTTCACTCTATAGGAGTGGATTCTATATTTTGGACAATAAATGGAAAAGAAATGACAGAATGGTGTCATCTTGCAATCCCCCTAATGAAGGAATGGATCTGGGTATGGTCATCAATGCCTGCCCACACCACAAAAAGAGACAACCAGACATTCTGTGACTCTTGACACAGCACCATCTCTGAAAAACTCCTGGCAAACAACAAAAGCCAAACCTGAATCTCAAGAAGCCTCTAGATCTACCAGTGTGCAGGAAATCCAGGGGACAGAAGAATGTGTGAAATGCTATCACGGAAATGCAATCAGCAAGATCCAAGACAAACCACCAGTTTCTTCAACAATAACTTCAAAGGCAGGAAGAATAGAGGGAGGGGAACCCTAGGAACATTAAATGCAGCCAATGGATCCTGCATGTCCTAATACAAACAAACTCACTACTGAAAAAATCAGTTACATGTACATGATGGGTACAGAGTTTCAGTTTGGGATGATGAAAAGTTTGAGAGATGGATGGTAGTAATGGTCACACAACAGTGTGCGAATGCCACTGATGTGTACACTTAAAATTTATCAAAATGGTCAATTTTATGTGATATATGTTATCACAATAGAAAATCATTTGTGAGACTACTGGAGAAATCTGAACACTGACTAGTTATTCGAAGATCTTAAGGAAATGCTATGGTTGTATTTTAAGTGTCCTTTTTTTTTTAAGATTTTTTATTTATTTATCTGACACAGAGAGAGAGAGTACAAGTAGGGGGAGCAGCAGGCAGAGGGAGAGGGAGAAGCAGCCTCCCCACCGAGGAGGGAGCCCACTGTGGGGCTCGATTCCAGGACCCTGAGATCATGACCTGAGCCAAAGGCAGACGCTTAACGACTGAGCCACCCAAGCGTCCCTTAAGTGTCCTTGTCTTTTAGAGATACATATTGAAAAGTATTTATGGATGAAATAGCACGATGGCTATCATTTACCTCAAATTAATCCAATGGTGTGGGGTGGAGGGGGTATGAATGATACAAAATCCACCAGGAGCTGGTGATTATTATAGATGCATGATGAATATAAGGGATTTATTATATATTTGAAATATTCCATAATATAAAAGATTTTTAAAAATCCCTTCCCTCGAGGTTACCATTTGGCTGTGGTAAAACAAATACATAAGCAAAATATATAGCATGTCAGATGGTAATGAGTGTTATGGAGAACAAAATAAGCCAGGAATATCAGAGGAAGTACACATTTGCAAATTTTCATGCTAAATAAAATAAGTCAGAAAAAAACAAATAATGCATGATTTTATTTATATATGGAACCCAATAAATAAAACAAACAAAATAAAACAAAACTCATAGAGAACAGAAAATTAGCTACCAGAGGAGAAGGAGTTTGGGGGGTAGCTGGAGTGGATGAAAGAGGTCAAAAGGTACAAACTTATAGTTATAAGATCATTAAGTCATGGGTTGTAATGTACAACATGGTGCATATTTGAAAGGTGCCAAGAGTGTAAATCTTAAAAGTTCTTATCACAAGAAAAAAATTTTCTGTAACTACGTATGGTGACAGATAGTAACTAGACTTACTTGTAGCGATTATTTCCCAATATATACAAATAACAAATCATTATGTTGCACACCTGAAAAAAATATAAGGTTATATGTCAATTATACCTCAATAATAAATAAATTCACAAATGAAATACTAAAAAAATTTCAGAAATTTTCAGCCATATTTAAAACCAGGAGACTGGCTGAGTTCATCTACAGAATGAGTACAGATTAAAAAAAAAAAGTAGTCTGAGTTCTGAGTCTGGGGGTCCTTCATGGGTGACAGTTTAGGGAAATGAGTAGAATCTGGGGGTGGGGATGAGAAGGGACAATCGGGGAGGGAAGAAGAAAACTCACAGGAGCGTGAAGTCCCTGAATCCAGAGACAAAAATGTTCCAAGAGGGGAGTGATCACCCGTGTTGAATGATGCTAATAGCCTAGTAAGCTTAGGACTCAAAGATGTATCAGTATTAGATTTAGCAATAGGGAAGTCATTGGTGATCTTGGCAGGAGTGGGTTCTCTGGAAAGTTACAGGCAAAAGTCTGGTTAGAGTGGCTTCTGGGGAGAATTGGCAACATCAAGAATAGACAACTTTTTCAAGTATATAATACCTTATTGTTAACTGTATTGTACACTTGAAATTTGCTGAGAAACATTCGCACCACACACACGCACACAAATGGGGATATTAACTATGCTAACTATGTGAGGTGATGGGTTAATTATCTTGATCTTGGTAATCACTCTACAATCCATATGTACATCAAATCATGACATTTTACACTTTAAATATATACAATTATATTTGTCAACTGTTCCTCAGTAAAGCTAAAAAAGAACAGACAACTCTTTTGAGGAGTTTTGCTATAAAAGGTAACAGAAAACTGGGGAGGTAGCTGGAGGATGTGTGGAGTCAAGAGAAGAAATTTTTTAAGGATGGGAGAAATGAAAGTGTGTTGGTAGGCAGTTGGGAGTGAGATGGCAGACGACAATAATTTGATGACGCAGGAGAAAAGAATGCCCTTGGGGAGGCAAGGGCAGACATGGTCTAGTGCACAAGTACAAGGGTGGCCCCTCATCCATGGTAACACAAGGGAGGGCGGATAGTATCACATCGACACAGACTCCTCAGGTGGTAGGACATGCAGCTGTGCAAGTACTATTCTGGTTGCTTCCATTTTCTCAGTGAAGTCATCATGTAAGAGTGAGAATGAGGAAGGGGGTATAGAGAGACGGAGGGGTAGCAGGTATCCACATGAGTGGGGTAGAAAACTGAAATACAGATGAACTGTCGGGATAATGCCTGCAACTTCATCATAAAGCTATAAGAATTCACTTAGATGACACATTTAAAGTGCATAGAATAGTGCCTACCATAATAAACACGCAATAAAGATTCATTCTTCATTTTTTTATTAGGCCCCTCTTCCTAAATTCCCCCATCTTCAAGAATTGCCACTACTTCTAATGTACAAAGTTGAAGACCCAAGTGTCTGCATTTGATAGTTCTTGGGCTGAACCCTTGGAAGACAGCTCCTTATCTCAAAGCCAATGGAGCGGTCCCTGCCACGGACATCTCCCTGCCCGGAGAGGAATCAGCTCTGGAAGGCAGCCTTCCTGGCAGCAGGCACAGCAATAGAACACTGTGTCCTGCTGAGACGAGAGATCATTCAGATCAGGGAGCTCCTCACTGGTAATTACAGTCCTAGCTTTGGCATTTCCCCAGGACGTGGTGTGGCTCCCGGACTCCCAGGGGCTTTAGAGTTATGTGGTACACAGTACAAATAGGAAATTATACTTAGCTGCAGGGTGTGCTGGCTTGGGGGGCTCTGGGCTGGGATCCTCTATGGTGAGCTGCCAGCATGAGAGGGTGTTAACTTACAAAGATGACGATGAGTCATCCATGTGCAGACAGGAGCAGGTGGCTGGGGAGACACTGAGTGTGATGGTGGGAAGTACTGAACCAGCAGTCCAAAAGCTTGGGGTGAAATCTTGGCTCTTCCACATGAACTATGTTACCTTGAACTATTCAGGTTCCTTTTCTGTAAGGAGAACTGGTGATGATGATGATGACAGCTTTACTCAGACTCTCATAAGACACAATCCCTGCAATTCTCAAGCACATGCTCCAAAAAGAAGGGAGATGGGAAGAGGCAAGGCACCTGTGTCAGCTGTCCTCTGTTTGCACCTCCAGAGCCACTCTCCACTCTGATCCAGTCTGCTTCATGCCCTGGGATGCAGAACTCGATCCGAACTGCATCGATGGGCCTCCTTGCCTTCCGGTGTTAGGTTCAGCTAACCCAAGACCCCACTTGGAGATCAGAGACTGAAAGGAGTGTGAGGTCATGCATCTCTTTGCCATAAGTTGGCTACATCCCTCTACTAAAGGTCACAGCTCCTGTAGGTTGTTCTTCTCTTCACCTACCCTGTCCAAGTTCTGGTGGCCTGTTGCTTTCCTGCCCTTCGGGAGGGGGGTAAGAGCTCCTCGCTCTCATTAGCCCCATGATACTTCACCATCCCTAACTGACTTCCCTAAGTCCTGCCTACACCTTTATTAAACGTTCTCTAATGCCCAGTTTGGTGGTATCTACTATTTCCTCCCAAGATCTTTACTGAGTTCTCTTTCCTAGGAAGTACCAGACTCTTATTTCATGCCTCAACTGAATGCAGAAATCATTGACAAGCACTTGAGTAATATTTATTGCGCAGTTAATGTATACCAGGTTTCACTTAGGCTACAAAAAACAAAAAAGCATCACTTTACTGCAAAGGACCTAAAATCTCACTAGAAAAGTCAAGGCATATGTACATCAAAAAGCACAAAAAGTGCCTTGCATGTGCTTAATGAGTCTATCCCTCCTTACTAGATGGTGAAACCTGCTTTTCAGTTGCTGTACCCCTGGGCCACTTGTCCAACCTGGTCCCCTACAAACTAGGTCCCCATAGCACCAGGAGGCATAATAAGCAAACTATAGTATAAAGCTTGTAAGATTTCCTATTGTAGCACATACTCTATGAGAATTTCCAGTTTATTCATCTGTGGCAACAGAGCTCATATTCATCTTGTCAACCATTTTCTTCTTACCTGGACCACTGTGGTAGGCTCCTAGCTGTCCTCCCTACTTCGACTCTTATCCCTCCCTCCATTAACATTCTTCACATGGTATCAGGAGTGGCCTCCAAAACTATAAATTTAACCCTACTGCTCTACAGCTAACGACCTTCCAAGGGCTTCCCACTGCAACCAGGATAAAGTCCAACTCCACCAGCTACAAGGGCCTATGGGCTCAGGAGCCTACTTCCCTCTTACCACATGTCCATACTAACCTTTATATACCTCTCATACGCCACATTAAGTCCAACTTCTGGGCCAGCAAGAGGGACTTGATGTTCCCTCTTCCAGGACCATCCGGCTGGCTCCTTGTTCTCTACTAGACCTCAGCTCAAATGTCACATCCTCTATAACATCCCCTTTTACAGTTTATACATAGCACCCAGCACCATATGCAATAATTTTATTCACTTATCATCTGTCACTCACACAGTATCACAAGAGTGGGACCTTGTTTATGTCATTCACCACTAGATCCCCAGAGCATACAACGCTGCTTGGGCACACAGTATGTTCTCATTAAATATTTAGTGAATGAAGGCATAGTATTCAGCTGAGCTCAAAGATGCTTTGGAGGAATGTATTAGAAGCAGAGAGTAGTTCTTTAAGCAGTAGTAAGGGACAAATAAACAAACCTGACACCTTATGTTGTTTTAGCAAGTAACTGACAAGATCTGGTGGGCAAGAAAGAACAGTTCAGTCCATATGCAGGGGAGGTGTTGGACTACACCCCTGAGAGCCCTTGTAAGGCTGCAAGCCTGTCGTTCATAGACTGAGAGGGGTAGGAAGCCATGCAAAGCAGCCTCGCTCTCTTATACCCCCTTCCCCATTATCTTCTTCTCTTCCCTGACTTTTCCTTCATCTTCTCTCATGGGTACTGAAATATTGCCCTTATCTAGTACTATCAGAAAAAGTCTCTCTTTAAGAGGTCCCAGAGACATTAGACCAGGGACTAAATTTTTTTTTTAATGAACATCAGAATTTAAACAATGTGGCATGGACACTACTATGTCAGTTAGGATGGCTTCGGCCAAATTAAACCCAAACTCAACTGGTTTAAGCAATAAGGAAGATTTATTTTCTCACATAGGTCATGGCAAAAGGATTCTGTAAGATCAGCAAGATCAATTCATTGCAAAGTCCTCAAGGACCTAGTTCCTTCTGTCTTTCTACCTTATGATCCACAGTATTAGGTTTGTCCTCAACTATCTCCCCTCATGGTCACAGGATGGCTGCCACCATTCCAAACCTCACAACAAACATAACAATGTCCAGGGGAAAAAGAGCAATTACTCTTCCTTAGGAATCATTTTAAAACTGAGGTAATTATCTTCCTTAGAAATCCTCCCAGACACCTCCCTTCATGTCTCACTGGGCAGAAGGAGCTCATGCTCCCCTCAAAGCAGAATGTAGCAAGAAAATGGAACTACCATTTCTGCTCAAGAGCAGAATTGATGAAGAATTTCTCTTGAGCAGAAGACAGGTGTTGGAGAGTTTGCCAACAATGCCAGTTATAGGTACTAGTCAGGAGTCTCCCTATGTTCCAAGTTACCCAAATTTCAATGTAATAATCATTGTTAAATTCAGTATATGAAAAGATTGCTTAGCCCTAAATTACAAAATAATAGGAAAATATGTAATTGATGAAAGCAGAGAAGTTCCTAATTCTAACTCTTTGGTGGGGAGTGGGAGATGAGCAGGGAATGAAAAGGAAACCGGAATGCTTTCTCAGAGGAGATGCCAATAATAAAGCCAACATACCTTGACATTTACTCTACACCTGGCACTGTGATAAGTGCATTGCTTAAATCACTAAATTTCATCCCTTCAATAACCCTCTGACACAGTTACTACTCTCTCCCATTTTAAGATAAGAAACTGAGGCATGCAGAAATTAAGTAGCTTTTTCCAGGTCACCAATTTAGTTAACTGATCCCTGGATTCAAGCCCAGGCAGGGTGAATCCAGATCCATTCTTTTATTTAATCCCTGGGCCATTCTTCCTCCCTGATCTTGCAAAAAGCTTTTCAAAGGGACAAATATGAGTTTCCCCAGATGCTTTAATTACAGGTAGGAAGTCTAGGCAGAAGGAACAAATACGGGGCGCCTGGGTGGCTCAGTCGTTAAGCGTCTGCCTTCGGCTCAGGGCGTGATCACGGCGTTCTGGGATCAAGCCCTGCATTGGGCTCCTCCACTGGGAGCCTGCTTCTTCCTCTCTCACTCCCCCTGCTTGTGATTCCTCTCTCTCTAGCTGTCTCTCTGTCAAATAAATAAAATCTTAAAAAAAAAAAAAAGGAACAAATACACCTGCTAGAAAGTTATTACCTGGTTCAGGCAGGAGGTAGGTAGTACCTGGTTAGATGGTACAAAAAGAAAGAGGCACATTGAAAAGTATATTATTTTCAAAGGAAAAAATACTAGTACTGACATCCATATAATTGTTTATGGATGGGTGTTGCCAGAATAGTCTCATGTCAGCAACCTTAAGAAAAATTTAATTTCTATAAAGGATTCACAGGACCTGGAATTGAATTTAGAAAGCTATTCTGTGTCTAAGCAAGTTGGCTCACAAAGTCAGTCTGGTAGTTCCCCCATACCTGCCACTAACATTCTCCATATTCTCCCTCCCCATTCCAAGGGAACGGAGAGCCTTCCTCCCTGAACAACTGGCCAATGGATGGATGGACCCACTCCTGGTCCAGTCAGTGCCCAGGGCACAGCCTAGCACCAATTCTCCATCAGGGTCCAAGGGCAGGGCAGTGTCAGCCAAATGGGGAGACCATGATGTAGGCCTCAGGAAAGGAGAAAGAAGATTCAAAGATGATTTCCAGGACTAGAAGGGTGAGGCTATTGGAAACAGTGATGTGGCTGGAAAATATTTAAAAGAGCTATTTTGTAGAAGGAAGGAAGATGTGCTCAGTTTTGAACAGGTTGGGGTTGAGAAGATGGTGGCATATCTAAGCGATAGCATTAGGGGGCAAGACTGGCATGCAGGTCAGGACTGTACACACGGGTATGAGATTCTGTCAAGCAGATCTGCTCATCAAATCATTGAGCATGGGTCTGTCCTAGGTTCTAGAGCTGCAGCAGTGATTGCAATAAAAGCCTCTGCTCTTACGTGGCTTATGTTCTAACAGCCAAGCCCTTGCAAATAAATGACCCCTTGCACAACCTCCCACACTATTCCCTGTACCCTGTGTGACCATGAAGAGAAAAGAGCAAAGTCAAAGTCATGTAAGTTCGTAAGACAAAACAAAGATGGTGAGCAGAAAATAAAAAAATAGTGGGAGGACATCACTAGAGAAGAATAGGGAACCAAGAGAGTATCATTTCATTAAAACCAAAAAGGAGTGAGTTTAAAGAAGAAATTAATGGCCATTGGGCCCAGGTTAGCAGCGAAGAAAAAGCCACTGAACTTGACATGAGGATTGCCACTGATCAGCTTTTAGCAATGGTTTTTGATCCCCACTGTGCCTCAGAATCACCTGAAGAACTTTGAGACACACAGATGCCTGGGGGCTGCCCCCAAGATCCCAATGTAGTTGGTCTGGGGTGGGGTCTGGGCCCTGGAATTATTTTTCAGTTGTTCAAGTGACTTAAATAAACAAGTAGAGTTGAGAAAGCTTTAAATAAGGCGATTTCAGCAGTAGAAGCTAGATTGCAGAGAATAAAAAAGAGGGTATTTTTTTTTTCAGTAGTAGAACTAGCAGTCTTAACATCAGACAAGGATGTTTAGCCTCAGTCTCCTCCTGCCTGGCTGTGTGATTTAACCTCTGTGCGTCTTATCTGTGAAATCAGGATAGAAATACTTGCTGTGCCCAACTCACAGTTTCCTTGGGAGGTCAAGATGGGATAATAGATGTGAGAGTACTTTGAAAAAAAGATTGAAGTGCTATAAAAATGTAAGATTTATATGGTTGTCAGTTTTTTCCCCAAAGATGGCCCTAAAGATAGTGATTATCAACTATAAAGACCCACGTGGAACCAGCATCCCTTTCCACTGAGCTCACAAAGAAAGCATCCTTTGATAAGTGCTCACAGCCACTATCTAAAGGTCTAAGGCTGTTTGCAACTCTCACTTTTTCACAGCTAGCCTGGCACAGGACCTATAATAGATGCCATTTCCACAGTCTTCCAAATCCTACCTAATATTGCTAAATCACACAGCCATCCAACATAAAACTCTAGAGTGAAACATGCTGCTATAGAGATTAAAAATTAAGTTTAATGTTATAAGGTTTCCATTTAGTTGTCAATCCTACTTGTTATACAGAATGGGGAAGGCAAAGGAGAGATTAAGAGGCTTCTGTGATAGCAGGCAATGCTGCAAGATCAGAACAGCCTAATTCCCCTGGCAGATGGGGAAAGATCATCCAAGATCTGAGCCAAAACCAACAGCAGAATTCATTGACCACCTTGGGGTCTACTTCAGGTACCTGAATATGCCTGTCTCTATAATATGTCATGCCTGATCCCTAGGAAATGAAGCAATACTCTCCATCTCCCACTCTGACTGCCCTTCAGGTAGCACCTGCTACCAGGTGAGCCGCGGTACCTGTTTGTGGTGACCAAGGTCCGCTAGGTCTACAGATGACAGATGTGAAGAGCAGTATGGTAACATGCTCTCTACTCACTTTTGCTTGATGTTTTCTTCCAGTAAAAATACAAGAAATACAATTCTTTGTCAAGTAAATAGCATACAAAATGGTTGAGTTTCTTTTTTCCAATAAGCAGCTTGAACTCAGGGCAAGAATAGAAAGATAGGCAAACTCCTACATAGGAATTAAGCCAGGTGTCAGATAACTGGTATAAGGATCAGAGATATCCTAGGGAAGATCAGTTACCTTGCTCTCGCCTCTGAGCCTGGTCTGGTTCCTTCTACCGCAGATGCGATGAGGGAGAAGGTGCTAATTACATTCTTGATCTGCCTGCAAGTCCTCTGACACTCTCCACCCAACCTCTTCCATCTGCAGGAAAGCCTGCTTCAAAACTACCCTCCTCAAAATAGAAGTACAGACACCCAAGCCAGACAGTCTCTCATCTTACCCCACCTCCAACAGCACTTAGACCCTTTGGCAAGGTAACACTGTACAAGGACAGAACAAAATAAAATTTTGAAACAAAGAGATAATAGATTCTTCATAAGTTTATCTTAATCATCTTATCCACTTAGAAGTTACTTCCCTTATGTTCAAACGTCCTTGTAAAAAACTAACCATGTGGAGAAAGGGGTACAGAAACCAAGGTGGGTACCATATCCTTGGCTCCTTTTTTAATAAGAAACATCCATTCAAAGAAGAATGAATGCTTCATGCCCCAGTGTACAAACCCTAAGCTTCTAGCATGAGAGGCAACAAGGTTTGGCGAAAAGAGGCATAACCATGCAGTCATTCTGTCCTGTATTAAAATTCCATTTTTTAAAAAGCTGCTGTGAAGTTGGCCAAGTTACTTAACCTCTCTGAGTCTCTTTTCCCCTTGTCTATGGAAAGGAATAAAAATGCTATCACATAGCATTATTGTGAATGTGACTTGACATAGAATACGGACATCCATCATATAAAACATATTATAGCTCAGTCTCTTTCCCCACCACTCCTGCTGAGACTGGATTTTTTAATATTCAGAAGTCCAGCAACCTCTTATCCACGCGAATTCCCTGTGAACAGAACACAGGAAATCTCAGCTAAAGTGCATGCTTATAATTGGGAAAGGGGGTCCAGAACCCAGAGAGAGGGTACTTAGCAATCCGTCCATCAACAATCCCTACCCATTTCCTCTGTGGAAGCAGTACCTATCAATAAATCAGCAAGTGGTAGTGCATTTTTAATGATTACACGGAAATTTTACCGACTTTTGTTATGATAATATACAAACAAAAGTGTTTTTTCTCCTGTTCTCAAAGATATGTTGTTGACAATTACAGTTTCAGAAGCATAAGGGACAAAAACTGCCCCAAAACTCAAAATGAAAGCTAAAATTAGATTTCTTTTAAAACACCTCCCCTGATGGTACGTAGGTAATGTTATTGTGGCGGCTCTAACCGTGGGTGATTTCCTATATCCACAGTCAGTGCAATAAAAAGACACAATAGACATAAGAATAGCTTAAAAGTTAACTGTAAGATTATTGTTCAAGTAGCTTCTCCAAGTATAATACCTGAGCTTCTAGAAAAAATAATCACTGCAAACATTTGAAAAGTGGAAATTCTATGCAAGGACCCAGGAGATTAACACAATTGAACATAATAGCTCCTTCCAAACCATTTCCTAGGGACTGGATCACAAAAAACCTGAAGACAGCTTTCCAAATATATTTTATTTATTCAATGAAGAAAGGGCTACTTGAAGTTCTTGTATTCCTTTCACATAGAGACGCTTCACTGAGCTTTGAAAGAAGCATTCGTCTGTAGGCACAAAATGAGTAATTCCTCAGCTTCTAGAAAATGTAATCATTGAAAACATCTGAAATGTTAAAATTTTATGCAAAATGTCTTTTGTGAAGATACAAACAAAAACCTTGAAATAAATATCATTTTAAACTGGTCTCAGCAATTATGTTTAAAAATTAATACTCACATGCTTGTGAATGCATAGAGCATCTCCAGATCGCAACAGTGGTTATCTCTAAGGAGATAAGGTTGGAGGGAGTTTTAGTGTTCCCAGTGCATCCCTCCTGTGCTTTATATTTTGTACTATGTGCATGCATTAATATTAATCTAGCTTAACATAACTAATTAAGTTCATTAAACAGGGTCTCTTCAATAGGTAAGACAACTCATCCATCCTCGTCCAGGTGTATGATCTTTCTCTACAATCTGTCCTGGAGACCTAACTTCTCCCTACGCTGGACGTCAGGCAGTGTGTAGAGCAGAGGAGTTCCCTGCCTTCTTTCCACACTGAGCATCAGCTGGGTGAGTGTTCTGCTGGCACTAAAGGATACAATGAAAGGAAGATGCTGTCTCTTGGCTGACCCCACAGGATGGTTGGTCCTCTATCCCCAGGCTCCAGCCCTATGCAACCTTCCTCCAGTCCCAGAACAGGCCACCGCTCTGCAAATGAATCATTCTGGTTTTTCCTCGGTTGCCCCTGGCCCTCCACTCTTAGGAGTAAGTAGCTTTTTCAATGTGGCTATGTTCTCTCTTCCTCAATAACCCTGAGACACAATGACCAAGAGAGGAAGTTAAAGCCCCTCTTTCTCCGAGCCCTGGACTACCAGTGGAACACACCGGAGCCACACCCTCTTCTGGAACACACTAGTGTGTGGTCTGAGCCACAACTTACTTAACCTCAGTGAGCCTCAGTTTCGTCATTCTTGAAATGCTGGTCATCCCTCAGAGGGATGGATTAAATGAGATCAGTTGTTAAAATGCCTAGGACAATACCCAACACATAGTAGGTGTGCAGTAAATGTTATATGACATCATCTTCCTCCTCCTCTTTTTCCTCCTCCTCCTCCTCATCATCATCAGTATTAACTGCTTCTCACTCTCAAAAGATGATGCTTTCAAATTTCCCAGGGCTGCACACATTTCCAGCTCTGTCTCAGGGACCACTTACAACCAGTATGGAAGAGCGGAAAGACTGGGCTTTAAAGTCAAAGAGGCTTTACCTTGAACAAAATCATTAACAACAGTATCTTCAACTATGAAGTGAAAATAATTATACCTTCCTCTCCAGATCGGAGTGAAGATTACAGATTATGTATAAAAGGCTCCTGGCACATAATAGGTCCTCTCTACATCTTGGCTGTGTTCACTTTATTTCAAGTGGTCTTATCTATTTGCTGGTCCCAATGTGCCTCTCTCTCTCATGCCTCCACATCTTTATTAAAGCCTGGCTGCCCCTGCGTGCCCTACCCTCTGCTACCATCTCCACCTCTGGAAACCTCCATGCATCTTTTCTAGTTTCAGTCCCATCTGAGGGCTTTTGTGAAGCTTTCTTTGATGACAATGGCTTTCCCACCTCTGAGCTCAAAAAGTATCTTCCATGGGAAAATAGGAGGTAGAAACCCCGAGAGTCCCAAAATCTTTTCCCCCTGTGGCCACTGTTAGACCTATTAGAAACTAAGAAGTCAGGCAGTAATGTGCCGAAGGAACTCCAATCACATGTGGCCAAAGAGCGATTTCCCAGTGGGCTGTCCCTGAGCTCCCTGGACTATGATCTCCATGACATCTAGGAGGGATCACTTGCCCTTCCAAAAGTCGGCGCCTTGCTCAGGAGTGAGTATCTCCTAACAGAAAATGGTCAGTTGGTTCACTGATAAATTAAGGCATGCTGGTGCTTCTTACACATGGACAGGACATATCAGCTGATGTCCACCTAAGCAGCTGCTGTTCCCATCTCCCCACGGGCCTGCCTCCAGCTGCTCCTACATCCATTTGGTGCAAATTAGATTGAGCCAGTCCTCTCTTAAATGTTGGGCGGTGGTGAGCAGAGCTGCCAAGGACACAGCCAGCTCCTTAGCATGTCATCCAAGACCCTTCGCAATCTAGCCCTCACTCCCTTTCTAGGCTTTTCTTATTTATGGCAGTCACCTCATTATCTCTTGGCATCCCTCAATCCCACCGTAATCTTCCCTGCCTCCTCATCTCCCCTCTACTAAGAATGTCCTTTTTTAGCCTCTTTACCTAATGAATCCTACTCATACTTTAAAACCCAGTTCAAATGTTGCCTCTATGAAGAACCCTGCCAACCTGTCACAGTTTATGCCCCGGTTCTCCCATCAGCCCTCTATTGTTGAGCTCTCCACAGTATTACCAGTGCACCTACTCTACAGGACGCCGAGTACCTGCTTACTTAGGCTTACTCTTCTCTCTCCCACAAGACCGCAAGCATTAGGAGGTCAAGGATGATTTTGTTACCCTTTATCTGTCCAGCAAGGTGTCTGATAACACATTTTATTTAATGAATTGATGAGAGAAAACAGAAATAAATGAATGAAGCTCTTTCTTTTTTTTTCTTCTAAGATTTACTTATTTATTTTTAGAGAAAGAGAAAGAGCACAAGTGGGAGGGGCAAAGGGAGAGAATCTTGAGCAGACTCTGTGCTGAGCAAGGAGCCCGACATGAGGCTGGATCTCACGACCCTGAGATCATGACCTGAGCAGAAACCAAGAGTCCGACGCTCAATAGACAGTGCCACCCAGGTGCCCCTGAATGAGGCTCTTTCTAAGGAAAGACATCATCCTTCCCAGCTTTCCCATTGAAAATGCCTGGAGTCTACTCCTGGTAGGTATGAGTTGGTGAGGAACTAGACAGGGTCACAGAGCCATGTTCGTAAAAGGTAGGCAGTCACGGAGGTGGGAGAGGGAAGTACTTGTGTCCAAAATAACAGCTCCCCTAGAAAACCTAAATCAGAGGGGTCTTTCATTTCTGTATTTCTCGTTTTCACTCTCCTATTCTCCCATACAGGTCTCATTTCTAATGAAATTTGTTAAGTGATATTCTGCAGAAATGTCCTAATTATTTTTTAATTTACTAAGTAGCTATCCAGCCAGGCTTGAAAAATCCCATATCCAGTACTGCAGTTGCTCTGTGAAGCACCATCCCCAGGATTTTTCCCTCTGGTAATTGCCATTTCCACCTTTAGGCCTGGCACAGGATTCCTGCCCTCTGGTTTATTTTCCAGCTGATTTGGTTCCTCTACATTATATGACTTTCGGTAACCCATATGCAATATGGGAATCATCCTACTAGGACTTTCTTTAGAAGGTTCACAAAAGTATGCTAAACATAAGCAATATATCACCTTTTAAATCCAGGCAGAATAGAAAGCCTATTATGTTCTTTTTAAAAAGAGAACCAAAGAGCTTCTTGATCTTAGCCATTTTCTTTAGGAAAATACCTCACCAAGTACATCCCTTCTCAAGCATTCTGTAGTGGGTCATTTATGGGGTCAGAGAAAGACACTGAAAACTTGCCCAGGCTGTTTAGTTCATACTTATTAACAGCTTAATACAGACCCGGAGCTGTGCCAAGGTCTTTACATGCCTTGTGTAAACTTCTCCCAACTCCTGGAAGGTTTTCATCCTGATTCTGCAGCCGAGGAGCCTGGAACACAAAGAGGCTGATAATTTACCACAGGTCAGATAGCTGTGGGTGCCAGAGGAAGCTTTTGAAGTCAGGGCTGCTGGCTCCAGAGCCTGAATGTGTAACCATTACTCTGAGCTCCATGGCATGTTCCCTGCCTTCGTGTTCAAGAAGAGTTTTTCCAATATGTGGAATTCCTAGACAGCTCTCTAAGGGAAGATCTTACTCTTTTTGGCATTTTACACTATATTCATATGATCTTCTCTTTAAAAGAAACTATAGTAATTATTCAAAACATAGGGTTCGAGTATTCATCATATACAAATATGCAAGCTTTTTCTAAGACTTCTTAAATAAGAAAGGTCCCATGAGAAAAAGAAGATTATTTGTGTTCTCTTGGCCCACATTTTAATTTTTAATTCTTTTTTCTTTTTGAGAGAAAAAGCGTGCAGATGTAGTGGAAGAGGAGTGCAGGGACAGGGAGAGAGAGAAGCCCAAGCAGGCTCCATGCCTAGCGCGGAGCCCGATGAGGGGCTCGATCTGACAACCCCAAAATCATGGCCTGAGCCAAATCAAAAGTTGGATGCTTCACCAACTGAGCCACCCAGGCGCTCTGGCCCACATTTTTAGATTTTGGTATAAAATGCCTTCCATGGGTGCAAAATGAACAACTCCCTTTTTTCATTCATTGGAAACAGACATTTGCATTCTGCATGCTGCTGCCCACCACCAGACAGATGTTTTTCACAAGGGACCTCATTCAGTTCTCAAACATTTATTAAGTATGCCCTCTACATGGGAGAGTTGCTGGGCAGTATGTGCAAAGAGCAAGGAAGAAGATATGGCCCTGGCTTTATAGAAGCTTACAGTCCAAGAGTTCACCCCTTTGAGGAATTTGAGGTCCACAGAAAGACCATAACATCAGGTCCACCGAAGACCATAAGACAAGGAGTTCAGGAGAGAAAGAAATCATATCCCCCTCAGGAAGTATCAAGTATCCAATGCTTTATTGGAAAAGGTTCTCAGAGCCCAATGTCTCACCTCCAGCTTCTTTCATTAGTGCTTCTGGACCAGTACCAGGAGGACCAGGCCAAGGGTAAAACTAGGGTGGAGGAAGCCACAAGCTAACTGCAAGAACGGAACTCAAGAAATACGTGGGTTGCCTCTGAGAATACAGCAGCCTGACTGAAAATGGATTTTTATTTCCAATGGGTGTTAAAACAGGCAACATATGACTATTCTGAAACAAACTGAAGGTCAAACAATACAAAGTGTTAGGCAATGAGCCTTCCTTCCACCCTCCGAGACAGCCTCTCTTACCTGGTTCTTGGGCTCCTTCAAAAGAGAGTTCTGTACATTTATAAAGTTCATAATGCCTTTAGCTTCTGGGCCTCGCAGGACTAGGTTAGGTGGCCCATCCCCAAGACCTGACCCCAGGGATGGGTCAGGAAAGTGGGCAATGCAGAGTTAAATCAGGGAGAACTGCTCCAGGGTCAACTCAGGAGCACTGCCCAGTTGACCACCTGCAGTGTGCTGGAAGAAGGACAGGGAAGGAGAAGCCAGGCCCTCCACACTCACAGCTCACCTCCCAACTGTGCTAGGCACTGCCCATGTTTTAGAGAGAAACAATGTATGTGGTGGGCATAGGAAGTGGATAGGGGAGAGATTCTGGAAAATTCTAGGGAGGTTTTAAGCGTTCACAAGGCAGGCTGGCCCAGCAGCTGTTAGGGCTTCTTGGCTGGGGTGCTGGCTTGCTGGGGCACGTGCTACCTTGCGGGGCCCAGGGCGGTGCCTCAGTGGTGAGGAGAGAAGCTTTTAAATGTCTGTCTTCCTAAAACCACTCTCTCTGCCTCTAGGAGAAGCATACAGCTGGTATATAACCTCCACGACAGCAAGTACAGTTGTTTTCACCCTATCCTGTAATATATTTATAAAGTAATGAACGGTCCGTTGAACCAAGTTTGGGCGTCTGTCTTGCCAGGGGCACCTCCTTGCGCGAACCCTCACCCGGGGAGCCCGCGGACGTGGGCTGCAGCCTTCCAGCCTCAATTCCCCTCCCTCTGCTACCCTTCTTCCCTCCTCCCTCTTTGCCCCTCCCCCCGCTTATTCGGGAGATTAGAGTTCATTAATTAAATCCTGTGCTTAGATCGAACTGTAACATTATTCCAATCACATTTATCTTACAGGCGGCGGAGGAGATGGCAGCCTCGCTGGAAACGCGCGGGGGAGCCTGAGCAGGCGGCCGGGGACGCACAGCGCGGCGCGCTCCTTCGCCACGCCGCCGCGCGGACCCTCCATCTTCCTGCCCAGCCTCCTGGCCCCGCTCTGCCCTGCCTTAGGGGTCGGCTTCTCTCTAGGGCTCCTGCCCTCCCCCCCCCCACCCCCGGGCCTCCGCGGCTCCCCTGCCCGGTCCCCCTCCCCCGCCACACACGCTGACACGCGCGCGCGAACACACACACACTCACACACACTGACACGCCAGCGAGCTGCTGGCCGCTCAATGGACCGATTTCCCTGCTTCCCCTGATCCCAGCCCAGCCCGGGATGAGAAATTGCAAAATGGCCCGGGTGGCCAGTGTGCTGGGACTGGTCATGCTCAGCGTCGCCCTGCTGATTTTATCGCTCATCAGCTACGTGTCCCTGAAAAAGGAGAACATCTTCACCACTCCCAAATACGCCAACCCAGGGGCGCCCCGAATGTACATGTTCCACGCGGGATTCCGGTGAGTGCGGGCCTCTATTTGAGCGCCTCGGGTATCTGGTTTATTTGGGGGGGGGAGATCACAGGGGGGGGGGTGTTTTGGCTTCTCCGAGACACTTTGGGCAAGATAACTGCGTGGTCCTTCCACTCTTCTCTCTGATTCTCCCTTCCCCCTCTCCTTTATTTTTTTTTAACCCAAAGCCCCTAAAAGCCGTTGTTCTAATCGATGTGATTGCATTTCTCGTATTCTTCCTCGGCATCCCTTCCCCCATTTCAAAAATGGGGGGAGGGTTTAAGGAGAATGATGATGGAGGGAGAGGCGGTGTGTGTGTGTGTGTGTGTGTGTGTGTGTGTGTGTGTGTGTGTGTGAGGGGGCGCTGAACCGGGAGATGGACGTGCGTGAGGTGAGTGCCTTCCCGGTGCAGCGTCCGCAGACTCCACGGCCGGACTCCCGGCGGTCCAGGGCCGATTTAATGGCGCAGGCGCTGGACTCCCCTTGCCCTGTCCTCACTCCTCTTACCAAGCCCAACTGCATCAAATGATGCTCGGGTCTATTCTCCTGTAGCCCCTGGGGTATTTTACCCCGAACCTTTCCCCTGCTGCCACCACTGCCCACCCCCCTTTCCGGGATTTCTGCAATTCCTCCGCCCTCTGCGAGAAGCAAGCCTCCTAAGGGCCGCCTTCCCTCGCCCCTGGTCCAATTCACCTCCTGGCGAGGGGCTGGACTGGGAAAGCGCCAGGCGCAGCTTGGCGCAACTCATTGAGAACCCCTGCCTCTACCTGTGACCCTTAAGAGTTCTCCCAGGAGGATCTCCTGAGGGGCAGGTGTCAAACACAATCTGCAACCTGTGGTCCAAGCGGGCCAGAAGTGCGGAACCTAGAGAAGCCCCACCTGGGCAGAAGAGTGGAGCTGGCCTGCGGCCTCCGGCGGTCCCCAGTCAGGGGACAGGGAGTGAAGTCAGACTGGGCTCGGGAAGTAAGAGGTTAAGGCAGGAGCCACCCCCAGTCTTCCCCTTGGGTCTCCGGTTTCCTCTGCCCTTTCTCCAAAAATCAATTCACCCGGACAGCCGGGTCGTCGCGGGTCGGACTAGCGGAGGCGCGGCCGCTGTCCGCGGTGCTGACTCCCTGGTCCTCACGGCGCACCAGGCTGCAGCAGTGCGCCGGGCTCCCGCCCCTGCTCTCCGCCAGACGGCCATTTTATGGTCTCTCCCGCACCCGGAGGAATGGACAATGGAGGCGGATTTCCCTAGTTTTCTTTTACCCCTGGGTGTGTGTGGGAGCGGAGAGTGGACCAAATGAGAGAGGCTCGGGAGGGATAGAGCCAGTGCGTGTGCCAATTGCCCCTCCCCCCGCCGCCGCCGCCGTCCCCAGCAGCCTGGGCTTTAATGGCTACCTTGGCTTCCCCCAGCTGAGGCCAGCACGTTTGTCTGTGTACTCATGCTCCTCTCCAGGTCACAATTTGCGCTGAAGTTTCTAGATCCGTCATTTGTGCCCATTACGAATTCTCTGACCCACGAACTCCAAGAGAAACCTTCTAAGTGGACATTTAATCGGACAGCGTTTTTACATCAAAGGTAGGATAGGGGGAAAAGATCCGAAAGGTGTTTTTGAATTCTGGAGTTCAAAAAACAAAACAAATGATCCAAAACAACAAAAATCTATCCTATCCCCCACCCCGAGGTGTTATTTGTATTTTCTTCTCGGCCTGACTGCACAAAGCCTGATTGGTAACCCTTTTTTATGTATATAGGGCCCTCTCAAAAAAAGAAAACATCAAGAAAACCAATTGAATGGAAGAGAAAAAGATATTTCCAATATCCGCTCTAACTTGGGCTTAATTGAGCACAATGACTTATAGTGAACATGCATGGGTAACACTGCCAAAACCATCTACTAAAATAAATAAATAAATAATAAATAAAAAACTTAATTGCATCAAGACCACCTAATGCATTTCATTCTCCCTCTGAGAAAAAAAAATTTTTTTTAATGAAATAGAATTGTCTCACCCTGAAATACACAACAAATACTATAATCTGCCCCTATCAATTACTAGTGAAAATCTTGGCCCAAATATATGCAGGTATTTAAGTAAGATTTTTCATTAAACCTTTACAGCCTTTAACATATTGTAAAAGCTACCAACATCATTTTTATAGGTTGTCTTGTAACAGCCTTGTTTATACAGGAGGGAGTTTATGTGTGTGTACGTATGGGGTTTGTCTGTGTGTGAAGTGGGGAAGAGGATGAGATTTATTCAAATTTATTATGTTGAGTGATTCTGGTCTACTCTTAGCAACCCCAGATAAGTCATTACTCCTTCCTTTTTGGTGGGATTATTATGCTGCTAAATGGAATGTGAGCCATCTAGTGTATTCATTAGGGGTGTGAATACTTATTTTACACATACTCATTTTACCACTCATTTAAGGGGTTGTGTTTGGTCATAGCATTTCTAGTTACTGCAATTTTTTTTTATTTTAAGCTAATGACAAAATTAAAACAAAGTCACTAGATATCTATGGTGTCGTGAAAATGTGGTTTACTTGAAAAGCTGATATAGTCATGTTATTAGTATTAAAATTTTTAAAACTGTTTACTTAGAAATTACTCCATGGCAATCATTGATTAATTTGAAAACCACAGAAGTGCCCTTCTTTTAAACTATTGGGTTTTTAGTCCAATATTAATTTTATAGACAACCCAGAAAACTTTAACGGTAGTATACATTATACCTTCCCCAAAACATATTCCTAACAACAAAAATTTTCTTCCCACACTAGGCCATGTGACCCAAATGACTAGTCAGAACAATATTTCCTTCTCAAAACTTCCCTCCTTTCAATCCCCTTATTATGTAGTCTTTAATTAATTTTCCCAGTATCATTTTAAATTTACTTTACCTTTATAACAGGTAAAGAATAGTTTGTAAAGAACAGTATTGTAACTTTGGAAGTTTTAAATTAAAGCTCCAGTTGATGTTGTTTTATACTTCGACAAATGAAGTAATTTTTTAAAATTCCAGGTAAAGTGATGATATACACAACATTTAGTTTCAATCCTGCTATTTCTTAGGCAAAAGACACTGGAAATTCACAATGTGATTTCTCAGAATTAGAGAATCTAGTTAAGTCACATGTTACCGGTCTGTCTTAAATATTTTAAATAGCTGAAACTTTAAGAGGAAACGCTTAATTTTACTTAAAGCTCAACATGCAAGCAACCTGAAATTAGTGCTAAGTATCACCCTTGCCTTGTTTATCCTCTGAATTCTTAGAATATACGCACATTTTCACGGTTTACCATAGCCTCTTTTTCTAAGGATTAAGTTACTCCAACTAAATTGTGTTTCTATATAATCAAGGAGAAAAAATTCCTGTTTCATTATTCAGAGGACCTTAATGAGATTATCATCTCATTTCTATTAAATATTCAACTACACTCACTGATACTACCATTTCCATATTTTAATAATAGATAGTAGTATACTGACTCATATCTACTTGGCTCTTATTTGGACACCAGCGATATTTGATATTCCTTGAACGCTGAAGTCCAATAGCAAACAAGTAGTCCCTAGTTACAAACTCTAAGTCACCAATGTTTGTGCATTAATGTCAGCTTTTTGGAGCCTGTGTAAATTGTCTCCCTGTATTTTCTGACATAGTTTGGTCTATGCCTTCCCCTTGATCAAATACACTTTTCATGTAGAACAACTGTGAGTTACAACATTTATACGCCTTGAAGGATTACACCCAGAACTTGACTGAGAAATCAGCACGTCTGTAGATTCTGAAGGAGTCCTTCCCCAAAAAACCACAATTATTATGAATGTATAATCTTTCTTGGATACAGTGTACCTACGATTCTTGTCTGAATAAAATGGCGGCATAAGACATAAGATGGAAAATCAATTCTTTTGAATGGGATGCATTTAATGAATTTCTTTTCATTTTAGGCAAGAAATTCTTCAGCATGTCGATGTAATAAAAAATTTTTCTTTGACCAAGAATAGTGTTCGGATCGGACAACTGATGCACTATGATTATTCCAGCCATAAATATGTTTTCTCTATTAGCAATAACTTCCGATCACTGCTTCCAGATGTATCACCCATTGTGAATAAGCATTTTAATATGTGTGCTGTGGTTGGAAATAGTGGGATCCTGACAGGGAGCCGGTGTGGACAAGAAATAGATAAGTCAGATTTTGTTTTCCGTTGCAATTTCGCCCCTACGGAGGCTTTCCAAAGAGATGTTGGAAGGAAAACCAACCTTACCACCTTCAACCCCAGCATTCTGGAAAAATATTACAACAATCTTTTGACCATTCAGGACCGTAACAACTTTTTCCTCAGTTTAAAAAAGCTCGATGGGGCCATTCTTTGGATCCCTGCATTTTTCTTCCACACTTCAGCAACTGTTACCAGGACATTAGTTGACTTTTTTGTTGAACACAGAGGTCAATTAAAGGTCCAATTGGCTTGGCCTGGAAATATAATGCAACATGTCAACAGGTGTGTATATTTTATTGCCTTTAAGTCTTACCCCACCAGATGGCAAATCAATATTGTAATCTCTTGGGGGTGGGAGGTATCCGATTAGTTACTTCTTGTGGTTAGCTTAACACTTTAGGGCAAACTCTTATGTTTTTGTAATGAAAGAATGAATCATTCTAGGTAAGAAGTTCAGTCATCTACCCCCAGCTGGTAACAAAGTGCCAAATGGGGGGACTGGTATTTCATCAGCCTCCCTTCTCTATGCCGTCTCCTCCCTTGGTGGTAAGCCTAACAGGCAGTCATGGAAATCACCAAAAATCAAGAATTTTCTTTAAATGGATAGCTAGGTCCCCATAATACCAATGGGGAAATTAGACAAACCAAGTAAAAAAGATGCAATTGACTTAAAATGTCCCTTTTTATTTGATACTTGGGAGTTTTGTCAATGTCCAAGATTAGAAAACCACCTAGGTAAATCATGAATTGTATAATCGGCCTTTATCATTTGGGATTTCAGTGACAAAACATGTGAAGGGTATTTTATGACCTTGTTGTTATCCCTTATAATTTGATAGAGAGCTTGACCAGAAATGCAATATTTTTGTCTATTCTGATGAGTCTTAACTCTGGCTATACATTAGAATCACCTGGAGAACTTTAAAAAATACTGTTGCTTGGGCTCTACTTCAAGGGATTTTAATGTAATTTATCTGGAGGTGGGAGGGGAAGGGCCCAGATACCTGTTTTTCTTAATAACTCCCCAGATGATTCTAATATGTAGTCAGAATTGGGAGCCACTAGTCCAGGGCATTTTATAAAGCAAAATTAATTGTAAGATTCATTTTTCTTTAAATCATCTGGGGAAACTGCCTCAACTCTAATTTCTCCTATGCAAGTAGCCTCCATGTCCTAACATACTGTCCGGATCATCCTACAAGTTAAAGTGGGTTCTGGGAGGACTGGTAACCGGGGAGTTCAAAGATTTTTATCCCCATCTTGTAGTCCTCTAAAGTTTCCCGAACTAAAGATCTGTTTAGTTGACCTCTCATAGAAGGAGGAATCATCATCTAATAAAGTGGTATGTCTCTAACAGGTAGGGTTAGGACCATAATATATAGCCCAAACTGGAGCTTTGTCTTTGAGAGAAAGAAGGTGCTATTAATAATGACAGCAGGATAACAAACAAAATTTGGGACTATCCTAGTTTCCTGGGATGTACAGTCATCTTTTTGAGGTGACGTAGCCCATTTCTTGAGTTTAAAGATGAGTCAACTGGGGTACAAACAAAAGGAGTTATTTACCCAAAGTCACTGCCCAAAATGGGCAAAAACAGAATTAGAAGCCAGGTTTCCCACTAACCTGTCCTCTTGTGGTCTTTTGACCTCCTCATTTTTCTCCCCTCTTGCTTTATTTAAGTTCAGCCATACCAAAAGAATTGTCAGAAGTCATTCTAACTCCTTAGGTAAGAAAACCAAGACTAAACTTTTTAATTTCAACTGGAATGGGGAAAGATCTATGTGTGAAGCTTTCAAGTAGTAAAGAAGGAACTATGCATGCTTAGAAACGTTGGGAAATTGACCTGTGTGGCCTAGCCTGCTCCCAGCTTCTCAGAAGGGCTGAGGAGTCAGCCATAATGCTTCACAGCCACTCAGGCTTGAACCAAACACATTGGTTCAATGAAAACTCGGAGGAAATATAGTTCATAGAAACCTGATTTATAAACAGTTTCATTTTGCCTGCATAGCCAATGATACACACACACACACACACACACACACACACACACCCTCCCCGCAGTCTCAAATATGTGGTAGTATAGGTAGGAAGGCTTCAAAGGAAAAACAGCCATAATTTAGCATTTTTTTTAATTCAGAAAGTGTTTAAACACTTTTCTTAGACCCTGCCATGCTAAAGGAGAGCTCAGGACCCCCTAGCTAGACAACAACGGAACAGGGAATATGACTTGGTACAAGAAGGTACAGAAAAATAAGTCCCCACACTGTCTCCAGACCAAAGAAGAAGGATTTAATCTCTAGGTTTGGGTAAGAAAGTGACACAGGAGGTACCCTTAGATTAAACAACCTCCTCCCCACTTCCAAGGGCCCTTTGTGTATGAGAAGCAGAGTCATTCTCATTGCTGGCCTTCTGTGGGGTCACCAACGAGTCAGAGCCACCACTCCTCAGGACAGCTGTGAGGCAGGGCTGGCATCGGACACGTACGGCCTGTACGGTCACGCAGAGGCTGTGCTCAGAAGGCTCCAGTGCCTGGTGGAATGCTCTGCTATCACCCTCTTGAAACTCTAAGTAATTTTGGAAGGAAGGGCCCACATTTTCATTTTGCCCTGGGTCTCACGAATCCTGTAGCCAGACCTGACCCAAGCTATTCTGTGGTCTGAAAGATAGATTCAAAGCCAGTACTATTTGTGGGGGGGAGAAAAAGGCAAGTACTAAATAAGTTACAGATACAAATCCACCTCCCGGCCCAGTCACGTTGATCTTATCGGATTGAAACCAACACTGGCCTCTGAAACCACGTGTACTTATTATCCTGCAGGTACTGGAAAAACAAACATTTGTCACCCAAACGGCTGAGCACAGGTATTCTTATGTACACCCTTGCATCAGCAATATGTGAAGAGATCCACTTGTATGGATTCTGGCCTTTTGGATTTGACCCCAACACAAGGGAAGATCTTCCATACCATTACTATGACAAAAAAGGAACCAAATTTACCACCAAGTGGCAGGAGTCACACCAGCTGCCTGCCGAGTTCCAGCTGCTGTACCGAATGCATGGGGAAGGGCTCACCAAGCTGACTCTGTCACACTGTGCCTAAGACTCTGAACAGAAAGTGCCAAGTGGTCATTTAAAAAGTGCCCCAAATCAAATGGAATAGTCTTCAGAATAGAACCCTAGCGAATTCCTTATAAAGATTGTCTGCCATTTAAAAGGAAAGATGTCATCTCTCCCTCCTTTGCACTGCTCTTTGAAGGGTCTTGGCAAGACAAACCTAATTGAAGCCACATGATTTAAACTTGATTGATAAAGGGAATGTTGCATTTGGAACTATGCTGCTAATGAAATGGTTTGAAGTATTTTCGTGTTTGTATTTTGATAATAAACTGCCTCCCATTTTTTCATGAGGACTAGAGCTGTAGTTTCTGCAGCTTCGAGATACAGTCCTCATAGAGGCCTCTGGCCAGTTTGGGCAGGATTTCAGTTTTGCCTGGGTGGGATCAGACTCTTCAAAATGGAAACAACAACAAAAAATCGTTTGCATACTTCATCTCTCACTCTCTCTTTCTATTTCTCACTGTCGTTCTCAATCCCTTTCCCTACAACCCCTTGCCCCACCACTGTGGAGTTTAATAATTTGCTAGGAATCATATTAAATTAGCTTTGCTTGTATGTGTTGCATCTGTACTTGTTCGATGTGTTCAAGGCTCTGGGTAACTTTGATGTTTCATGACAAACTGACCAAATCATGATGGATCCCCTTAGGATTACTTTGTAAGAAATGCCTCTTAGGAAGTTCTCACTGGTCCACGCAGTCGTTCTACGGCAGAGCAGTCCCTCTGTGGTGAGTGGCATATAGCACAGTGTGTCTTTCACTATCACAAAGAGAATGTATGTCATGGGTGGCACTGCGTCTTTTGACATGAGTGCTATTACGGCAGATCATTCTATTGCCACATTGCAAGAGCGTTCCAGCCTGACTTCAGTGCCTCCCACAATCTTAACCCAAGCACTGGGCTGGGAATTCTCTCAGAACGTAGAGGCAATTGAGTCAGCTTAAGAGCCTGGAACATAGAGAGGAGAAGGAAGAAGAATGTTTAGAAGTAGTTACAGAATCCCCATATACCCTAAAGCGTTGTAACCATGGTGCCCATTCAGAGTCTTTGAAAACCAGGAGGGTTAGAGCAAAACAGAAGGTTTGAAGTGGACTAGGACAGGCCCCCATGTGAACAGGGCTGAGGTGAGGTCATCTTCAGTATCACTGTGTCCACCAGCACTGCTCAGAACCAACTGTTCTCTTCAGGACAACTGCAGACAGTGGATAATCCCTTTTCCAATGGAAATCTGTATATCTAAATTTGCATATCTAAAAATCAAATCAAATCTATATATCTAAAAATCAAGCATTTCATAAGGAAAAACCACTGGGTAATAGGAAGATTTGGTACAAAATAACCCTTGGAATTTGAGCTGTGCAGACCTGGCATGAAGGAATTAGTCGGCCATTTTCTTTTTTTATTATATCAGCCTCAGAAGTACAAATCACATCACTCCCACCCCTGGCTTTCCACTGAGCAGCACTTTGTTCTCCCGGTTCAGCCCAAAGTCTGGCCAAGTTGACGTTAAATTTTAATAAGAGTTTCTTTCTTCATTCCAAATGCCAGTCAAGCACATTTGTAATCCATCTAGGTGGAGTAGCTTGTTCTTTTCCAGAAATCTCATCCTAGATTGCCTGTAATGTTGCAAATGCTGTTTAAAATAATTGCTGTAGTTCGGTCATCAGCTCACTGTCCCTCTTTGGGAAGGTATCATCATGCTCAAAGTTAAACCAAATACAACAAGAAAAGACATAGTTCTTATGCTCATCTGCCCCTGGCCCTAAAGGGGAGCTGTCTTAGTCTCCTGTTTTTCAGAAAGCTCATCGGAGCAGCTTACCTTGATCCAGATATTAACTAGTGAAAGAAAAACCATACGGGTTCAAATGTGTCACCGATTTGACACATCTTACAATGCTGTATGAATGGCAATCCAAACAGGAAGAAATAGGAATAGATGTTTGGGAATAGGAAACACTAACATAGCTCAATACCTGAAATAATTAGAAGGGGAGAAGTAAAAAAAAAAATTTTTTTTTAATTCGCTGGTATAATTTGATGGGCATCAAAACCAGTCCATGCTTGTTCCCTGTCACTTTAAAGAGGACAGTACTCCAGTGCTCATGCTGCACTCTGTTAGGATCACTGCGGATTGATAACTGACAGAAGTGTTTAGTTGGCTCTTCCTAAGCACTTAGTTCATTTGGTTACAGCTAAGTGATATTAATGCCAATGTTACATGGGCCAGATCCTGACTCTGGAGTTTTAATCCCAATGTGCCCATTAGATTTCACTAAAATATATATATATATATATATATATATATATATATATATATATAGACGCATTGAACCAGGCAGGTTAAAAGAGCAAAAGACCAGAATCCCTAAAAACAGTTCATTGTTCTATAGTGGACCTTTTAAAATAGACCTCATCATAATGCCGTGTTGGTTTTGGTGGGGGGGTTGGTTTGTGGGGGTTTTTTGCCTTTTCGAGTTCAGGAAAACGTTTTACAGCTCACGTCACTCTTGGCTCCATCTTAACATCAGAGTGAGGGGACTCTTCCACTTCCCAACATCACTTCATCTGTCCCTTTCACAAGAACTCAGAATATTGAGGAAACAGGCTTGTTTCCCAGAACCAGAGGGCTTAGAGACCAGGCTTACCCCGTTTCCAGGCAGGACTTCCTGGAACTGATCCAAAAGACCACCCTTCCCTTTTCTTCAAAATCTCTTAAGAAAGCCCCAAGTCCTGCCATAGTGGTTAACCACAATTCTCATACCTTATAAATTCTTCCTACACAGCCTATCTCCCTCCTATTGGAAAAATTAGATGCCGAGTGTGGGTAAAGCATCTACCCCAGCTTTCAAGTATGTAGTAAGCACTCAATATATGGCAGCTCTTACTTGACCTGTAGTTCCAGCATAGAGAAACTCAGCTTCTAGCTGATCATACACACCTCTTTTTGTTTTTAAAGACTGTTTCAAAGATCAAATCTATATAACCACTGTCGCGACTGAAAGAGTTGGCTGGTCCCATGAGTCCTGATTCGAAAGGCAGTGGTGTAAGTAACCAGAACTCCCGGGGCTGTGCGGTCAAGAGCAGTGAAACGGGCAGACAGCACTATTGAATACCGCCCTCCTGATTCAGCTCCAATACAACACGCTGGCTTTTGCATTGCCCTTGCTTTATTGGTTCTAGGCTAAGTGCATCCTTTTGTCTGGGATCCTCACAGCAGAATCCACCCTCAGCTATTGGAATAAATGTCACCATAGAGCCCTCAAGGCCATCTACATATGATACCAACACAAATGAACAATTCAGTTGCACAGAAGAAAAAAACCCACAAACATTTAGCGACCAGCTTAATGCCAGTCCCTCAACTAGTTTTCATTGGTTGTCCTGAGAGTCATGTGCAAGCATTTAAACCAGGGGGGATAGAGAGCTAAAATGAGGTATCGAGAAATCCCCCCACACCCAGAAATCTTTACCATATTTGACGATTAGAACATTTACAGTTCCTCTGCCTTTGCTTCTGTGTCTCAAGTGTCCTTGACCACTGAAAAGTGCTGTGCGTTTAGCAGTGTTGTGTGCCTAGCAGTGCTGACTGTGACTGCTGTACTATTTGCCTGTGAGCTTGATGTCGGGCACGTGACCACGGGGCTGCCAGACAGGACGTGCAAGGGGATTCCTCCAGGCTCCTTGTGCCCGGACTTCCACGAATGTGAGTGCCATGACTAACCTAATTTGGTGGGGAAGCGAAGGAAGGGAAGAGCATTTCTTCTGACTTTGGGCTAAGCAGTAGTTATTAGACACTCTCACACAGCAAAGAAAGGTTGAACTGAGGCCAGAGGAGGCAGGGACGGAATTGTGGAACCACAGGATACCGGAAATGGAAGAGCCTTTCAACTTCTCTGGTCCTAATCCTTGACGCTACAAAGGAGAAATGGAGAAACAGAGAGGCTAAGTGATTTTCCCAAGATTGCATAGATAATCAGTAGATCTCCTCCTTATCAGCACTAAATGAAGATGGGCCCTAAAAGAAAGTATTTTAGTCTGGGGTCCTCATGGCACAGAAAATAAGTCAGACTGTAAAGGAGGAAAATTTATTCTCTCCCCCCACCCAAAAAAACCTATTTATTTGTCAGTGTAAAACAGTTAAGGAGATGGTTGCCTAGGCATACAACAGTCCACTGGTAATAACCTACATTCTCCCCTGAAATGAGAGAAAACCCCCTTGGTAAATCATGATTCTGGTAAACCACAATTTAGTTACTAACAGCTCACATTTGACAGCTGGAATTTTATCCAGTAAGTCAGTATTCACATTATAAAACCTTGTTTTAGAAATATGTATGCACAATTTAAAACTGAATACTGAGAATTGTTATGTACTTCTTTTTAAAATTTTTATTCAGTTTATTTAATCTAAAAAAAACTCCAAAACAGTTCATTATTTGTATTGTTCCATGTGCATTATTTTCAGCTGGGGCCTGTTAAGGTAAGGAATACCTTTTGTCAATGCCTTCCACATTGTAAGTAATTTCTACAGCAGACTTCGCATTATTGCATTAGTTCAATATGCTAAGAAGTTGTGCAAATAATAATGAATCATGTTGAGCTGAGTCTTTATGTGCAAAATAACAGACCAAACAATTTTCTGTATGAATCTGGATACTTAAGTCCTTTTCCTCTGATTGTTTAAATGTGCCAGGCAAAAGTATCTGTGTAGCCTCTATTTCTCCCTGAATATGCAGAACTGTCCTTTTGCTTACAAAGATTGTTGGGACTGTGTGTCTGTGGCTGGAAAACCCAGATGGAGCATCACAGGTGCCAGAGACTTAAAGCCCCTGGGCCACCTAACTGACCTATCTGGGCTCTGTGGCCCAATTAATCAAGGCCACGGGTGAATTGACACCAAGGACCAAAATGACTGAATATGCCTCCCTCACACCCTGATCGCTTTGCCGCATTGATATAACATTTGAAATGGGAAACCTGTTAGAAAGTCATTATTGTATTACACAGTATTTCCTAAAGTTTGTTTTTATTGTGATGACTTATTGTTGAAGATACGTGTTTTAATAGATGTTTTTATTCTCCATGAAGCCCATTCTCATGTTGTGAATAACAGTGGAATCACAGTGAAGAGCCTGTCACAGAAAAACTGCCTCCAAGCTAAGATGACAATGGGGTGATGGGGTTAGGACCTGGGTTGTGTTGCTGATCCACGGGCAAACAAAGCTGAGTGACATGAGGAGCTCTTTAAAGCACAACTCTTGCGCCCCAACCCAGACCTTTGACTGGGATAAGCTAAGCTTACAAAGATTCCCAGGTGATCCTGATGTTGCCAGCATTTGGAAACAAACCATTTACAGCAAAGTCATATATACCATTTTGACCAAAGTTGCTGAACGCTTATCACTCCTCATGCAATTAGTATCACATCTGTTCCTTGAAGTTATCATTATATATGGCGATATAGACAGTCTTAGTGACTCAACTATTCAACTGTTTTGGCTGAATTGACCTGTCACTGATTTGTAAGCAAGCAGTAACTGGTTAATTTAGTCAGAATGGATATAAGCCTGAAGACAGCTGGAGTGAGGGACATAGCTTTAATATACTTTACCCCAAGGCCAGCTCTTTATATTTCACTTTTGATATTTCAAACAAAGAGGCAGATCTCAGGTCATCCATCTTTACAAATAGTTAGATTGAGAAACAGGGAAGTTAAATGATTCACTCAGATTCTACTTGGATGTCATTCCCAGAGTCAAAAATATTCCTAAAAGGGTCTGATTTCTCAACCTACAGGTAATGCCCAAAATGCAAAGATCCTCAGGTTAAAATGAAACCGATCAAGAATGGAAATTCAAGCAGTTAAAATTCTAACACTAACTGAACCAGTTAGTCACTGGCTGCCCTGTGTCAGGCAACTTCACTACTAGTGAAGTTTTGGGCTGTGCACATGCAAAGCCTTTAATCATCAGAGACACTAAAGGGCTCCTTTGATTTTCTTTCTGTGAGACTCTGAGACAAGTGTAGCTCTTTGGGGCACTTCTAAATATTTAACAACTGGATCTGGAGAAGGTGGAGCCCTGAGCTGTAGTACTTGCCAATTTCCATGGTATAAATACTCTCGACTTAGACAGTTTCAAGCTACTAACTTGATGTCAACCAGCTAAGAATATGTACGAACACATTTTCAGGAGCCACTCTGAGCTCGCGCCAGCACAGCACTGCCTGAACCACTTCTGAGTCAGAGAGTACCAATCACCAGAGGCTAGCCGTGGCTTTGGAGAAACTCCCAAGTGCCCCCTCCCCGCAAGGAGGCATTTCTACTTTGGTTAGATCTACTAATTTTTAGTATATTATTGGGTCCTTGAGGCCAAGGACTCAAAGGTGTGCAAAATATTTCCTAGCCATGTGACTCTTAGGAACCTCTCAACAGAACACTCGGTCCTTTGGGAGACTACCAGCCACAGTTTTTCTAATTTCTAAGGGTGAGCTTCCAGGTAAACATTCTTTAATTTAACTGCCAGTTGAAACCACGTTTGGCTGATCTTTTCTCATATCCTATAGCCCACTGCCTGTTTCCCCAAATCTCTAAATTTCCCTGTCCACTTGCTCCTCATTCTCTGACACAGCATCCAGAAATCAGTGCCCGCAAAGGAGTAGGGGAAGAACAGACATCCAGTAGGCTTACCTAGCCCGCCACACCTGGAGAGTCTCCATGGTTCGAATGTCTCTACCTCATTAAGGGACATCTGCTAAGCCTCATGCCCACGGCTTGAGTATGCACCCGGCTGGGCTTTTTTTGCCCACAAAAAGTTTCTAATGGGCAATAAAGACCACAAATAAGAACACCACTGGGTAAACTTTGTAGAGGAAGGCACTGTGTGATGCCTTGCCCTTAGCTATGCTAGTGTAAGGCTGTACCCCAAGGAAACCTACCAACAAACTTTTGGCCACTGCAGTCCCCTGGGCATTGAGCAGGAGTACAACTTTCTTTCTTCCTCCCACTAGTTGTAAGTCAGTGCCCTACTTAACAGAGTGTTTAGAAATCAGACACTTTGGTGAGCCACAGAACAAACTTTGTTTGCAAATTAAAGGTTCTTCTGGTGGAAATCATTCTTAGGTGGATTTGATTCAATCCTTTAGAAGGCAACACTGGAAAAACAATGTATTTAATTCCTCAAACATAGTTAAGTGGACATAGGCTTTCATTCTGTATGTAGTTAATCAAAATTAGATCATAACAGAGAAAATCTACTTGTTACTGTAGTAAAATATCCTACAGGGTCTGTAAGGCATTTCTAGACTACAAATGTTTGAAACCCAACTTGAACGTTGTCTATCTTATGTTTAAAAGGCCAGGGTATGTCTCTGTTTTCTGTACTCTTTAACAGTCATTGAAATGTGCTTGCTTCTTTATACTGAATAAGCTACATTTTGTTTTAAATGAATCAGGTACCAGTTCAGATGTTTTTCTGTATTCAACAAATTGCATGTAGCCTCGGCACAAAATATACCTTCATCCCCTGGCTTTTTTCTGGACACCAAAGAGATAAGTCCATAGCTACAAGCAGAAAGGACTTGACAGTAGACCCCATTTTATTATGAACAAATTCACAGCAAAACCAGCCTTGAGGAACCAGTCACTCCCACAGTATTTTTAGTTAGAGAAGTAGGTTAGACAAATTGAAAGATGACAGGAGAGAGGTTTGATCAATGTGCAGATGTGGAATAAAGTCATCGAAGTACTTACAAAAAGGAAAGGGAGGTTTCTCTCTGAAATTTGGAATCTAGATCATTTTGCAAGACTTAGAATAATTGGTCTCCATGTCTAAACACCCTTTAACGACATTTCAAAATCCAAATCTAAGCCCTTATTATGCAAAAAACAGCCTTACAGCCAAGAGCCCTGGGAGGGGTTTATTGATGAGTTGAGATCCAATCACCAAGCATCAGCAATTAGTGCTGAAATTCTCCCCGGACGCAGAACAAAAATACTGAAAAATACGTGTACTCACATAGGAGAGTCAACTACATGCACAGCAGAATTTCACAGGTCTAGACATTACCTCAGGTCTAGACATTACCTCAGGTCTAGATTCCAGATCAAAAGCTTCACCATAGAGATGAGAAAGCTGAGGTCCAGAAAGTAGGAAATGACTTAGCTGCCCAGCTAGTTAACTGCAATTAGAGCCCGGGTCTCCCAAACACTGATTCTACTCCAGCACACCATGCTGCCTCCATTCTTTAGATGGGAAGCTGACAATCAATTGTAAAGCGTAAATCAGAAATCAAGACAAAAGAATGTTTGTGATACCTTCTTTCACTTGACCTACTTGGTTTCACTGCTTCATTTCAGCATCTTTTTAAGGAATGTTGTACTAATGTAGAATGAAGAACAAAGCTTTTTTCAGAGTGATGATGAAACCAAAAGGTGGGAGAACAGTGAATGTAAGTTATTAGAGAAATGAGCAAGAAGCATGCGTCAGGGAAAAGAAATGCTTCTTATATTGTCATAACCATAGAGCTTTCCCCTCACACACTTGATGCACTTACCTTGGAAAATGCCATTTTATGCTGAGAGACTGGCACTGAAGACTTCACTCCTTCTCAACTACATCCGAAGCACTCTTGCTCTTGGGGAGAAGCTGTGGCCCTTAGGATCAGACTCCCATCTCCTATGAGGGGCAGCCTCAGCTGCCCTGAGAAACAAGGTGCCAGACAGACAGGGCCACGGAGACCTGAAAGGAGCCAGCACGGCTGGACTGAGGAACGTGTAAATATCTTCCGCCTTCTTGGCAAACAAGGATGATCGTCTTTCTTTTGTAGAGGTAATCGTGTGTATCTTGTGACTGTAGTGTGTGAAGAAAATGCACTGATCTGCTTCGACGGCTCCCCAGATGTACCTGTTCCATGTGAATATGCCTGCCTCGTTGCCTCATGTGCCAAACACAGTACTGAATGCATTGTTTTTGAATAAACTCTTCTACTGTGCATTGGGAAACACGGCTGGGTGTCTCTGTCCCATCTGGAAGACCCCCCACCTCCACCCCCACACTAACACTCTCCGTCCAATGCAGAGATTAAGGACACCCTCCTTTTTTTCATTCCCTGTATTTTGAGGAATTCTCCTTGGAGATTTGTACCACTGCAGGAAGGCTGGGCTTGGCAGTCTTCAGCCATGAACGAGCAGCAAATAGTAAGTGCCCCCACACGCCATCTTCCGTAGGTCCTTGATGCAAATCATGCAACAGGCCTGAAACATTATTAATAATAATATATTCATCTTGAATGTACAGTCACACACGTCACTTTATTTCATCAATAATTAGGTGAGAAAGGGACATTGAGGGAGTTGGTCCATGTCACACAGTCAGTGGTAGAGTTAAAATGAGATCGCAGCCTGATGCCCAGTCCAGTGTTCTCTCTTGCCTCTTCCCCCCATTCCAGTCTTTCTTCAGGCCACCTTCTCACAGAGCCTTCCCTCAATGCCTTCATTGGCCTCCATCCCCTTACATGGTTTTATTTTTCTTCATAGCATTTTCATTCCTTGTTTTGTAAGATTTTATTTATTTTAGAAAGAGAGCACACGCACATGAGCAGGGCTGAAGAGAGAGAGAGAGGGAGAGAATCTCCAGCAGACTGCATGCTGAGCACAGAGCCTGACTTGGGGCTCAATCCACGACCCTGAGATCATGACCTGAGCGAAAACCAAGAGTCAGATGCTCAACCAACTGAGCCACCTAGGAGCCCTAGCATTTTCTTTCCTTGTTTGAAATGATAGTATTGAATTACTCCATTGTCTGCATCTCCCACTTATTATAAGCTCTACCATCTACAAAGTATGTAACTTTGCTTGTCTTAATCACACTATGTCCCCAGTGCCAATAACAGTGCTGGGAACTTAGTAGGTTATCAATTCATCTCTGTTGGATGGATGGGTGGATGGATGGGTGAAGGGATGGATGGATCAGTGGATGGATACACCAGAGTCTATGTGTCACCTCTCTTTTTTATCTCCCTTCCCATCTTTATTTTTTTTAATTATGATTGTTAGTCACCATACAGTACATCATTAGTTTTTGATGTCGTGTTCCATGATTCACTGTTTGCGTATAACACCAGTGCTCCATGCAATATGTGCCCTCCTTAATACCCATCACCAGTCTATCCCAATCCCCCACCCTCCTCCCCTCTAAACCCTCAGTTTGTTTCCCAGAGTCCATAGTCTTTCATGGTTCATTTCCCCTTCTGTTTAGCCCCCCCTTCATTTTTCCTTCCTTCTCCTACCAATCTCCCTGCTATTCTTTATGTTCCACAAATAAGTGAAACCATATGATAATTGTCTTTCTCTGCTTGACTTATTTCACTTAGCATAATCTCCTCCAGTCCCATCCATGTCGATGCAAATGTTGGGTAATCATTCTTTCTGATGGCTGAGTGATATTCCATTGTATATATGGACCGCATCTTCTTTATCCATTTGTCTGTTGAAGGGCATCTCAGCTCCTTCCACAGTTTGGCTATTGTGGACAATGCTGCTATGAACATTGGGGTGCATATGGCCCTTCTCTTCACTATGTCTGTACCATTGGGGTAAATACCCAGTAGTGCAATTGCTGGGTCATAGGGTAGCTCTATTTTTAACTTTGCAAGGGATCTCCACACTGTTTTCCAAAGTGGCTGTACCAACTTGCATCCCACCAACAGTGTAAGAGGGTTCCCCTTTCTCTGCATCCTCTCCAACATTTGTTGTTTCTTGCCTTGTCAATTTTTGCCATTCTAACTGGTGTAAGGTGGTATCACAATGTGGTTTTGATTTGAATTTCCCTGATGGCTAATGATATTGAACATTTTTTCATGTGTCTGTTAGCCATTTGTATGTCATCATTGGAAAGGTGTCTGTTCATATCTTCTGTCCATTTTTTTATTTGATTATTTGTTTCTTGAGTATTGAGTTTGAGAAGTTCTATATAGATCTTGGATACCAGCCTTTTATCTGTAGTGTCATTTGCAAATATCTTCTCCCATTCCGTGGGTTGCCTCTTTGTTTTGTTGACTTTCCTTTGCTGTGCAGAAGCTTTTTATCTTGATGAAGTCTCAAAAGTTCATTTTTTATAATAATATTTTTTTATTATATTATGTTAGTCACCATAGGTACATCCCTAGTTTTTGATGCAAAAGTTCATTTTTGCTTTTGTTTTCCTTGCCTTTGGAGACGTACCATGAAAGAAGTTGCTGTGGCCGATGTGGAAGAGGTTCCTGCCTATGTTCTCCTCTAGGATTTTGATGGGTTCCTGTCTCACATCGAGGTCTTTCATCCATTTGGAGTTTATCTTTGTGTATGGTATGAGAGAGTGGTCAAGTTTCATTCTTCTGTATATAGCTGTCCAATTTTCCCAGCACCATTTATTGAAGAGATTGTCTTTTTTCCACTTCCCTTCCCATCTTTATGTCTCCAGCACAGACACCAAAAGTCATCACTCTGCTCTGACTGAGCTGCCTCAGACGGCCCCATGAATAATATGTGTTGACTGAATGAATGAACAGTCCTAGGAATCGTTTTTCTCAAATGCCATGCTCCAACATGAAGACTATCCCAGCATATTCATGCACCAAAGTGCATCCTGTTCTTGTACTTGGCTGATTATAATTTCAAACAAAACAAGAACTTGCATAGGGTAAAAATATCACATTATTGGAAAGACCCTGCCTTCAGGAAACAGGGTCCCATCTGGAAGAGCCTGCTGCAACGCCCTTTAATTCACACTAAAAGTCCTCATTGGTCACTATGTACAAAACCGGGCAGGATAGGAACAGGATACAAAATCACAATGCCTATCCTGAAGGAACTTACAGTTCCACACATTACAAGGGAATATCTTTCATCCTGGGCAGTGCCAGAGAATGTTGGGATACAGGTAAGGGACAGAGAGAAAAAAGAATGGTCCCATTAAAGTGAACACAATAAAAACTATAAAGGCCAAATGTAATACTTAAGGCTTATATTTTCTGAAAACTACTTGCCAGTCTGATGATTACCCACCCCAAAAGAGAAATGGAAGTTCTTCTAAAACAAAGCACTTCACAAACTTTGGCAAAACATGAAACTGACACCAAGTTTATTGCAGGCTGTCTTTGCCTGGGGCTGCTTAGTACAAATTAAATTTTAAAAGTGGAATTTTTTTCCCTACGAAAATGCATTGCCACAGTTTGATCAAGACAAAGAGGATTAAGGAAACCCCACTCATGAAAGGACCAATCTGACCCAACACTCCCAAGCCAGTCAAAGAAGTAGGTTTTCTGCATCAGGGTAAGCAAGAGCGCTGTCTTCTTACCCAGCGGGTCTTGCACAGGGTCAAAAGGCCTGGGGTGGCTGATACCCGCCTCAACAACCGACCTATTCCCCATTTTGAGTGCACTTTTCTTAGTGAGTGAGTTAGCCTGATGACGAGGCTAGTCTGACCAGTGTGTCATGCCACTCAGAAAGTCCACAGGTGACCAGGAACTTACAGATTCAATGAACTCAAAGCTCTTATTTCCAGATGAAGAAACCAAGGCTCAGGGATGAAAGTCACCTGTCCAAATGTATTCTCCTAGCAAGCAACAATTTAAGTGCTTTATCAGTTTTTCTGGGAAGCAAAATGAAAAGGAAGTTATTTTTCTATCAGCCAACATTCTTAACTCTAAATGAAATATTTGGTAGGACAGTCTGCTCATCTTAAGTTAACTCTTTTTTCTTCTCATTATAAAAATATTCTTTGAAAAACCATTAGGAAATAGAGATAAGCAAAAATATTTTTAAAAAACCCCACCTAAAACATTCATCTGTTTCACCTGTGTGCTTGTTCTACACCATGCATCCTGTGTGTTTTCTGCCCTTTCCCCACCTTAAAATATACCAAGAGCATCTTTCCCTGCCATTAAATTTTCTTTGATAAGCTCACAGTACGGAAGCATTTATTTAACACATTTTCTATTGTTACAAACTTCAGTTTAGGTTCTTTGCCGTTATTCATCGCTGTAAACTGTGCTTTAACCAACATCTTTGTAACAATGTTTGAACATCCATGATTATTTCCCCGAATAATCTCTTGAAGTAGATTTTCAGGAGACATGAAAAATTTTTGCAAGAGGAGTCTTTTTCAAAGGCAGTCAGAAATGTTCAATGGAAGGTCAATGACCAACTTTCTAAATCTTTATTTCCCTGGAACACTTTAAAACACTTAGAAAAGGCAAAAAGTTTAGGAGAAAAGCATGCATCATCATTGAGGATGACTTCCTCCACAGAGAGGTAATGCCTTTTTATGTACTATATTAACCTAAATAAATAAGTTACTGGTGTGTGCCACTTTAATTCAGTTACTGCGTCTCCTGCGTAGGAGATGGGAGAACTTCACACATTTATAGAGGAAGCCCATCCAATTACTCCTCATTGCTAATCAAATAAAAAGCACCCAGGACTATCTGGGAAAGACAAACCTTCAATACAATGATAGATAGCTCTTTTCCTTATTCCAAGAGGATGTTTATTGCTTACTCAACCCTACCAACCTAATAATGCTTCCAATTCACATTAAGCCCAAGAACCCAAAATGAGGAGGATGAACTAACAATCTACCTTGAGGCTACACAAATCCTATAGGTCAGTTTTTTTGGTGAACTTTCTTTTAATCAATATCTCCACTTCTTTTTTTTTTTTAAGATTTTATTTATTTATTTGACAGAGATAGAGACAGTCAGCAAGAGAGGGAACACAAGCAGGGGGAGTGGGAGAGGAAGAAGCAGGCTCATAGTGGAAGAGCCTGATGTGGGCTCGATCCCATAATGCCGGGATCATGCCCTGAGCTGAAGGCAGACGCTTAACCACTGTGCCACCCAGGCGCCCCAATATCTCCACTTCTATAGGAGAGATGTGACTTTAAGCAAATTGCAATATGAACATACAGATTTTCAAAGCAGAAGTATTAAGGGTGGCTGAAGAAATCACTACAGAATTCCCTATTTCCCCATTGCTGTCCCTCTCTTAAATAAATCTGTATTTGCACAAAAAATATATTAGTAAATATATTAATCACTGTAGGTCTTACAGTCTCTGTCACAACTACTCAACTCTGACATCATAACATAAAAGCAGCCAGAAATGATACATAAATGAATGAGTATGGCTATGTTCCAATAAAACTTTATTTATAAAATAGGCAGCAGCCAGATTTGGCCCATGGGGCTATAGTTTGCCAACCCTTGCTTTAAGTAACATGTTCTTTATGTAAAATATTTCATCTGACAACCCCCATTGTATTCATTTCCTAGGGCTGTCATAGTAAATTACCACAATCTTGATGGTTTAAAGCAACAGAAATATATTCTTTCACTGTTCTTAATGCCAGAAGTCTGAAAAAAAGGTATCAGCAAGGTTGATTCCCTCTTGAAGTTCTGAGGGCAAATCATTTGGTCTCTCTCCTTGCCGCTGGTGGTTGCTGGCAACCCCAATGTTCCTTGGCTTATAGGGACATAACTCCAATCTGCCTCCGTCTTCACATGGCCTTCTCTGTATGGCTACATCTGTTTCCCCTTCTCTTCTCTTATAAGGGCTTGCCAGTGGGTTTGGGGCCCACCATAATCCAGAGTGATCTCATCTCAAGATCTTTACCTTATGACATCTACAAAGACCTGTTTTACAAATAAGGTCACATTCCAGGAGGATACATCTTTTGGAGGCCACAGCTCAACCCACTACATCCATTTACAATATAACACTGACCACCAAGTCACTTAAGGACCCGTAGAGAAGGGGCCGTGGAACACAATTCAGTGATGGCAGACTCAGATGTACATCAGGTGTCATTTTCCCCTTTGAAGGTAACAAACCCATACAGTAAAAGCCCAACAGCATTACTGGGTGGTGGAAGGCATGTTCTCAAATTACATTTATAAAGCTCTCCAGTCTATAGACAGTAAATGGATGTGCTTCCAACAATGGATTCAGAAACAAATCAAACATCACCTCCAAAATCAACAAATTCTGAAGATGTTACTAGCATAGAAGAACTCATTCTGACACCCAAGAGACGCTCAGTGCCAGGGATACTGATCTAGTGTTAAGTGAGTTTTCTGGCTGGGGTGCATGCAACCACATTGAAAGTAAAAAACGCATATGGTGAAAATACAAAAGTTGACCAACCTATGACATAGAAATGATAAGTTCAGAAGAAATGTCTGGAATGTTTCAGTAGACACAGTTGTTCAACACTTAAAGATCAATTTAACTCATTCTCATCTCGCAGCAGATATCATAGATATATAGATAAAGATCTAAACAACTTTACTCACGGACACTAATATGTCTGATTTCGCCTCCAGAAACCTCTGTGACCTAATCGGCAAACAAAGCCTGTTGGGAACTAAGGTGGAAATTTAGTTGGAGACATTTTTCTCAGAAATGGAAACTATCATTCACAAAGTATAGAGGGTGATTGAGTGACTTAAAGGAGAGAAAAGTCAGAGTTAAACAGAAAATCAGAAACTGAACACATAGATTTGTTTTGTCCTTTTAGAAGTATTACATCCTTCAAAATGGAACATTTACAGCACAAGAAAGTTTTCTGCCTTAAAGTATGTCAAGACCAGAATGACTCCTTGGAGACTGCATTTTTAGGAGACAAAATTACATGAATGTGAAGGCTTCTCAACAGAAATGGCCCAAATGGTTTTTCCTGAAGGAAGCTGAGTGTTCCCAGATGAGAGACATTCCCCCGTAAGCCCCGAACTTGGATGGCCTAGACCAGGAAATGCTCTGCCGGTGCTGGGGAACACACATGGCCAGTCTGCTCTCACTCTCTGATCCAGTCCTAACTAAGGGAGGGCATTTCCATGTAATGAATAAAGCAAACACTACAGCAGGGATAAGTAATGGTGGAAGAGGTAAGTTCAGTAAGTCCTTGGTATAAAAGGGAGAGGGGTGGGTTGACCTGGATACTCTCTAAAGAAGAAAATCATGAACTACCAACTGGGGACAAGGGACCAGAGAATTCTGTCATTCTCTTTAACCTTTGTAATTCCCTATATTCCCTTTGCTGCATGTCTAGACTATTTCCCCATTGTGGGTAGAGTTAACTCTCTGGCGGCCCCTTTAAATGGTCTCGGCATGCTGCCTCAGGAAGTCCTCTTCATTTGCTTTTCTTCTGACGACATGGACCTTCCTCACATGGTAACTCCCCACAGTCCCCCACCTACTCAGTTTCCAGCTTGGTGTCCTCATTCCAACTCCAAGACTTCACCTTGTTTTCAAACCAGGGACTGCACTTGAGATGCGTAAGCCATAATAATCTCAGACTTGCAATGGGGCTCCCTGAGCCAGGCACTTGGGACATGACTGAGCAAGCCCACAGCACCCCTAAGCCCCAGCCCATGTAAGGACAGAATTATGAAAATAAGCCTAGGTGCTGGGAACTGGAGCCAGGCCCTCCTCGGCTGCCAGTTTGGGGGCACACAGAAGAAACTCAAGGGATAATATAGGCAGCAGCACTCTGATAAAGAAAGAAAAATAGACTTGGTCCCTCTGGGGAGGGAGAAAGTGGACATAGAAAGGGAGGCAGGAAGCTAGAGTGGTCAGATAGATTCCTGACAGCCTCATAGAAAAATGACATCTTCAGAAACCTATTCATGATTTTGCATTCCCAAAGTGTTCAAGTGAGGCAAATAAACTTCTGTTGTTAAACCATTGAGATTTGGGGGTTAATTTATTACCAAAACATAACCTAGCTTACTCAGATTAATACAGTACCTTGGACTTTACACTTTTACTTTATTTTAAAGATTTTATTTATTTATTTGAGAGAGAGAGCATGAGTTGGGGAGGAGGAGCAGAGGGAGAGGGAGAAGGAGACTCCCTGCTCAGCAGGGAGCCCGACACCAGGCTTGATCCCAGAACCCAGAAATCATGACCTGAACCAAAGTCAGACGCTTAACTGACTGAATCACCCAGGCGCCCCTAGACTTTACACTTTTACAAACAGATATCACGAAAAGATGGTGTGCAAATAGAAACTGTCCCAATTGAACTTCTTGGTATCGAGCTACAGATCCTAGCTCCTCCAGAAAGGCTTGCATTTTCCACCCTATTCTTTTCTTCTCAAGTAAATAGCTCTGAAGAGTCAGCACATACTACTTAATTTCAGAATGAAGCTCACTGGATAGTAGAGATAGTTTTCATGAGTAGATATATTCAGAAATCCCTTCATATATTCTATTATGGCTTTGTTCTCACGTCTATACCTGGAAGGATAGATACCAGCATCTTACTTAACAGTGGTTATCACTGCATGGTGGTATTTTGGTGCCTTTTTATAATTGTCTAAATTTTCTCCAGTAAACATTTATTTTTGTGATCTGGAAAAAAAAAAGTTTGATTGCTTGTTTCTTTCCCCTCCCCACCAAAAAACACAATGATTCCACTCAGAACACAATTAAAAACATCCCTCACGGGATATGGAAGCTTTACTTGCGGCTCAGCCCTATCCATAAGTGATTGCCATGACTAGATGAAGCACTGGGAGCCAGAGTGAGGTGTCTTTTTACATCAGCTAAAATGTTCAACCAACCAATAGAAGCTAAACAGGAAAAAACAGTCGGCCCTACTCACTTTTACAACCATACACAGGAATATCAATCTCCACAGACAGCTGTCCCCAATAACCCACTTGAGCTGAATACCAACGGGGCTCCATGAATACTCCATGGCGTTCCTTGTGGGGAGCCTACAGACCAGGAGCCGGCAGCTCCATGAGCCGTGACTAGTGGCATTTTGAGACCTGGCTCGAAGTGGGGAGTGAGGAGGGACAGGCACTCCTGTAAATGTCCTTTCCTCCATCTAGAAACAGGATGCTGAGGGATGGTACCTCCCAGGTGAATGGGCACTAAAGGTATGGCTTCTCAGATTGACAACCAGAGGATATTAACACTGGAAGGAACTTCAGGGGCCCAGAGGAGTGAACTGACTTCTACTAAGTCACACAGCTAGTGAATGACAGGTGCAAGACTAGAGCCTAGGTCCCCTGCCTCTTACTCAGGACTGGGTCCCTTTGCATGACTGTGCTTAAAAAAAAGCATGGGGACATCAGAAACAAAGTGTCTCCTTGCATCCCTGTGGGCATCCACATCCTCCATCCCTCGCTGCTGTGGCCCTATTTGGCTTTTCCATGTGCACGCCTATGCTGGATGTGGCTTTCTGACTTCTCTAATCAGAAGGCACTGGCTTAAATTTGAAACAACCACTGTTATACTGTAATTAGTAATGAACTTGCCAGCTTCCAACAGCAACAATAAGAACACAACAGAGTTCACTGAAAATTAAAATCAAGAAAGCATTTAAAAAATTAAAACAAAGTAGATTTAAAGGAACTATATCACTTGATAAGTCAGGTCACTGAAGCTAATTCTAATTCCTCCTGACAGAAGAAAGGGTAATAGTGGGGTAATAGGTTACCTTTGAGAAAAAAACTTATATCTTACTGTGGAGCTTCCAGAGCAAGCATGCTTAAACTGGGGTTCACTAAGTAACCAACCAGCCCAGTTTGCAGGGACTGTCCCAATTTTAGCATTAGAACTCTTAAGTCCTGGGAAACAATGACTCACTCTACAAAGAATTCAAGAGGTCCCTGAATCTGGATGGGAAACAAATTACATCTCTATTTTGATTAACCTTCAACTAAAATTAACAAATTTCATTCAATTATGAAAGCAGGCAACAAATCACAGTGATATTAGCAATATCTGTGTCCTGGTCACCGATAGAAATTCCAGATATTTTCATATCAACTTTCAACAGATATCTTAAAATAGCATATGTCCATCACAACTTTGAAATGAATAGGTATCAGAGACACCATTAAATCTTATTTAATGCATTAGTCTAAGAAACACATATTATTATACCAAAAATTTTGTTTTTGCTACCTTGATAGTCATATGCAATACAATTGCATTTCTAAAATTATGAGACAAGCTCAACAGTCTTCACTAGACTGTCAGAGAGATCCAGCAGCACAAAAAGGGTTAAGAACTGTAGAGGCACCATGCAGAATCTGAGAGTAGCTCTCTAGTAGTGGAATTTATGGAATGACATTCCGAGCAGTACACTAAAGGACTTTAAAACATTATATCATTTTCCTCTCTACCATCCTTTAAGGTGGTCACTAACTCCCAAGGTCATGTTAATAAAGTCCATAGACTTAGCCACCAGGCAATCTGACCTTTCCAGGGTAGACCTGGGACTAGAATATCCCCTTCTGATTCTCAGCACAGGATGCAGCCACCAGAGCATGTGTGGGGACAAAGAGTTCCTATTTAGCAGCATACAAATTGGAAGGCTGACTGCTGCTCTCACTGTCTTGGAGACTGGACTCATTTTTAAAAAAACTTTATTCATAAGGGTCTCAGTCCCACCTAACTGAGCACAGTACTTTGTTTTGTCTAAAACTCACTCCCTTCCTAGGATCTTAGAGAGGTTCACTAAGTTCCAGAACATTTTCCAGTCACCTCCTAGATATCTTCTAGTCTCTCTATTAGAGACTGTATTACCCACTTGATTCTTCCTAGGAATGGATTCCAGTCAGATGTCTCTTAGTAAAGTGAATTACATCCACATGACATTATTATATTTCAGAAAGGCTAGAACCCTAGTCACTTAGAACCTTCTTAGTCCTCTCAAAGCTTTGGCAGCACATAGATGACACTAATACCTTAAAATCTCTATGAGTTTTATAAATAGAGGTTAATCAGGATGCCTGCGTGGCTCGGTCACTTGAGTGTCTGACTCTTGATTTCAGCTCAGGTCATGGTCTTGAGGTCCTGGGACTGAGCCCCACATTGGGCTCCACACTCAGCAGGGAGTCTGCTTGGGATTTTCTCTTTCCCTTTGCCCCTTCCCCTGCTCATTCTCTGTCCCTCTCAAATAAATAAATAAATCTTTTTTAAAATAATAAATAAATAAATAAATAAATAAATAAATAAATAAATAAATATTGATCAACTGCCTCTGAAGACTGGAAAAAAGGGGGTAATCTCTAAAGGAGACTCATTATTTTCATATCATCAGAGCAGGTGAAAGCAGGACCCGCAGGGAGTCTGCTTGGGATTTTCTCTCTCCCTTTGCCCCTTCCCCTGCTCATTCTCTGTCTCTCTCAAATAAATAAATAAATCTTTTTTAAAATAATAAATAAATAAATAAATACATAAATACATAAATAAATGTTAATCAACTGCCTCTGAAGATTGAAAAAAGGGGGTAATCTCTAAAGGAGACTCATTATTTTCATATCATCAGAGCAGGTGAAAGCAGGACCCGTTTTTCATCCTATTGAGAAATTAGCTTCATTTCAACAATAGTTTTTAGACTAGAAATGTCAGTGTCTTACTATTAGAAAGTCATTATTATCCACAGGCATGGAAAATAGCAGTCCACTGATCGAAGGGCCTTTCTGAAACCCCTCTCCTGCCCTACCAGTGGCTGTGCTGACAGGTCCCAACATGTCATTAGATCAAGTAGAATCCACGAGAGCTCACAAGATCCAGCTCCTAGATCCCCACTCCTGCTGATACCCAGGCTGCCACCTCCCATGGTCTGAGACATTTTAGAGACCCTTATTGAGAAGATGACTGTTCAGCCCACAGCCCAGGATAGGAGTGGTTTTATGATTCTTCTCCTGGCATCATTATTAAGAGCCACATCTCCCTCTCAAGAATGTCATGATGTGGACAATATATAAGATCACCCTACTTATTGATCATCTGGTCTAGCTACTTCTTTTCATAGAGGAGGAAACTCAAACCTGGGTAAGTGAAGGGACTGATGCAAGCTCACAAAGTAAAGTATTGACAACAAGTTGCCTCTCCCATACTATTCACCTAGGCTTGTGCTAGGATCTCCGTTCATCAGTATCCTCATGGTTACTACACACACTTGGCTAATATTACTGTGCTTTTCCATATCTATAGGCTAGTTTTCTTATTTTCTTACTGAAGTATAACAAAGTACACAAATCGTAAGTGTTCAGTCCCATGACTTTGACACCCAAAACAACATATAAAATATTTCAATCAATCCTGAAATTTTTATTAATCCCCTTTCAGTCAACTCTCCCATCCCAGAGGCAAAAGCATCCTGATTTCTATCTCCATAGATTACTCTCCCCACTCTTAGAATTCACATGAAAGCTATCCTACAGCTTACAGCTCTAGAAGGGGGAAAGGAAGAGTAATCATTTTAAATACACCCAGCTAGAGCCTTATCTATAAAAAAGGTCCACCTTCCAGGGAAAAGATTTTGCCAGAGCCTTGTACCAGCTGAAGGAAGGGAATTCCTCCCACTCCAGCCCCCTACAGCCTTCCTGTCTCACTTAAAAGGGGAAAATGCAATCAACAGGGGCCAGAGCTTCAAAAAAATCGAGTGGAAGTGCTGCATCCAGGTAGGGGAGTAAGGGGCCGGAGGAAAAAAGGAATACCACTGAAGAAACAGTTGTGAGGGCCACAGCTCTGAGACACAGGTCCACAAAAAACCCGAGATTTAGACTAGAAAATGTCCCTCCTTCCCCTACCTTATCACCACACCAAGAGAATGCCAGTGTAACGAAAGAGCTGCAAGCCATAGAGGAGTATTTAGGGAAACCCAAATTCAAGAGGACACAAAAGCAAAGACACTAGAAGAAGCTGAACCTTCTGGCACCTGGAACTATGGCAAATATAAAAACACAGCCCAAATCATAGTCAGGTTAACATAAATCATCACACTAGAAGCATATTTATCTCAGTCCCTAGTACCCAAAATAATATGCATGGCTTTCAAGAAAAAATTACAAAGCAAACCAAAATGAAAAATGAAACAAAGTCTGAACAAACCGTCATCAGAACCAGACTCAGATGTGACAGAGATGTCAAAGCATCAGACAGGGTATTTTAAATAACAATGATGATCACGTTAAGAGTTCTAATGGAAAAGAGAAAGCATTCAAGAACATATGGGTAATGGGTAGAGATGGAAGCAAAAGAAAGAATCAAAAGATGTGCCAGAAATCAAAAACACCGTAACAGAAATAAAGAATGCTGTGATGGGTTCATCAGTAAACAGGACATAGCCAAGGGAAGAATCAGTGAGCTTGAAGATATGTCAATGGAAACTTCCCAAACTGAAATACAAAGAGAAAAAAAGAATGGAAAAAAAAACCCAAAAAACAAAAAACAGAACATCCAAAAACTGTGGGACAATATCAAAAGGTACAACATATGCATAATTGGAATACCAGGAGAATTAGAATACCAGGACAAGAAAGAGAGAAGAAATATTTGAAGTAATAATGGTCAAGAACTTTCCAAAATTAATTACACCAAGCCAGAGATCCAGAAGCTCAGGGTCACTAATTTTCGGTCTACTTTTCCTGTTCATTGAGAGGGTATAAAATCACCAACTATGAGTGTAACTTTGTCTATTTTTCCATTTAGGAAGATTAATTTTGTGTCACAATATTGAACTTCTCTTATTAGATGTATGCACATTTAGGAATATTAAATCTTGATGAATTGATCCCTTTATCATCATAATATATTCTTCTTTATCTCTGATAAGACTCTTGCTTCAAAGTCACTTTTTATGATATTAAGCACACCAACTTTCTTATGCTTAGAATGTGGATGCTATATGTTTTTCCACCCTCTATTTTATATATATATTGTGAGGGGGAGAGAGAGAGAGAGTTGTGTGTGTGTGTGTGTGTGTGTGTGTGTGTGTGTGTGCGCGCGCGCATGTTTTATTCAGCCTGATAACCACTGCCTGGGGTATTCAGATAATTTACATTTAATGCATATATATGCATCTATTTCAGTTCTCCATCTTGGTATCTATTCTCTGTTTCTTCTGTTGTTTATTTTCTGTTCCTCCTTTCCAGGCCTGAAGTTAACAAGGTATCTTTAGTAATTCATTTTATATCTCCTACGGTCTGTTCAGCTATATTTCTTAGTATTGTTTTTTAATCATTGTGCTATAAATTGTAATATGCATCTGTAACTTATGAAGATCTAATCTCAAATAATACTAATATAGCTTCATTAACATTGGAAGATTAAAACAGGATAACCCAGTTGTTCCTTTACCTAACCCTTGTGCTCCTACGCTCATATATTTTACTTCAACATATGTTTAATTACCCCAGGATATAGTGTTATTGTTTTGTTTTAAGCAGCCCATATTCTTTTAAAGAAATGCAAATAGACACACACAGAGAGATACATATAGGTGTGTCTATCTATCTAATAATTTTTAAAAGGTACTTTATATTTATTGAGATAATTATCTTTTCTGGTAGTCTTCAATCTTCTTGAAAATCCAGGATTCCATTTGGTATCATGTCCCTTTAGCCTGGAGGACTTCCTCTGGTATTTCTTATAGTGCAGATCTGCTGAAAATTAATTCTCAGTCTTAGTCTATCTGAAAAATGTCCTTATTTCACCTTAGTTTTTAGAGGATATTGTCACCAGATAATAGGTTTCTAGATGGGCAGCTTTTGTTTCATCTATCAGCATTTTAAAGTTATTCTTTCATTGTTTTCTGTAGCCTGCTATTTCAGACAAGAAGTCAGCCTGTTTTCTTACTGTTTTTCACCTACATGTGATAAACTCTTTTTTCTCTGCTTTTAAGATTATTATTATTATTTCATCTTTGTTTTCCAGCAGCTTGACTAACATATGTCTAGAATTAGTTTCCCTTGAATTGGAGTTCTTGGAGATTCTTTGATTAGTAGCTTAGCATCTTTTGACAATTTTTAAAAATTCATGGCCCTTATTTCTTCAAGTATTTCATCTGCCCCATCCTCTCTCCCCCCTCCTTCTGTTATTCCAATGTAATGGAGCATTTTTTGGTGTGTTGTTGCACTAATCTAAGATCTTTTCTATTTTGTATTCTGTTGTATAAGTCGCTTAGCTTGTGGTACTTTGTTACGACAGCCCTAGAAAACTAATAGAGTATACTACCTCCGGGCACTCAGTGAAGTCCACTATAAAGCGTTAATGAGGTGGTGCAAACCTGGTCTGTGGCTGGAGTTCCTTAAGATACTAACTGGTCATGCCAACCTACAGGTGGCCACTAAAAGTTCACCAGAAGATTTGAACAGATGGCAAATTTGCACAGGAAAAGATGCTCACCATCACCAGTCATTAGCAAAATCCAAATTAAAACATGAAATGCCACTACATACTCATTTAAATGGCTAAAATTAAAAAGACTTATTCTCTCAAGTGTTGGTGAGGACATGGAGAAACTGGAGCTCTCACACCCCACTGGTGGAAACTTAAAATGGTACAACCACTGTGGAAAACCATCTGATGGTCTCTCTAAAAGTTAGACATCTATCTTCTCTACAATCTAGTTACTCTATTTCTTTGTATTTACCCAAGAAAAGAAAGCATATGTCCATGTAAAGACTTGTGCACAAATACTTACAGCAGCTCTATTTGCAGCAGCCAAAACCTGGAAACAACCAAATGTCCATTAGCAGATGAATGGTTAAAAATTGTGGAGAGTAGCCACACAATGAAATACTACTTCACAATAAAAAGAAACGAACTACTGAAACACTCAAGAATATAGATGTATCTTAACATAATTATGCTGAGTGAAAAAAGCCAAGCCTAAAGGAGTTCATACTGCATGACTCCATTTATATAAAATTCTTGAAAATACAAACTAATCTATAGTGACAAAAAGCTGATCATTGGCTGCCTGGGGAGGAGGGCAAGGGGTGGGAGAGAGCTGAGAAGGAAGGATTAGAGAGCGGACACAAAGAAATTTTTGGAGGCAGTATGTTCATTATTTTGATTGTGGTGATAGTTTCACGAGTATATAATAATGTCAAAATGTATCCAATTTTACACTTTAAATATTTGAAATGTGTTATATGTCAATTACAGACCTATAGAAGACTTAATTTTTTGAAGTTACCTGAAGCTCAGCTGGCTTCTTATCCCTGCCTCTGGCATGTTCTTCTCCCTTCCACTGTCTTGCTCTTCCCACCCAGAAATAGCTTATTTACTTCATTATCTTAATACTCTGGATTGTATTTCCTTCAAGTTTCTTTCTGTCCTCAGTTCTCAGGGTTTCTTCTTGACTGTGATAAAATATACATAACAGGGGTGCCTGGGTGGCTCAGTCAGTTAGGCATCTACCTTCGGCTCAGGTCATGATCCCGGTGTTCTGGGATGGAGCCCATTTTGGGCTCCCTGCTCAAAAAGGAGCCTGCTTCTCCCTCTTCCTCTGCCCCTTCCCCTGCTTGTGCTCTCTCTCTCTCAAATAAATAAATAAAACCTTTAAAAAATAAATAAAAATAAATAAATAAGATATACATAACATAAAATTTACCATTTATTCATTTTTACGTGTACATTTCAGTGGCATTAAGTACATTCACATTGTTGTGGCACCAGCACCACCATCCATCTCCAGAACTTTCCCATCTTTCCTAACTGAAACTCTATACCCATTTAAAATTGACTCCTCGGGGCGCCTGGGTGGCACAGTCGTTAAGCGTCTGCCTTTGGCTCAGGGCGTGATCCCGGCGTTCTGGGATCGAGCTCCACATCAGGCTCCTCCACTGGGAGCCTGCTTCTTCCTCTCCCACTCCCCCTGCTTGTGTTCCCTCTCTCGCTGGCTGTCTCTGTCACATAAATAAAATAAAATCTTTAAAAAAAATAAAATAAAATAAAATAAAATAAAATAAAATAAAATTGACTCCTCATTCTCTTTCTTCCCAGCCCCTGACAACAACCAATCTACTTTCTGACTCTATGAATTTGACTACTCTGGACACCTCATGTGAGCAGAGCCAATGATCTATGTCCTTCTGTAACCAGCTTATTTCACTTGGGATATTGTCCTCAAGGTTCATCCAGGTTGTCACGTGTCAGAATTTCCTTTATTTTTAAGGCTGAATATTTCATTGTATGTAGATACCACATCTTGTTTATCTGTTCACCCCTCCACGGATACTTGGGTTGTTATTGTGTCTGATGAGTTTTTAAAGTTATGATTTTGTAGCTTATCTGGCTTATTCTCCTTTGTAGGGTGGAAACAATGGTCTTTTGTAACTTCCTATTCCTTAACCAGACTTAGAAGCCCTCTAGATAATGAGTTATGACCTCATTTTTTATCTGACCCTAAATCCCAGAATTAAGGAGAGGGTATCCACATTCTATCAAACAAAGGATAATAAATCATAAATAAATAAATAAATAAATAAATAAATAAATAAATAAATAAATAAATCCATAAATATTAAAGTTGCAGATATGTAAATATATTTATGTTTTTCAACATCCGAGACAAGAAAACAACATCAACAGGCACACAGTTGCGACTGAGCAGAGACTAAACTCCACGTGCCTTGATTCTTAGTCTGCTTGTTTCCCTGCTACAGTGTTGCCTCTACACTGGGAGATAGAACATCAAATGGAGAGATGGAACATCATAAATTGGTCAATTTTCCCATAAATTAATAAATAAATGTAACACAGTTCCCATAAAAATTCCAACCAGATTTTGGGAACAGAAGGCAGAGAGCAAGCAAAAGACAACTTAACCTGACGAAATGTCTATTAAGTTCAGCCTAAAAAATAGCTATATAAAAATAACCCAAAAAATTATTGAAAAACAATTAATAATGAATGACTAGCCTTGGCAGATGTTAAAACATATAAAAGAGTTACTATAATTAAAAGTGTATTATTAGTGAATGAGTAGACAAAAAAGTCAATATATTCTGTTCTGGAACAGAAATTCTGAGAGCAGTTCCAAGAATTCAGTATATGATTATAATGACATTTTAAATTAGTGATTAAATAACTGGTATTGAAAAATATCAAAGTACCTGGAAATTAACAGTAAGAAGTTAAAGTTACAGTCATTTCAGGTTCCCATATGTGAAGGGAGGTGGTGGTGGTGGTGGTTGTTTGTAACAAAATCTTTCAAGTTCTCCTTCCACTTTATTTATTTTTTGTTTCACTCACCAGGCCACTCAAATGTTTGGATTAACTAACCACCTTGCAAACAATCACTTGCCCAAAGCAAGCATCATTTGTTACAGGCCAATTTTAAAGAATTGGGATTTCTTTTCTATTACTGCAGGGGGGAAGCCTAGGGACTATTTTTTCAGACAGCTCGAAGGGTGGACTATTATTTACAAATATTCAACGCAGAGGAATTAAATCCTTCCCGTGGGCCAAGCAGCGTGCTCGGTACCGAGGATACAACAGTGCGTAAAGTTCAATCCTACCTTCTAAATGCTGTTTAACGTATCAGTGAGTAAACGGACTGGAATATACATTATCTCTTCACTTATTATCTGGTTATGATTTAGGTATAATAATAGAAGCATTAAAATAAGAAATACCAGGAACAAATATGAAACACCAGAAAAATCATTCAATATTGCTTTTGCTTATTAGATCTCTGCAGAGAGATTAAGCAGGATTGTTAGATTCTGATGCCCGTGTCTGAGGATGCTCACTCCAGCAAATTTGCGGAATAAGATGGATCTTCCAGGTTCTCCCCTTCACACCACAAAGCAGTCACAGCTGGATGCTTTATCATTGCTCTACCCTCTCCCCGAACAAATCTGACAAGCTGATCGCGTTAGGCCGTGACATACAAAATATGGCATAATTGTAGACTGTAATCATCATGATGATAGCTGACTTGATAAGAGAGGTCAAATCCCATTTTTATATCCTGAATTTCTAAAATATTGTTTCGTCAAAAAAATCAATTTCTCATTTTTCTAGCGTTAACTTGAAAAGGGTATAATTGATCAAGCCTAAATCCCTTACATCACCCAGGACTCTGTGAAAGGCTCGTACCCAACAAGCCACTTGACTTAGGGCTGGGCAAACAGCAGTTGTCCTCGGCATCTAACACCCATGGGCCTGAACAGCTTCAAAACAAGAACACGTTTTACATCCTTTGGCTAAGACTGTGGGGAAAACACAGGCTCATGGAATATAGATGCTCAGCTGGCTCATTTGGGTTTTGTGGTCCAATTTGTGGATGAGATATTTATAAAATCCGGTGATTACAATGCCGTCTCATTAACATTCGTTAAAGTGAAAACCACAAAGTACAGGATGGGAACTCTAGTCTGAGAGGAGAGGCAAGAAGAAGATGAATAGGGAGATGGGTTTTCCTACCCTCAGCACAGGCAAAAAGAGAGAGCCAGAGGGAGATGATCCCTTCGTTTAAGTTAGACTTTCTCCTTACTGAAGGAAAAAGGGAGGGAGAGAAGGGAGAGTAGCTTTTCCATTTGTCAGTTATATTTGATCCCAAAGCAAACCAAAACCAAGGCAAGCCCAAGTGGATCTCCCCATGAATCTGAATTCCCCCTTCCTTTTATGGTTTGCCAAGGAGACACCCCCTCCATGATGTCTGCCTAGACTAAACTTACCCTACAAGACGTTTGCATGCTCAGTGAGGCTGTGTGGAATGGACTGAACTCACCATGTTTTCAGCACAAAGTTGTTGTTGTTGCCTTGTGACTGGTTCCTGCCCCCATCCCTCTGGGGAAGCAATGTGACTTCCAGGAGAGACCCAAGGCTATGTAGTCAGAAGAGCCTGAACTGCAGCCCCAGCTCTGGCAGATCCTGGTTGCAGAACCTCTGATAATGGCTATTTGGCAAGGATGTCACAGTGAGGGGTGGCAGAGCAGGGGTTACATAAATCATACAATATCTATCTAATGAATAGGCACTCAATAAATGGTGGCTACAATTACGATGATTTGACCAATATCACTGACTTTTCTTTCCTGGTCAATCTCAAACCCACAGGTGGCTTAAACAATGCTTTCCATGTAGAAGCAGCAACAGGATTATCCACTCAGTAGACACTCAGTAAATACCAACTAAACATGAATGATGCTGTGTCCAAAAGGAGACCATTTGAAAGTTGGACCCTATCTTCAATGATTAATCAAAGTCAGTGATTATTTATGGCTATGGTATATGCAGTGACTTTACTTGAGAACTGTGCAAAAATTTCAGAAGGGTCTTCCTTCTTTATCAATTATAGAATAATCTAGATCTCTGAGATCCTTCCCTCCTAACAACTTACCCCACCTACTCCTTATTACACAGAGAGAGAGAGATTGAGAAAGCAAGGATTATTTCTCTGGTGCTTAGAGTCACTGACAGAAATTCCAAATGAAAATGCAGAGGCCCAGAGGCAGAGAATCGGTCACACAGTCAACAGAAAACCTGGGACCCGTGTTTGTAGCTTTTACCCACATTTCTGTGTTTAGTGATGGGGGGCAGAGGACCATCAGCTAGGAAGTACTGCTTCTGTGACTTTAATTCTACCCTGCCTTTTGTGCTTTCCCTCTGCAGAGCAGAGCTGCATGCATAATTAACCCTCTGCCGGCTGAGATAGCTGGAGCTGTGCCTGGCAGAGGACTGAATCTGTTCAGGGCCACACACAGGCTAAAGGATGGAAGTCACAAGAAGAGGATTTCCTAGCCCTACTACCTGAAAACAATCGAAGGGGCTGCCCTCTAAGCTTCTAGACTTCTCAGATCATGGGGCTGGGCTTCAGTAAGCAGGCACCCCTGATAGGCGGGGGCGGTGGAGTGAAGTGAGTACCACTGATGCAGTCATTTGGGGGCCTTTAAGTCTTCAAAGCTCTGTTTCTAAATCTCCCTATTTATGATGGATAGGTTCTTAGGATAGATTGTTATATACAGAGTCACATTTTCTTAAAAGGTAGGAAAACAAAATCCCCCATCCCCCTTCCCTAAAATCTAGGGAAGAAGTCTGGAGAAGAGATTTTGTTTTCATTCTCCAGCATTAGAAACTTAAAGGTCTTGGTCTGCCTGCTGATGGTTCCTTCCTCATAGCTGGAATATTCTTCAATCCCCTGTTCTATCTCCCAAACACACTCTCCTTGCACCTAAGTTTCCCTCTCAATTCTGCCTCATCAGCACAAGTAGAAGGAACAGAGGGCCTAGGACAACTTGAAAGACATTCAAGTTCCCTCCAACCCAAAATCTAACCCCTCTACCTATCTGCAACTGTCCCTGAAACAGCTGCTATTAGAGATCTATCTTTGCGCTAAAGTAAGTCTTCAAGAAGGACCCCGGAAAGGGCATAATGAGCACCATAAACACGGAGGCACATGTAATTTTACCAAACTCCTAGCAAAGGTCCTGAAAAGAGTAGGAGCAAGACTGGAAGGTCCGGATGTGTGGAGAGCTCAGTTTGCAAGGTAAAGCATGGATCTTCGAGTTCAGAGAATAGCAGACCCACAGGGAGCACCAAAGTTAAGGAGTGGGGCTAAGTGGTCAGCACTTCTGGAGTACGATAGAAAAGAGGGCATCAAAATGGAAATTGCAAAGAAGTAAAACCAAGCTTGGTCAACATTCATTCATTCATTCATTCAATGAAGATTCCCTGATGTATCAGGCACTGTTCTGGGCACTGCATGATATAGTGAAAAAAGTCATGGTCTTTGATGTCTGCCAGGTCTGTGCTGAGTCGCAAGCTCAGCCTATTCACTGTAGGTATTTAAATCAATGAGCACTGGTTTTCTCCTGTTTTGCCAGGGGATTAACTGAGATAATTGTGCACAACACAGACCCTGGTACACATTCATCATTCTTCCCACCCTCCCCTTGCCCTTGCTCTACAATTAGACTAAGATTGACTCTTGTTTCCATCCTAGAGGTCCCAGCTGTTCCAGATCACCACCCTACCCAAAACACTCAGTTTCAGAAAGGCACTAAATTCCACTAGCCCTGGGCCTCAAGCAAGCATTCATCTGTGGAGCAGTTTTATCTCCAGAGTCTCAGCAGAGAAAGATCCGCAGCCATGCTCGCTGGTGAATACTATTTTTCTTTGAAAACAATGAAGCACTGTAGATAGAACAAACCACCATACAAATGAGCTGACAATCTATGGGGAGACCATATAAACCAGACAGTGTAATGAACCAGCCAGTGGGAGATGAAAAAGTATCAACAGGATTTACCAAATGATGGTTCCAGACTTGCTTCAAAAGGGAGAAAGGACTGGTCCAAAGAGCTCATAAATTAAAAGAAATCCTCAAATCATATTCACAAGGCTGGGGCCACCATCATGTGTGGTTCCTAAAGCCTGGGCTCTAAGAAGCCACTGCATGATATAAAAGGCAAAAGGAACAGCATGTCAAGTGTAATGTCTAAGCAGCTGAAGATGTGGTGGCACTTCCTGCCCTGAGACTTGCAGGCAACGAGGAAACCCACTTACCTGGCCCAAATGATGCGTAGTTCTAGATGGAATACACGATGAACTATTAGAATTCATTTAGTGGCAACGAGTCTGGCTATTCATTTATCCAGTTTAATGGACCTCGGTCATTCATTGAACAAATATTTACAGAGCACCTACCAGGCACCAGGCACCGTTATCCATGCTAGGGAAACAACTGAATAAAACATGGGCCCTGAACCCCGGCAGCTCACATTTTAGTGAGGAGAGACAGACAATAAACAAATAAATAGGAAGGAAAGGGGGGAAAAAAAGGAAGGATGAGAGGAAGGCAGGCAGTTTCTTCCTTGAACGTACCACCATCCGAAATTAAAAGCTGGGGCCACGCGGTAGAGTGACTAGGGGACCTGAATGACACAGAGCCAGCGTGCAAAGATCTGATAGTATATAAGTTATTGCCCTCCTACTTCCTAGAATCATGTACTTTCTTACTGGAAAAGACCTTAGTGATCACACCCAATACTCTCAACTTAGGAAACTGAGGCTCAGGGAGGTAACATGATGTCTCCAAAGGCACACTGAAAATGAATCAGAGTTCTCTATTTGTTGTAAGGTCTAAAGAGACTGAAGAGACACACATGATAATTACCCAACAGATACGTATTGAGCCAGTATTTTTTTTTTTTCGGAGCACTATGATGGCCACTCTGCAGAAATGTAGCTCTCCGCAGACAAGATCCATCCTGTGCTACCTGGGGACCTGCCCATTTGGTTCAGTAACGAGGAGAAGGTATTCACCCCAGAAGGTTGCACGGAAGAGATGAAGTGAGAAATGGAAGACAAACCGAACCGGGGAAACACCTGGAAAGATGCAGGAGGAAAGAGGATGGGGCAGGGCAGCTGGGTGGCTCAGCTGGGTAAGCGCCTGCCTTCAGCTCAGGTCACGATCCCAGGGTTCTGGGATCAGGCCTCACATCTGGGCTCCCTGCTCAACGGGGAGTCTGCTTCCCTCTCCGTCTGCTCCTGTCCTCAACTTGTGCTCTCCCCACCAAATAAATAAGTAAAATCTTAAAAAGAAAAAAAAAAGAGGATGGGGAGGAGAAGAGCTTAAGCAAACTAGGTAGTAGGCTGAAGATGGGTGGGACCTCAAAAGCAAAACAGAGGACTGAGAAGAGGGGGAGTTTCAAGGAATATAATTGTCACTTGGATCACCCCTTACAATGGTTTTGCCCATCATTCTCACTCCCTCTGCATAAGACCCCTGGCCCCCCTGTAATTTCTCAGTGATTTGGGGGTGACAGTTCTAGATGCTCACAGAACCTGAACATTCTAAGTACCTGCCACCTGCCAGCTTGCAGAGACTGACATCTGAGGCAACCCCAGCTCCTCTTGATCCTTTTTCCTCTTCCCCTTCACCCGTCCTTCACAACAGGTCCTGCACAAGGCACTGTGCACATGCCAGCTCAAAGCAACCATCGTTTGTCCAATCATTTACTCAGCATTTAAAGGGCAACCCTTATATGCCAGGCAAAGAAGATCTCACTTAATCCTCATAATAACCCCATGAGGTACATACTACTCATTATAATCTTCAGCTAGCAAACTGAGTTTCAGAAAGATTAAACAATTTGCTTCAGAGGGGTGCCTGGCTGGCTCAATCGGTAGAGTGTGTGACTCTTAATCTTGGGGTCGTGAGTTCTAGCCCCATGTTGGGTGTAGAAATCACTTAAATAAATAAATAAATAAATAAATAAATAAATAAATAAATAAATAAATAAATAAATTTCTGAAAAATAATAATAATAATAATTTGCCTGAGATTACACAGCAGGAAGATAACAGACATAAGATTTTAATCTGGGTTGTTTAAACACCAAAACGCAAGTACATTACAATTTTTACTATAAAAACATTTCAGTACAAAACTGCATAAAAAGAAAAAACAAACCCTGCCTCCTTCATACGTTAGCTTCAGCCAGCCCTAGCTGTTTGGACATTGGAGGTATTTTGTCTCTCTCTGAAATTCCTTTTAGTCCTTGGCCAAATTTCCTAGATGCAGCTCAACTATGGGCAATTGGTACCAGCATTTATTCTTGCAAGCTGTTACTTAATCCTTAAGCCAGGAAATACAGAACTTATTAGGTCATTGAACCCTCCTAGATGGCATGGTACCATCAACTTTTTGAGATTAAAAGAAGAAGAAGAACTCGTTAAAAATGAAAGTGCTCCAACAGGGGTCAGGCATCAGCAGGTTCAGAGAGCACATGTACGGCTGCGTAAGCAAGTGGCACAAACCCACGTGTCCTCTAGGACTGTGGCACCAGGCCCTCTCCTATGGCTGCAGGGAGCCTCTCAGGCCCTGGAGACATAGGAGGGAAGAGGCTTAGCTGCTGCTGCACTACAGCCCACTCAGGGGGAGCCCAGAAGACAGCACTCTCCCCAGAAGGCAAAGCTTCAAGTGATGCACCCGTCCTCTACTTTGTGCAGAAAGCAAACGGTTGGAGGTTGAAATATACATTAACTCCAGGACAATGGCCTAGCCAGTTAGTCAGGGGCATGGCGGGGGATAATCTGGAAGCTTGGGGAGAAAGAGGTTTGAGAAGAGGCATTTGGATGACCTGTGAGAGTGGGCATGAACACTGAAGATCTTTGTATCACATGTTAATTCCAACCAGAGGGCATCTCTGATGGAAGAGATTAAACAACCAAGTTGACAGTGAATTGGGCTATCTTTGTTACCAGTCACCCCAGCGCCGAATGCATGAATAAACATAGCAGCCGTGACTGCAGGGATGAAGCCTATGAATGAGTCCAATGGCACAGGATCTCAATTACCAAGTGCCAGCACCAAATATTACCAAATACCCACACATGGCACCATCATCAACCAGCCAGCTGGTGGTAAGTCAACTACATTGGACCTCTTCTACCCTGCAAAAGGCTGTAATTCATCTTGGCTGGGAAAAATCCTATTCCAGCTACATGTTTGCCTTTCCCGCCCACAGCCCTGAACAGTATCACTATCCAAAGACTTAGAAGAGTGTTTGGGAGGGACTCAGCCTTTTACATCCAGGAAGCATCGGGTTTAGGTTATATGGTTAAGGAAGCTGAACTAATTGTTCCCACGGATAGAAAACATGACAAGATAATCAAGAAATTCAAGGTGATATGGCTGAAGTCCTTCTTACTTAGAATCCTGTGGTGCACTGCCAAACATGATTTTAAATCTCAACGGCTTGGGTATTGAGTGGCGAATAATGTTCTAGAAACTATCAGGGTGGTGTTTTCAATATAGGCCTGAATATTTTTGCCTAAGTATGACTTTTAAGTAGAGAATAAGTGAGTAGTTCCTTGCTTGCTTTAATCAAACAAAATGTTTGATTCATCTGGAAAAAAAAAAAAGTGTTTGATCCACCAACATGGGATTCCACAAAAAACTACCTCAGACCAAGTGACCCACTTTGCAGCAGAGGTACTGGGGCAGGGGGCATGTGACCATGAGAACCACTGGTCTTTTCACATACTGTAGCACTGAGAAGCCTCTAGTCTGGAAGAGCAGTGGAACGGCTTCCTAATGACACAGGTGAGGGGCCACCTTGGGGACAGGGAAGGCTCACTACCGTCCAGAACCCAACATATACTCGAAATGACCAGTACATGGTTCCGTGTTCCCATCAGGCAGAATACATAGGGCCAAGAACTAAAAGGCACAACTATTTATCACCCCTGCCACCAGTAACCCACTTGGGGTATTTATGCTTGTTATCCATGCAAGTTTAGGCTCTGTGTGTCGAAAGATCCTAATTCTCAAAGGAGGAATACCTCTACCTAGGGACACAGTAAGAGTCCCTTTGAACTTCAAGCTATAGCTGTCACCCAATTACTTTGGGATTTTCATGCCAGAAGGACGGCAGGCAAGCAAAGGCATAAGCCATACTGGTAAGGGAAGTTGCCCCTTGCCCACGTGAGCGGCTTCGCTTAAGCTCCATAGTGGAAGGAGGGAAGAATGTGTCTGGCAATCAAGGCAAATTTGGGTATCCCTTGATGCCCCCATGCTTACCACTGAGTGGCAAATGGATAAGAACAAGAGCCATAACTTGACAGGGGCACAGTAACCTGGGGCATAGTCACCAGGGGCTCAGGCTCCTCTGGGGGATCAGCCACCCACACCAGCAGAGGAGCTAGCCAGGGCTGAGAGGGATCTAGAATGAATGGTACAGCCTTGAGATCTACTGTAGAAGCAAAAGTTATAGTATTTCCTTACTAAACCTTCATTTTTAAGTCCCAAGGAAACAAGACCAACCAAAATTCAATAGAAGATGTTCCTAGATAGGGTGAGCGTATTACAAAAAGGAAGTGGACTTGAGCGGCATGGGGGATGGGCCGTGGCACACACTAAGGTGCTCCACCCAGAGCCCTGCCTCAGGACAGACACACTCATGTCCCAGCTGCTCAGAGTACTGCATGATGGCAACTCACAGCTGAGTTCCTCACTGGCAATCCCAGCTAGCAGGGATCTGCCCCAACCGGGATGATGGTCCCTACAAGGGGACTGGCGATAGCCAATGACTAGCTTATGAAGGGATACAAAGGTCCGGGTCCCAGTGCCTCAGTATGGCTGCGAAGCGCCCGCACAGGTCCAGAGTTCCCTGCAGGATCAGCTGAGGCCGCTGTTGCCACAGAACTACAAGTCGGTGTCTCCCTCTGCCCAATCCTGCCTTTCCCTCTAGATGGAAGGGATGTCCCTAGATGTCCCTCCTGAATACATTCGCAATAAATTTTCTGCAAGAAACTGTCTCAAAGTTTATTTCCAAGAACTCCATCTAGGAGAGCCCCCACACATCCCCACATGGCCTAAACACACTACTGGAACCTTGAGCACAAGTTGCTTATTTTGTCTCTTATCTCCTTACGTAAGTTCATTTAATCAAATCAACCGCCCTCTCAAAATCTGGGTGAGTAATTGTCCCTCCAGGTCTTATTCTGAATCTATGAGGCTATACGGGTTATTTAAAAAAAAAAAAAAAAAAACCTGTTGCAGGTGCGCCTGACTGGCTCAGTTGGTGGAACATGCAACTCTTGATCTCGGGGTTGTGAGTTTGAGCCCCACGTTGGATGTACAGATTACGTAAAAACAAAATCTTTAAAAAAAAATGTGTTGCGAAGTAACCTGCTTCTTCCAACACAAAATGCTGGACTACAGATATAAAGACTGAAATAGAGGTGGTTAAAAGACAGTACATTAAAGACACTTAGTGTCAGAAAGTTCACATGAAAAAGGGTTGGAAGACTGGGTCATTAAGGTCAAATAACCTACGGAAGTCATTTAATCGAATATTTTGTAATAACTGGAACGCAGTCAACACTCCATATACGGTGAGTATCAAATGCAAGGATGCTTGCAAAACTACTTTGAAACTGTAACATGCTACAAAAACACTAGCAGTTATGATTACAATAATATAGCTAATAGATAATATTGTACATCTTCTCAGAGGCTTTATCTTCTTAACAAAAACAGGGTCCTGCTCTTTCATTTCATTTACCTTCCAAACCACTAGCACAGTGTCTGTCAACTGGTACTTAAGGTCTTTCCCCTAATTTGCAAGACAGTAATCAGTGCAAATACTTCTGTAATACTCTGTGGAAGAGAGGTTTTTGTTTTGGTTTGGTTTTTTGCATCAGGTTGTAAAAGAAGAGGGGGAACTCCATTTCCCCAAACCACCTGAAACGCCACCTATGATTTTAAATGGATTTCTGTCTGAATGTATTCCAATCGAGTTATTTCTAATCATCTCTTATTTCAGCGTGCTGGTGTGTGTACACCAATTTATCTTTATATTTTATTAAATGAGGAATCAAGGATTACATCTATCCTGTGCTCAAAATTTTTAATGGAACCAAAATCCTCTGAGGATTATCTTAAATCCGGGTAATATTCTTAAGTGGGACCTGACTGTGGTCAAATGGCTGCATGGTGAGAAACCTGTCTATCTGTCTTCTTAAAGCGATTCCATAAATTTGGCTCCCTGGGTCACTAAACCACTTCAATGTTGGCATATATATTATGAGGAAATACAACGACCAAAATTCAAAAAACACTCAGACAAATGCCAGATCAAAATGATTTGGAAAAACTCCATCAATCCAATCCATCCCATTTAATCTCATCTTTAAATGGCCCTAAACCCTGTATTCTCTTCCTCTGAGTAAGGCTAACTTTTTTCCTTATCCTTCATCCCCTTCTCTTTATCTGTGTTAGCACTCCCCGTGTATTCAGCCAAACAGCTTTCTTTCCCAGAGCCACCTCAGACCTCACTCCCTTCCTAGGCCTTCCAAGCACACATTAATTTCCAGAACCTAGCCTCCTTTGTGAAACTTGGAATTTCCCCCATATAAACGACGGCTCCAGAGGCCAGGACAGGAACTATTCAGTACTGGTTCCTTGCCACAGGACTAAGGGCAAGGTATGAGTAGCCACTTGCTATCAGGTAAACAGTTGTAATAATTATGTAATAATTACCAAGAACACTAAGTTGCTGAGTGTTTGAATGACAGGTTTCCATTTCACAAAACAACATACTGCAAAATTTTAAAAATTCATTTCTTTATAAAACATTTCTTCACATGAACGATCTACATTGACACCACACTGAGAGACCTGTAAGATTCACTCCTACCTGACTAGATGAGGACATGGATTCCCATCCCAGCAGCCATGGCTCACATCCTTGCTGTGTTCCTTCCTTGCTGCTCTGTGTCAGAACAAGACGATAGAAGCATGAGTGCCGAAGTCCTGATGGTAGATTCTATGTGCCTTCTCAGTGTACTGATTTTTTCACAAGGTCTTCGGTGGTTGAACTTAAAGAAAGGACAAAAGATGGAAATTTCAAATGCCATTGGCAAGCTAAGGAAGAGTCATTTTTCAGCAAAAAGTTCAGAAACTATCAGTCTTTCAGATCATATCAGGCAGGTGATCATTTTTCTGCCAAGCTTATTCTGCACTAATTTAAAAACGTTTATATATTGGTCAAATTAACGAATAAATCAAAGGAGAATGGGAGAGACAGAGAGAGGGAGAGAGGGAGAGAGGCCCAGGAAGCAGGAGACCTATTTCTAGTCCTATCCCTAACCAATAAGCTGTGTGCCCTTGGACAAGTGACTTAGCCTCTCTGTAGCTTACAATACCTCACTTGTGAAATGGGAACAATTGACATCTTCCTTCTTAATGCAGAAAACTAGAAAGGTATAACCCTTTTACTTTATTTATTTATTTATTTATTTATTTATTTATTTATTTAGATTTTATTTATTTATTTGACACAGAGAGAGACAGCCAGCGAGAGAGGGAACACAAGCAGGGGGAGTGGGAGAGGAAGAAGCAGGCTCCCAGCCAAGGAGTCTGATGTGGGGCTCGATCCCAGACCACCTGGATCACGCCCTGAGCCAAAGGCAGGGGCTTAATGACTGAGCCACCCAGGCACCCCTAACCCTTTTATTTTATAGATGAAAACAGACACTTAGGATAAGTGACTTAATGTCAGAAAGTCAGTAAGAAGCAGGACCAGAACCTAGTCTTCTGATTTATTCCAATACAACAAGATCTAAAACCCCAGGAAATAAGTTGGGTATTATAGTCCTATTTGACAAAAAGGTAAATGTGAGGTGTGAGGAAGTCAGGTGGTTCACCACGGCAGAATTCTGACTAGAATGCAGCCACACTAATGTCTAAGCCAGAGTCTTTCCACAATACCAAGCCAAAGTGCTCTAACTTGACCTCTTGTTTCTTTTTGAAGATATGAGTATAAACTTAACCCCAAATATGTATATTTAGGTGTAGCAAATGTCCTAGAAGGCCCAATCTGAATCCTATTTTGTTGGTTTCTTCTTTTATCACTTGAATCCTTCCCCTTTATTTGATCTTAATTTCCGATTATTTTTCTACTATTTGAGATGGATATTTAGATTACTTATTTTCAGTCTTTCTTCTCTAAGATTTACATTTAATGCTATAAATTTATCTCTAAGCATAATTTTAGTTGCATCTGCGAAGTTTTGCTAAATCGTATTTCCATTAACATTTGATTCAAAATATTTGTGATTTCTTCCATGATCCAAGGTAATTTAAAAGCACACTGCCTAATCCTAAAACTTTGAAGAATTTTCTAGTTATCTTTGTAACTGATTTCAGGCTTAAATCCTCTGTGGTCAGAGATGATACTTGGATGATTAAAATTTTGAAATCTGTTGAGATTTTATTTGGGTCCCAGCACACAATTAATTTCGGTATGTGCTCTACGTGTACCCAAAACTAAGATGCACTCTTGTTATTAATGAATGCAGGGTTCTATATATATCAATTAAATCAAGTTTGTTTAGTATGTTGTTCAGGTCTTCCATAGGCCTTCTGATTTTTTTTTATCTGTCTATACTTTCAAGAGACACGTTAAAGTTTCCCAATATTGTTTTATATTTCTACTGGATTGACCCTTTTGTCTTCATAAAATCTTGCTTATGTGAAATATTATAATATTTCTTCCCTAAAATCTAGTTTGTTGAATATTATATATTTTTCCAAACTTTTTTCTTTCAATCTTCTTTTCTTTATGTTATGAGTAGTACTTAATAGGGTTATGGTTTTTATCCACTCTTATAATGGCTGCCTTTTAGCTAAAGCATTAAGTCTATTTACATCTAAAGCAATTACTGATGTTACTTGTATCATCCATCTTATTATCTGTTTACTATTTGTTCCACCTGTTTTATGTTTCTTTTTCCCTCTTTGTTTTATTTTAAATAAGTATTTGCCTTTCCTCTGCTTTTTCTTTTTTTTTCTATTTGGGTCCTTAGTGGATTGGATGATGCCTACATATATTGGGGAAGACTATCTATTTTACTCAGTTCCCCAATTCAAATTCTAATCTCTTCTAGAAACACTCTCACAGACAGACTCAGAAATAGTGTTTTGTCAGCTATCTGGGCATCCTTTGGTCAGTAAAGTTGACACATTTAATGACACATAAAACTAACATCACAATGACCAAGTGATGTTTATTCCAGAGATGCAAGCCTAATTCAATATTAGAAAACCAAACAATGTAACTCACCTTATTAATAAACAAAAGAAGAAAAATTGCATGATCATATCAATCAATGCCTAAAAATATTTGATAAAATTCAATACCCATTCATCATAAAACTCATAAAAACAGGAACATAGGAGAACTTCTTCAACTTTACAAAGATCATCTACAGGACACCTGGGTGGCTCAGTCGGTTGGGCATCTGCCTTTGGTTCAGGTCATGATCTCAGGGTCCTGGGATCAAGTCCCATATCGGGCTCCTTGCTCAGCGCAGGGCCTGTTCTCCCTCTGCCTGCTCTGCCTGCTGCTCCCCCTGCTTGTGCTCTCTCTGACAAATAAATAAATAAAATCTTTCAAAAAAAAATATTAAAAATAAAGAGCATCCACAAGTAGTGTTATACTAAATGATGAAAGGTTAAATGTGTTCCCTCTAAGTTTAGTAACAAGGCAAGGATGTCCATTCTCACCACTCTCATTCAACATAGTACTAGAAGTTCTAGTTCAAGTTTAACGCAATTCCTATTAAAACTTCAGCAAGATTTTTTGTAGATACAGATAAGATTATCCTAAATGTGTATGACAAAACAAAAGAACTAAAATAGCTTAAAAATGTTTAAAGGAGGGGTGCCTGGGTGGATCAGTTAGTTAAGTGTCTGCCTTTGGCTCAGGTCATGATCTCAGGGTCCTGGGATCAAGCCCTGAGTTGGGCTCCTTGCTCAGCGGGGGTTCTGCTTCTCCCTCTCCTTCTGCCCCTCCCCCCCTTACGTCCTTGCTCTCTCTCAAATAAATAAAATCTTTAAAAAAAAAAAGTCAAAGAAAAATAGAATTTTGAGAGCCACAAGAGAAAAGCAACTTGTCACATACAAGGGAAACTCTCCCCACCCCATAAAGCATACTGCTAAGCAGAAACCTTGCAAGCCAGGAGAGAATTGGATGATATATTCAAGGTACTGAATGAAAAAAACCCTGCCAACCAAGAATATTGTCCCCAGAAAAATTGTTCTTTAAGAATGTAGGATAAGCACTGGGTATTATATAAGACTGATGAATCACAAACCTGTACCCCTGAAACAAATAACACATTATATGTTAGTTAATTGAATTTAAATTTTAAAATAATAAAATAAAGTCAGTTTCTTATAGATAATAAAAAAAAAAGAATGTAGGAGACAAACAAAAACGAAGGGGATTCATCTCCACTAGATGGGCCTTACAAAAAGGCTAAAGAGAGTTCTTCAAGTTCAAAAAAAAGATGCTAAACAATAAAATGACAGCATATGAAAGTAAAAATCTCACTACTAACAGTAAATATAAAGATAAAGAGAATAGTCAAATGCTGCAGTAATGGCATGTAAATCAATTTTAATACTGGTTATATAAATTAAAAGGTAAGTGTAGTAAAAATAACTATAACCACAGAAATTTGTCAATTCAACTCAATATGGAAAGAGGTAAAATCTGATATTGATTACACAAAGGGTAAGGGGGGTTGAATAGTTTTTGTATGCGATTGAAGTTGTTATCAGTTTAAAACAGACTGCTTTAACTATAAAATGGTCAATATGAACCCATGGTAACCAACAAAAAAAGGTACGTTAGATACACAAAAGATAAAGAAAAAGGAATTAACGCATTTTACCAGAAAAATTATCAAACCATAAAGAAAGACAAGAGAAGAACAGGAGAAGTACAAAGCAACTAACAAAAGAGCAATACTAAGTCCTTACCTGTCAATAACTACCTTAAATGTAAATGGACTAAACTCCCCAATCAAAGACACAGAGTGGCTGAATGGATAAAATATATAAGACCCATCTATATGCTGTCTACAAGAGACTCACTTTAGACTTAAGGACATATATAGGGCTGAAAATGAAAGTGTGGAGAAAGATATTCCATGCAAATTGAAATGAAAAGAGAGTACGGTGGTTACACTTATATCAGACAAAATAGACTTTAAGTCAAAAACTGTCACAAGAGACAAAAGCCGTATGTAAGATAAAAGGGCGAACACAACAAGAAGGCTATTATATAATAATACAAAAGCAATTAAGTAATGATAAAAGGATCAATTCAATAGGAAGATATAATAATTATAAACATATATACATCAAACCACCTAAATATAAATGTACAAAGGAAACATTGGTAGATCTGGACAGAGAAATGCACAGCATTACAATAATAGGAGATTCTATACCCACTCTCTAAAATAGATAGACCATCCAACAGAAAATCAATGAAGAACCAACAGAACTGAACAACACTGCATATCAAATGGACCTAACAGACATAAAAGAACATTCCACCCCACAGCAGCAGAATATTCATTCTAGTGCATATGGAACATTCTCCAGGATAGATCACATGCTAGGTCACAAAATAAGTCTTAACAAATTTAAGAAAAAGGGGGAAATTCAAGATATCTTTTCCAATTACTATGGATTGAAACTAGATGTCAACAATAGAAAGAATATAGGAAAATTCACAAACACATGGAAATTAAACAACACGCTCAAATAACTACTGGGTCTAAGAAAAAATAAAAAAGGAAATTAGAAAACAGCTCAAAATATCTCAATGAAAATGAAAACACAACATACCAAAATTTATAAGATGCAACAAAAGCAGTACTAAAAGGGAAGTTCATAACAATAAACACCTCAAGAAGCTGGAACAGCAACAGAGGGACAGACCTAATCCACGCACGAGGAAGCAGTTAACCAAAATTAGAGCAGAAATCAACGAATTAGAAACCAGGAGTACAATAGAGCAGATCAACAGAGCTAGAAGCTGGTTCTTTGAGAGAATTAATAAAATTGACAGACCTCTGACAAGACTTATCCAAAAGAATAGAGAAAGGACCCAAATTAATAAAATTATGAATGAAAAAGGAGAGGTCACAACCAACAACAATGAAATTGGAAGGATTATTAGAAACTTTTATCAACAGCTTTATGCCAATAAATTAAGCAATCTGGAAAAGATGGAGGCCTTCCTGGAAACCCATAAACTACCAAGACTGAAACAGGAAGAAAATGATCTTTTAAACAGGCCAATTAATTATGAAGAGATTGAGTCAGTGATAAACAACCTTCCAAAAAATAAAACTCTAGGCCCGGATGGTTTCCCTGGGGAATTCTACCAAACATTCAAAGAAGAAATAATACCTATTCTCCTAAAGCTATTTCAAAAAATAGAAACAGAAGGAAAGCTACCAAACTCATTCTATGAGGCCAATATTACCTTGATCCCCAAACCAGGCAAAGACCCCAACAAAAAGGAGAATTACAGACCGATTTCCCTAATGAATATGGACGCCAAAATCCTCAACAAGATCCTGGTAAATAGAATCCAACTGTACATTAAAAGGATTATCCAGGGGCGCCTGGGTAGCGCAGTCGTTAAAGCGACTGCCTTCGACTCAGGGCGTGATCCCGGCATTCCGGGATCGAGTCCCACATCGGGCTCCTCTGCTGGGAGCCTGCTTCTTCCTCTCTCACTCGCTTGCTGTGTTCCCTCTCTCGCTGGCTGTCTCTCTGTCACATAAATAAATAAAATCTTAAAAAAAAAAAAAAAAAAAAGGATTATCCATCATGACCAAGTGGGATTCATCCCTGGGAGGCAGGGGTGGTACAACATTCGCAAATCTATCAGTGTCTTAGATTTTATTCAGAAACAAAAATTCAGAAATCATATGATTCTCTCAATAGATGCAGAAAAAGCATTTGACAAAATACAGCATCCTTTTCTGACTAAAACCCTTCAGAGTGTAGGAATAGAGGGTTCATTTCTCAAACTCATAAAAGCCATCGGTGAAAAGCTTACAGCAAATATTCTCAACGGGGAAAAGCTGGAAGCCTTTCCCTTAAGATCAGGAACACGACAAGGATGCCCACTCTCACCACTATTATTCAACATAGTACTAGAAGTCCTTGCAACAGCAATCAGACAACAAAAAGTTATAAAAGGTATCCAAATCGGCAAAGAAGAAGTCAAACTGTCTGTCTTCGCAGATGATGTGATACTCTATATGGAAAACCCAAAAGAATCCACTCCCAAACTATTAGAAGTTATAGAGCAATTCAGTAATGTGGTGGGATACAAAATCAATGCTCAGAAATCAGTTGCATTTCTATACACGAATAATGAGACTGAAGAAAGAGAAATTAGGGAATCCATCCCATTTACAATAGCACCAAAAACCATACGTTACCTTGGAATTAACCGGAGACATAAAGGATCTATATTCTAGAAACTATAAATCACTCTTGAAAGACATTGAGGAAGACACAAAAAGATGGAAAAATATTCCATGCTCATGGATCGGAAGAATTAACATAGTTAAAATGTCCATGCTACCCAGAGCAATCTACACTTTCAATGCTATCCCGATCAAAATACCAATGACATTTTTCAAGGAACTGGAACAAATAGTCCTTAAATTTGTGTGGAACCGGAAAAGGCCCCGAATCGCCAAGGAACTGTTGAAAAGGAAAAACAAAGCTGGGGGCATCACAATGACAGATTTCGAGCTGTACTACAAAGCTGTAATCACAAAGACAGCATGGTACTGGCACAAAAACAGACACATAGACCAATGGAACAGAATAGAGAACCCAGAAATGGACCCTTGGCTCTTTGGGCAACTAATCTTTGATAAAGCAGGAAAAAACATCCAGTGGAAAAAAAGACAGTCTCTTCAATAAATGGTGCTGGGAAAATTGGACAGCTACATGCAAAAGAATGAAACTTGACCACTCTCTCACACCATACACAAAAATAAACTCCAAATGGATGAAAGACCTCGATGTGAGACAGGAATCCATCAAAATCCTGGAGGACAACATAGGCAACAATCTCTATGACATCAGCCAAAGCAACCTTTTTTATGACACATCTCCAAAGGCAAGAGAAACAAAAGATAAAATGAACATGTGGGACTTCATCAAAATAAAAAGCTTCTGCACAGCCAAGGAAACAATCAAAAAAACTAAGAGGCAGCCCACGGAATGGGAGAATATATTTGCAAATGATGCTACAGATAAAAGACTGGTATCCAAGATCTACAAAGAACTTCTCAAACTCAATACGCGAGAAACAAATAAACAAATCATAAAATGTGCAGAAGATATGAACAGACACTTTTCCAATGAGGACATACAAATGGCTAACAGACACATGAAAAAGTGTTCAAAATCATTAGCCATCAGGGAAATTCAAATCAAAACCACACTAAGATACCACCTTACGCCAGTTAGAATGGCAAAAATCAACAAGGCAGGAAACAGCAATTGCTGGAGAGGATGTGGAGAAAGGGGATCCCTCCTACATTGTTGGTGGGAATGCAGGTTGGTACAGCCACTCTGGAAAACAGTGTGGAGGTCCCTTTAAAAGTTAAAAATTGAGCTACCCTATGACCCAGCCATTGCACTACTGGGTATTTACCCCAAAGATACAGACGTAGTGAAGAGAAGGGCCATATGCACCCCAATGTTCATAGCAGCAATGTCCACAATAGCTAAATCGTGGAAGGAGCCGAGATGCCCTGCAACAGATGACTGGATTAAGAAGCTGTGGTCCATATATACAATGGAATATTACTCAGCTATCAGAAAGAACGAGTTCTCAACATTTGCTGCAACATGGACGGCACTGGAGAAGATAATGCTAGGTGAAGTAAGTCAAGCAGAGAAAGACAATTATCATATGATTTCTCTCATCTATGGAACATAAGAACTAGGAAGATCGGTAGGGGAAGAAAGGGATAAAGAAAGGGGGGTAATCAGAAGGGGGAGTGAACATGGGAGACTATGGACTCTGAGAAACAAACTGAGGGCTTCAGAGGGGAGGGGGGTGGGGGAATGGGATAGACTGGTGATGGGTAGTAAGGAGGGCACATATTGCATGGTGCACTGGGTGTTATACGCAACTAATGAATCATCGAACTTTGCATCAGAAACCAGGGATGTACTGTATGGTGACTAACATAATGTAATAAAAAAAAATTTTTTTTTAAAGAATAAAAAAAAAACACCTATATTGAAAAAGAAGAAAGGCTTCAAATAAACAACTTACCTTTATATCTCAAGGAACTAGAAAAAGAAGAACACAGAAAAGCCCCAAATTAGCAGAAAGAAGGAAATAATAAATAGTAAAGCAGAAATAAATGAAATAGAGAATAGAAAAACATTTTAAAAAATTAATGAAGAGCACCTGGGTGGTTCAGTCGGTTAAGCATCTACCTTCGGCTCAGGTCATGATCCTGGGGTCCTGGGATTGAGCCCTGCATTGGGCTCCCTGCTCAACTACTTCTCCCTTTGCCCCTGACCCTGCTCATGCCTTCTCTCTCTCCCTCTCTTTCTCTCTCTAAAATAAATAAAAATCTTATAAATAAATAAATAAATAAAAATAATGAGACTAAGAGTTGGCTTTTGAAAAGAAAAACAAAATCAACAAAACCTTAGCTAAACTAAAAAAACAGAGGGAGAGGGGCACCTGAGGGGCTCAGTAGGTTAAGCATCTGCCTTCGGCTCAGGTCATGATCCCAGGGTGCTGGGATCAAGCCGCACGTTGGGCTCCTTGTTCAGTGGGGAGCCTGCTTCTCCCTCTCCCTCTGCTGCTCCCCGCTAGTGCTTTCTTTCTCTCTGTCAAATAAATAAATAAAATATTTTTTAAAAAGAGAGAGAGAGTGGGGCACCTGGGTGGCACAGTCGTTAAGCGTCTGCCTTCGGCTCAGGGTGTGATCCCGGCGTTTTGGGATCAAGCCCCACATCAGGCTCCTCTGATATCAGCCTGCTTCTTCCTCTCCCACTCCCCCTGCTTTTGTTCCCTCTCTCGCTGGCTGTCTCTATCTCTGTCAAATAAATAAATAAAATCTTTAAAAAAAAAATCTTATTAGCATAAAGCTTATTAGAATTCTTTAAAAAAAATAAAAAATAAAAAGAGAGAGAGAAGACTCAAATAAAATCAGAAATGAAAGAGAAGACATTATAACTGATCCCACAGAAATAAAAAGGTTATAAGGGACTATTATGAACCAGTATATGCCAAAAAATTGGACAAACCAGAGAAAATGGAGAAATTCCTAGACACATACAACCTACCAAGATTGAATCCAGAAAAAATAGAAAGTCTGAACATGCCAAAAACAAATGAAGAGATTAAAAAAGTAAAAAAACAAACAAACAAACAAACAAAAATCCTCCAACACAGAAAAGCCCAGGACCAGATGGTTTCATGGGTGAATTCTACCAAACATTTAAAGAAGAATTAATACCAATCCTTCTCAAAGTCTTCCAAAATTAGAAGAAACACTTCCAAATTCATTCTATGAGGACAGCTTCAAACTGACACCAAAGCCAAAAAAAGATAACACGAGAAAAGAAAACTACAGGTCTGGGGCGCCTGGGTGGCACAGCGGTTAAGCGTCTGCCTTCGGCTCAGGGTGTGATCCCAGTGTTATGGGATCGAGCCCCACACCAGGCTCTTCCACTATGAGCCTGCTTCTTCCTCTCCCACTCCCCCTGCTTGTGTTCCCTCTCTCGCTGGCTGTCTCTATCTCTGTCGAATAAATAAATAAAATCTTTAAAAAAAAAAAAAAAGAAAGAAAGAAAGAAAGAAAACTACAGGTCAACATTCCTGATAAACATTTATGCAAAAATTCTCAACAAAATACTGGTAAACGGAATACAATAGCATAGGAAAAGAATGACCAAGTAGAATTTATCCCTCAGATTCAAGGATGGTTCAACATAAGCAAATCAATCAAAGTGATACACCACACTAATAGAACAAAGGCTAAAAATCACACAGTCGTTGCAATTGATGCAGAAAAAAACATTCGATAATATTCAATACCCTTTCATGATAAAAACTCTCAACAAATTAGAAGTAGCTTACCTCAATACAATAAAATCCCTTTATGAAAAGCTCATAGCTAACATCATACTCAACAATGAAAAGTTGAAAGCTTTTCCTCTAAGATCCGGAATAAGGCAAGAATGCCTGCTCTCACTCCTCCTATTCAACATAGTATCAGATGTCTTAGCCAGAGCAATTAGGCAAGAAAAAGAAATAAAAGCCATCCAAATCAGAAAGGAAGAAGTAAAACTCTCTCTGCTTGCAGATGACATGATCTCACAAATAGAAAACCCCAAAGAGTCTACAAAAACTGTTAGATTAAGCAAATTCAGTAAAGTAACAAAACATAAAATCAACATACAAAAATTAGTTATGTTTCTATACAGTAACAACCTATCTGAAAAGGAAATTAAGAAAACAATTCCATTTACAGTAGCATTGAAAAAAATAAAATACTTAGGAATAAGCTTAACAGAAGAGGTGAAAGACTTGTACACTAAAAACTACAAAACAATGACAAAAGAAATTTTAAAAGTCACAGATAAATAGAAGGACATCCCATGTTCAGGCAATGGAAGAACTGATATTTTTTAAATACCCATACTTCCCAAAGTGATTTATAGATTCAACAGTTTCCATCAAAATCCCAATGGCATTTTTTACTGAAATAGAAAAAAGAATCCTAAAATTCATTTAGAACCACAAAAGGCTCTGAATGGCCAAAGCAATTCTGAGCAAGAACAGCTGGAGGTATCACACTCCCCGATTTCGAAACATTACAAAGCTACATCTCTAGATGATCTCTCTCAGCTAGTCCCATGGCTTTACAAACCATTCATACACATACAACTCTTAAATGTGTAACTTAACCTCAATTTCTTACCTGCACTCCTGACTCATATCCAAATGCCTACCCAGTGTCTCCTCTCCAACACCTAATAGACATCTACACCTAACATATTCAAACACATGACCTCCCGTCTCAATTTGTTCCTCTCCCTGTCTTCCCCCAGCAGCTTCTAAGAAAAAGAAAGCTTTCTTGGAACTCTCTAACAAATGGCATGATAGTTTTAAATCAAGCGTACAAGTTTTTTGATACCTCCATGTCCCCACCTCTTTGAATGTGGATGAGCCTGTGTATAATTCTAGCCATAGAATATGGGGGAAGTGACACTGTGTGAGTTCTGAGGCTCAGTCCTAAAAAGCCATGCAGTTTCTTCCTGGTTCTCCTGAAAGGTTCACCCTCCAGAAGCCCTCCCTTTCAAAACCCTCAACTATTATCCTGTATAAAGCCTAAGCCAATAACATTTTTAAAAGACAACAGAAATGGTTCTTGTTTTAGTCCACTATTTTAGGGGTGGTTTATAGTTAATAAAAAACTGGAATTGATGGCAAGCTGATTTCTTCAATTACTCAGACCAGAAATGATGAAGTCATCTTCATTTCCTTGCTCTCACATTCCATATCCAATCCCTCAACAAATTCTGTCAAGTCTCTTTCCAAAATAGGACCAATTTTCATCACCTCATCTATAAGATGGATCTCGTCTAGTCAAAATTCCTGGTAGGAAACAACAGAAACTGACTCAGGCTAAATCTGTAGACAAATTAAGTGAAAGGAAATCAGATGGCTCACAGACTGGAACAAAGGGAATGAGAACCAAATCCAGAAAATGGTCTAAAATCAATGAAGGCGAAGTACAAGAAGTCAGAGCCGAAGAACCAGCCTGATTGATAAGCCGCCATGGCTGCACCAGCTTCAACAGCATGAATTCTAGGCTGTCTCCCTCCTTTTGCTCTTTGGTGTCTTCCCTCCAGAGAAGTGTATTTAACTGGCTGAGCTTAGTTGATGTTCCTGAGTCCCAACTACCACAGGACGCCGAAAGGGAGAGTTGGCATTTTGGCTTTCATAGGTAGAAGTGGAGACCCATCTTTCATAAAAACTCATTTCACATAGCATTTTCCAAACAAAAGGTGACTACAAACTCTGAGAAGCCAAGTAAAAGTAAATGTCTATGATAAGGGTTGAGTGAGAAGGTGCATTTTGTATCACAAACAACAGAAAAATAAGTAGACTGAATTAAAGCCTTAGATGCAAGTCCTATTCTACCACTTACTAAATGTGTAATCCAAAGCAAGTCACTCAACTTCCCTGAGCCTCCCATTTTTTCATCTTTAAAATGAGAAGAGTAATATCTGCCCTGCTTATCTTACAGACTGGTTTTGAGGATCAAATGAGTGTGTGAGCCTATTAAGGCTACTATCTCCATCTCATTCATCTTTGTAACACTGTTGACTAGCTTAGGGTTAGACTGGAGTAGGTGTTCCATAAATGTCTACAGAATGAGTAATAGTTACAGAAAAGATTGGCAAAATGAAAGCCATTAATTAACTGATCCTGCTAGATCTTCCACCTAGACCAGAAAAGTGTGATATTGTCACCCAGAGCCAGCCTAAAGTAATATCAAATATGCTTTGAGAGGAGACCCTTGACACCGAAAATTTCTGCCACTGACCTTTTCATAATATAAATATTTTTCAGCAGAGCAACTTAATTGTTTCATTATATAGTATAAATTTGGCTCGTGGGGCAAATTCCTCCTGTGACAAGTTTTAGGGACCAAATAATAATTCTTTTTTTTTTTAAGATTTATTTATTTATTTATTCGACAGAGATAGAGACAGCCAGCTAGAGAGGGAACACAAGCAGGGGGAGTGGGAGAGGAAGAAGCAGGCTCATAGCGGAGGAGCCTGATGTGGGGCTCGATCCCACAACGCCGGGATCATGCCCTGAGCCGAAGGCAGACACTTAACCGCTGTGCCACCCAGGCGCCCCTCAAATAATAATTCTTGAGAATCATTCTAGCATGGGGAAATAATGCAGGTTATGTAGGTTTCTGGCCAACGGATTCAGGTTACCCTGAGAAAACAAGAACTATCTGATTGTAGATAGCTAATAATAACAATCCCTTAACCAAATCCTTTGGAGATAGATTTAGAAATGAAAATTTTTCAGGTATTTGAAAGGTGTTTGTGGAAAAAATTGTATATTATATAATCCCCATCAGGATCTGGGATAGCACCCTGTAATCAAACACAATAATTATTTCTGCAGAGGTATGTATGAATGTTCAGTCTATGGGGAATAAACACTGAAAGAGTCTCACATAAGTTCAGTTAAGGTTATTTCAACATGAGATTCAAAAAACTTCTGATTTTCAGAGCTTTTTTTGGATTTTAAAAATGCAGAGAAAAATAAAATTGTATTTTTCATAATAAGGGGAATGGGTTGATAGTGCCTTGAGACAGAAAATGCTCACCATGTACGTGCAAAGTTCTCATCAATTTGAATTATAGTATTACTCTATCTCTTTAACTCATCTATATAAAATCACTTGCAAAATATTTTTTTAATATTCAATTCAGCAAATTCTGGAATTCAACCAGGGAGATCATCTATTTCAAACTGCCACCTAATTCAGCTGATCCTACCAATAGCATCCTATCCAGACAGTCACTCAGCCTTTGCAAAATACTCCTATGGGTGAAGAATTCGTTCCTTCATGTGGCAACTCGCTGCACTCTTAGAAAACCTTAAGTATGAGGATCAAAGTCAGATCTTCTGTCACTTTTACCCTTTTGTCCTAACTCTGCCCTGGGGAGCCGGAAAAACTACTCTACCCCCGTCACGTGACAGTTAGGCAAATATTTGAAGTGGCAATCACATACCACATCATCTGCCTCTTCTCTGGGCTAAACATTTGCTCTAACTCTTCCACATAAAGTATATTTTCCTCTTCCCTTACATCCGGAGAGCCCATACTAATCTCTAATTTATCAATGTGTATAATAAAATGAGGTAGCCAGAGCTAGATAAACCTCCAGCTCAGAATTCAGGGAACTTGTTACCTTCCTTGTAAGCTATATATCATGTTCTTATTATCGTGTCCTAAAATTACGTTAGTTTTTTGTGTGTGCAGCATAACACTCTTGGATTGTTTTGCATTTATAGTATATTAATCTCTACATCTTTTCACATGCATTGTTGTCTCAATCCAGGAACCTGCCTTGATTTATATTTTTCAGTCTCAGTAAAGGGGTTTTCTACTGGTCTTTGTTAAATTTCATCCCGTTGGTTTTCATTCCAACATTCACATTTCACTTTGAATCTTGATCTCGCCTTTCAATATATTAGCTGTGGCTGCTAGCTCTGTGTCACCCACAAATCTGATGAGCAGTCCTTAACCTTCAGTAAAGATTTGAATAAAAATATTGAACAAGATAGACTCAAGAGCTCTATTGCATGCCACTGAAGACTTCCCTTCTGGATGGCATCCTCAAGTGTTTACCATCTAAAACAGCCAATGAACTCCATACACAAATAATAATACCTTTAGTTGACAGGTACTGAATGCGCAGTAAGAAAAACAAATGCTATACAGAGAAGAAAACAACATATCTCAGAACCATCGGACCAGGTTCTACATTTTAGTAATTAATCTCAAATACATGTTTGGCTACAATAAGGCATTTAAAAAGATGCATCTCAGGGGCACCTGAGTGGCTCAGTGGGTTGGGCGTCTGCCTTTGGCTCAGGTCACACCTCAGGGTCCTGGGACTGAGCCCCAAAGTCTGGTTCCCTGCTCAGCAGGGAGTCTGCTACTCCCTCTCCCTCCGCCCTTCCCCCTCTTCTGCACGCTCTCTCTCTCTCTCAAATGAATAAAATCTTAAAAAAAAAAAAAAGATGTATCTCATTTCTGAAATGTACATATATATGTACCAGGGTTGCAACATAAAATCCATTTCCTACTAAGGATCTCACCCAGAAAGTTTACAAACACAGTATTAAAGGATGAGTAGGATTTGGAATGTCATAAGGAAGGGGGGAATTAGCAAAGGAAAAAGCTTACCTCATTATGGATCAATAAACTCCTATAGATGTAACTCTTCCCACTGCCAACTTGACTCCACCCACCCAACACCAACATGCAGAAATCAGTATCTTAAGTATATGTTTTTAAATGACTGGTTTCCCAAGGAACTAGTCACTTTTAAAATGGGTCTACAGGGAGGACTCCCTGGCTCAGTCGGTGGAGAATGCATGCAACTCCTGATCTTGGGGTTGTGACATCGAACCCCGCATTGTGTGTAGAGATTACTCTAAGAAAATAAAAATTAAAGGGGCACCTGGGTGGCTCAGTCTGCTAAGCAGCTGACTCTTGATTTCAGCTCAGGTCACAATCTCAGGGTCATGAGATTGAGCCTAGGTGGGGCTCAGCGCTCAGTGGGGAGTCTACTTGAAGATTCTCTTCCTCTGCCCCTCTCACCACTCACTCGCTTGATCTCTCTCTCTCTTTCTAAAATAAATAAACCTTTAAAAAAATTTTTAAATTAAAAAATAAAATAAAGTAAAATAAAATAAAATAAAATAAAATAAAATAAAATAAAATAAAACAGGTCATACATAGGGCTCATGTACATGGCAAGTGACCCTGGTTTACTATGGGTTCATTTGATTGACACCCAGTTTTTTCCAGAATACCAAGAACACAAAATATCCAGGGTTGCCACTGTTTGCTTATATTGTGTAACAAACCTAATGTTAAACATGACCCTTGAAACTGTTCCCACATCTTTCCAGTCAGGACACTTTGATGATATAGTAAACATCACCGTGGTTCCACCTTGAAGAAATAAGGTTTACCTAAGGATTTTTGTCCCATCAAGTAATTTTTTTTCACATAAAACTTAAAATTCTCTTCAAAAGCAATAACTGTCAAAAATTTGTAGTAAATATCCCAAAAAAAAATGACATAACTCTAAAGCAATTCTAGACTCCCCAATTACTTTAAATCATGACAGTTTCTGTTCTCTCATCCTGTCTTCTATTCCTTCTGCCTTTCTTAGTCTGAAAATTAGTTACAGATACGAACTAAAAACCCAGAATGTAATTTGAAACTGAAAGAAACAAGCCCATTCACTGAACTAGATCACTTGGAATTAGAAATAAAAGAAAATTCATTTTTGAAAATGAATATCTTAAAAGCTTTTTGGAATATGAAGTTTCTCTTTACAAATTTTTCCCATCAGAAATAGCTTTTTAAGGGGCACCTGGGTGGCTCAGTCGGCTAAGTGTCTGACTTTGGCTCAGGTCAGGATCTCCACAGGTCCTGGGACTGAGCCCCATGTTGGGCTCCCTGCTCCGTGGGGAGCCTGCTTCTCCCTCTCCCCCTACCCCTCTCCCCCTCAGGCTTGCTATCTCTCTTTCTCTCTTTCTGATAAATAAATAAAATCTTTTTTTAAAAAAAAAAAAGAAAAAAGAAATAGCTTTTTAAGGCTATAAGCCCCATAACTACTTGGATTCAGATTTAGAATATCTAAAAGAAGGCTCTCAGAATATTAAACCAATCATCATAAAGACCCCATTTTGATAAAAGGGGATCCATATCAAATCAGACTTCAAGCATGGAAAGGACCTCAGAGAGCATCTACAGAAAGGAGCTCAAAGTCACACAGGAGACAATAATAGGATTGGGACTGGAATGCCGGGTTCTTCCTCCAGATCCAGAGTTTGTTTCCACTACATCCTTGACCTTGAGACTGAGGATAGTGGATTAGACACGGCACTTCCTACATCAGTAATTTCTGACTTGCCCTGACCAACATCCAATCATATCCAAAAGGCAACAAGAAGAAAAAAAAGAAAAAAGGAAATTTAGTCCACTATTTTGAGATGGGATCTGAATAACTGGGTTTTTTCCCTCTTTCATACAAGAAATATAAATATTCATGCAAATATAAAACATTTTAAAGTATAAGTATTTTAAATATTCTATTATTTAATATTAAATATTATAAGTATAAATATTTTAAAATACAAAATAAAATATTCCACTAAAATAGAGGATTCATGAGAGCAGGGTCCACATCTAATTTGTTCATTGTTCTATCCCCATCACCTATGCAGTGACTTATTTCTAGGTGCTTTTTGCTTGTTTTTTGGTATTTGCTGCCCATGATCCAAACACCCTTCTTATTTTAAAGTAACTCCCTATATTATGCAGTATAGTTAGAAAGCAGTGACCATCTTCCCACCTTCTGGTAGTTAGGACAGCCCCCAACTGGCTTTTGTGGAGGCAACATAAAAACACAGAGATAGAGTACACAGCAGTACCCACAGAGGCTTCTTAGCTGGCTGTTGCATGGACTGCTCCAGCCCCTAGTTTCCCCTGGTCATTGCTTCTTTTCCAAGCTTGACTCCCCTGCATTCCTATTCCTTCTGTGAGCTACCTGGTTTCTTCCATGAAAATTCTTTTCTACTTCAGTTGGTTTAAGGCAGCTTCTTTTGCTTATGACCAAAAACTCTAACAGGCACATGGTAGGCATTCAGTAAATATTTCTTAAATGAACAAATAAATTAATGAAGCAATTAACCACCATCGTAATTTTCTGTATAATACTAATAGTTTTCAAGAATTTCCCCATATTCTGCATCTGGTTGCTACCGCATTTATGTTCCAATATTTAAGTTATGATATTTAACCAATGCAAGTTCTTCTTAATGCAAGAAGCAAATACAAAAAAAAATTTTTTTTAACTAAAATAGGGTTAGACTTCATTTCTCAAAGTCTGCCATAACATCTCATGGTGTCAGTTACCACTATGAGTAATATCATTCAAGTAATAAGTAATCTGATTAAGTAAAAGCTCTCAAAAGAGAAGTTTAAAATAAGAGCTAGGGAGAAAAACTAAGTATGAAAAATGAAAAAAGTGAAATAATTTTACTCAAATGAAATTAGATTTGAAAATAGCTTCAAAAAAGTCTTTTAAAAAGACAACTGAAACTTCAGAAATGAGTTGACATTTGCAGGGGGGGTGTACAGTGGGTGGAAACGGCTCAGGGTCTTGGAAGGAACAGCATCTGCAAAGGCAAAAACTGTGTCCCTTCACAACACAAAAATCTTTGCTTTAATCAGATGACTCTAATAAACCTTACTTGTTTTGTGAATTCTGAAAAATGTTTCCACTCACCCCACCTCTACCCCACTGAAAGCTGAAATCAACCACAACTCATCCTTTCCCCCACAAAGTCCCCTGATTTAAAAAGGGGGGGGGATTAATACTGAAAACTGTTTTCAAATTCAATATCATAGTTTTGTAGCAGATGTATATAGAATATTATTCAAAGGATTTTCAGAAATCTTTCAAGCCTAGAATCAACTAAATGGAAAATTCTGAAGACTTTTCACATTTATACTTACAAGCCATGCTTGAAACATGGTGTATCGAAACATGATGTTTCAGAATTGCCCTAAGAAATTCCACTCCCTTGTTACCAATTTCCGTTGATAAGGCAAAGTGCATATTAACATAGTGCACTGTATCTGGTTTATGTGAACACAAAGCCCCAAAACCAGGTCTCCCCTGGCTGATAGTTGGAAACCATTACAAAATCCATTAAACCATCTCAGTAAGCAAGAGAGGAAAGGCCATTTTGTGTTCAGTGACCTATACTCAGCCCCATGGATTATGAAGCAGGCAATGTAGTGCCTTTTTGACTCCATATCTGATCTCCAGGGAGCCAGAGCTCAACTCTTTCCCGGAGAAAGTCTGAAGAACACATTTCACCAACAAAAGTGGATAGTAAACACTTAAAAGTAGTTTTAAGAAGAGAGAAAGAGAAAAATGAAACATTGGGGATGAGGAGTGTTAAACCTGTTATTATTTGAGCTTTACGTAGCCTATAAATTTCCTGTGTAATTTGTGGTTCCTATAAAATGTAGTATAAAAAGCAGTTTCAAATTGTGATGTAAACCACACGGCTTTAAGACGACCCAAGAGGAGAACATAAACTGTATAGACCAGAAGACGACGTCCCTGGCTTCCAGGGCTTTTCCGATACAGATGGGGGAGGGGGAGCTTTTCCTACCCTATCTGAATACATCAAATCCTTCTACATTTTTGCGTCTACAGAACCATAATGGATTCTTTAGCATGTACTCTCCACACAGTTGTGTCGGCTCCCCGGCTCGGAGAACACAGACAATTCTCCTCAGGACCACATTCCTGACCCAGTTCCTGAGCAAAAGAGAGCAAACCCGCCTGCACGGCCCTCGGGGCTCCTGGCTCCTGCCTCGAGGACACCGAGACTTGTTGCTCCGGCGGCGGGAACTCACCATTATCGACCGAACGAGGCTCGCCCTGCCCACGAGGTGGACGGCATGGGCTCGGACACGCCGTCCCGGGCCGCTCGTCCGGCGCGCGGGGGACGGCGCGGCCCTGCGAGCGTCTGCGCCTCGCGGGGCCGGGCCTGGAGCCAGGCTGCGGTCGTACAAAACCAGCGCCCGGAGCGCAGGGACCGGAAGCGCCCGCGGTCCGCCCTTCCGCCTCTAGAACGCGGGCGCCTGGCCGGGGAGCCGCGCCAGGCCTGGGGCGCTCGCCGGGGGTGGCCCGGCAGGCCTCGGGGGAGCATCTCTCCACCCCCGGCCGGGTGTCTTCGCCTCCCTCGGTCTCCTCCCGAGGGGGCGAGAGCAAGCCGGAGGAGGGATCCAGGCCTGGCCCCCGATCCCGGCCCCGCCGGGCCTAGCTGGAGCACAGGAGCCCGAGTCCCGTTGGCCAGACCATGCCGCGTGCGCGACCCGGGCCCGGGCGGGGAGCCAGGCCAGGGCGCCCGGTCGAGGGCACCCGAGGGCCGGGCCGACTCCCCTCCCTTCCCCGCACCCCGCGGTCTCCCCACCCCCACTCGCTCCCGGAATCAATAGTGACCGCTGATTTTTCACGACAATTGCAGCTGTCTAATTCATCAGTGAATAATTAAATCAGAAGCCGCCAGGCCTGCCGGAGCAGGGCCCGGCTTGGCGTCGGAGACTAGGGATCTCCCCTACCAGATCCCATCAAATTGGGGGCCCAGTGGGGAGCCAGGAGGGCAGCCAGGGGACAGGCCTCGCCCTGTGCCGCTGCTGGGAGCGCGGCTCCGCGTGAGGAAGCAGGAACTCGGTGTAGGGTGTAAGCGCGCGTAGCCTGGGGATAAGCGGGGCGCTCCGCCGAGAAGCTCCATCTGGGGGCTTATTCCAGAGCCTCCTGCCCCGCAGAGCCTCGCGTGGGGCTGCGCTTTCCACTCTCCTCACGCTGACTTCGCGAAGGGAGAGGAAATCACCCTCGGGAGGCGATTTGCCTTTGAGGAAGATGGAGAGGAGCAGAGAGAAGCGCCTAGAAACGGCATTGATTTAGACATCAATCCTGGCCGGCTCCCTCCGCCTCCCGAGCCGCGGGGCCGCGCAGCCCCCTCCCCGAGAAGCGGCTCGCCTCGGGCCCGGAGGCCGCGGGGCTGGCGAGGGTGGGCCGAGAGCCGCACTAGGGCACGGCCGGCCCGGGGAGCCGCTCCCAGCCACCCCGCGCCTGCGGCCTCGACGCCCGCCTCTGCACCGCCGTTGCGGCCGGAGCAAGCACCGCTTCGCCGCGGCCAACAGGTCTCCCGAGTCTCTCCCGAGTCCGGAGCGCCGCCGCATCCTCTCTCGCTGCCCGCGCGGCCGGACGCCCTCGGAGCCCGGGTTCTCCAGAAGCAGCCAAACCACCTGTGTCTGGCCAGGCCCGGCCCCGGCGCTGGTCGGAGGGGCCCGCGGGGACCGTGTCCGGCTCCTCGAACGACCACGGTCCCCGCAGTTGCTAAATCGCCGCCTGTGATCCCTGTGGTCGGCCAGAGTTGCTTTTTCTTACACTCTTGGAAGCGAAACAATTCAAAATTCCAAAAGAGTGTCACCGAAGCGATTTTCCAAGATAAAATACTCCTGAAATAATCTGAATGTGCTACATTACTTTTGATAGTATTATCTTCAAAGATCAGCAGCGCAAATTCACTTAGTTATTTAATTACTTTAGGAGCTAATATACACGGAATCTAAAAATATATATACCATGTGATTTTTTTAAATAAAGAAATCGTCTGACTCGCATAAATATTTTAAACCCCTCGATTGCTTTTGTTAGTTTTCAAACAGAAATATTATCTTTGGAAATCGGAAATAATATTTCTTAAGTTTAAAAGCTGGCCAACTCTTTTTTTTGTTCAGAACTCTGTACACTTTTTTATTTTTAACTATATCGTAGCGAGACAACTGAAATTACAGAGAAAGATTTTTAAACTCTCCCATTTTCATAGACAGTAAAAGTGCTAGGTATTTTTGTATTAATGCCTAAACAACATTGAATCCTCAACCAAAAGTGGTTACGTCGAGAGCAAATAAATGATCCCTTTAAGAAGGTAATAAATAAAAAGCGATGCCCGTGCTTACTGTCTCAGGGCAACTTGAAAACAGCTCCACTTTCAGAGAGTTAAATTTGTCCTTTCTACAATCAACTGCAACTTTTGCCTTCCCTTTGAAAGGACAACAAAAAGATTTCACGCACAACTTGACCTGAACAAAAGGACCTCACGCCAGTTTTTCTTTTGTGGGGTGACAACTGGAGGAGAGGAAAACTTTATTTTAAGCATACATGAATTGTACTTTTGGAAACGCGCTGTTAAAAGAAAATGCGACTGCAAATTCACGTGGCTCAAAATCGACGTTACAGGGCTTTGGTGGAGAGAAATAATGGGACAGGTACTAAAGGCCGGCGGGGATAAAACTCATCTTGGCTCTCAGGCTAACAAGTTGCTTTCTAAAAGTGCAACGTTCTTTTACACAAAAAGCTGTATTCCTGTGAGAGTCGTGCTCCAGCCCTCTCCCCCGTCTCCCCACTGTCCCCCCCCCCAGAAGCCCTCTGATCTCTGCAGTTTCAAATCTTCAAATTCCCCTTCACTTTTTAAATTTCATTTCCCCCAACAGTCAAATTACTTCTCCCACCAGCTTCTACAGTGGTAGCAGCGGCGAAAACAGAATCAGAGGGTGGCCCCAGAGAAGGTTCTCTGGTGGGCCCCGAATTCGGGGGAAGGAAAATGTCCTGGGCAAGGTCTGCAATCCCAGCACTCAATCACGGCGATAGTCACCTCCAGTCCGTACCAGAGGCCCAAGCTCTTGTTTCCGCCCAAACTCCTCCCGCAAGGGGGTCGGGGAACCAAGCCAGAACTGGAAGGGAGAGGGAGAGAAGTGTGTGTATGTATGTGTGTGTGTCCATCCCCGAGGGCACAAAAACTCCCACAATTTCCTAGCTATGGGAATGGAGGGGGAACGATCAAGGTCCGCCGACCTAGTCTCTTTCTTTAAAACTAGGCAGGAGGACGCGCTTACAACTTAGCTCTGCGGAGCTGGGGATTCTGCCGCTGCCTCTCCAGACTTGTCGCCCCAGGAGCAGGTGCTAACGCTCTTCCGGCTAGGGGTCTCCTCCTCCTCCTCCTCCCCGCCCCCAAGCCCGCCCACTGCCCGCGCCCGCACTACTGAGGGTGCGGTGGGTTTTGCTTCAGCAGAACCACGAGGCTGCGTTCGCCCCGAAGCCCTGCTCCCCACCTGCTAATCCAGGCACCGGGCTTGGGGCTGTGAGAGAACGCTCCCTCATCTGGCTGGGCTCTTGGCAGCTTCATTTTTCTTTTTCTACGAGCCCAGCTGAGGGTGGGAAGAACCCTAACACTCTCCAAATGTTCCTCCACCCCGGCGCAGAGTGTCAACCAAAAAGTTAAGGGCAGTCCCTGACAGCTCACAACTAAACTGGCGTCTCGGATTTTAACCCGATAGACGCGGAGGAGAAGAGAGTTCACGAAAAAGGACCTATTTGGCCTCGCCACCTAAAACACTTCAACAACAACTTTCCTAGATTCGATTGGAATCTGCGAAGTGTCAAGAGAATTTCTGAGCTGAGAGACAGAAGAGGGTCGGTGGTGCTGGGCTACGGTTTTAGTTTTCTTCTCCCTGTGCTCAACCAGCCTGAGCTTTCAGGCAGAATAAAATTGAAGGTAATGGAGATATCAAACAGAGCCGCAATTCTGAAGGCTCCTTTTCCGCCACAAGCACCCACCGTCCATCTGCAAGTGTAATCACAGAGACTTGCAGTGTCTTCTTCACTAGAGGCTCCGAAAAAAAGGGAAGAAATTTCTCCGTCGTTACAAGGAACCCTCTATTATCACTATTATTATTTGTGTATAGCAACATAAGAACTACCCCCTCCCCTTAAAATTCCCCCACAATATTGAAACAGCATTTGTTGTACGATTCATACAAACGCTTGAGGCCTTTCTGGAAAACCATTACCATTCAATGGCTAGAAAATTGCTCTCCTTCCTTTAAAAAAAAAAAAAAAAGGCTCAGCAGCAGCTACGACCGACAACAAAAACTTTCTCCTGCATAATCCTCGCCCACGGAATGACAAAGAAATGATATTGACTTACCCCTGAACGGATGAAGTGTTTGATAAGGGGGGGACTTTTCTGAAGATTTCTTTTCGGGAGCCACACAGACAGCTGCAATTCATGGGCGACACTGATTGCCAGAAACGCTATGGATTGGCATGGGGTCTGCAGCTCTCAGATCCTGATCAATACCCCTACACTCACGCGCCAGATGGTTTGGGGAAGGACAAAAATAAAATAGTCCAAATCAACCCACCATTATGTCTTTTTGTATTGCTCTGATAAACCTAGTTGTAGCACAAATGTGTTCTCCCAACACAAAACCTTCCTCAGGATTTTGAACATTTGGGTAGAAATAAGCAGCCCCTCTGTTCTTGGGATTTGGGCTGTGGTTACTGTTGTTTAGTGGAAACAAAGCTGTTGGGCCCCTTATCCAGACTAGGTTTACTTGTGGTCTATGTATTTTTTTGTGTGTGAATAATTTATGGGGTCTCTATTTTAATTGAATGCTCACCTTTCTCTCCCTCCCAGATCCTAAAAAAAAAAAAAAAAAATTGAATGCGAAAATACATATGAAAATCTCTGGCAGTAAAAATTTCCAGTCTATTCCTGCAATTACTAACTCAAGTTTTTTTTCTTTTATAATGCAATAGCTTACATTTATTGTCAAAGCTGCATTTTATTTACAGATTTCTTTTGACCTATTTAAGTGTCTGATTTTGAAGAAAATCAGACCTGCGGATGTGGTAAGTTAAGAAATGGATATCCTGATCCTGATATAACGGCTGGTGCAACTGTTTGTCCAGATTCTAATAGTTGTGAACTAGCATGCCTGCTACCATATTTCTGTAGAGTCTATTTGTGAATCAAATACTGAGGGGAAGGGGGACAGGAGTGTAGCTTCAAATTTTTTTTTTTTAATTCTGAGTTACACAACTTCTGAAGGTCAGAGTATGTGTGTAAACAAGGGGCAGTTAGAAAGCAACTCTTCCTTTTATTTTCTTAGAGAAAGAAACATCAAAGATATTTTGAAACATATTTGAAAATCTTACTAATACTGATATTCTTAAAATTATCTTCAAGTAGAAAACATTTTTTCCTTTTTAGAAAGAAAGGGAAAGGGCAGGCAAGACTAATTTAGTAAAAATTAGGATGCTGACTAAAAATGCACATTAATTTCCTTTTGAAATGGGTTTTAGGTTGACATACAAAACCTCAAACCATCATTAAGAAAAACAACGTGAAAAATCTGCTTTAATCTAGCCCAATGAAATTATACACAAAGAAGCCAATACGATTTCATGATTTCCCTGAGATCGCCAATATTGATCGAGGGAAGGGGGAGGGATGGTGGGAGAGAAGGAGGAGGGAGAGAGGGAGGGAGCGAGGCTGCAAGAATATGCAACTCACCTTTCAACTCTCCAACACGTGACTGCTCCCAGGCACTCCAAAATGCAATTCCCAGGAGCAGATGTATCTTGGTAGCCTGGTAAACGAGTTTATCATTTTGAAAAATTATTTTAATGGCCATCTATATACTCAGCTTTCTGTATGGAGGCAGTGCCTACTCAATGTCCCAGCCTGGGGTCACTGGCCACTCTTCAAGCCTGAAGCCAAGGCAGGGAAGGCTGTGTTCAGCATTGGGACATACCAGACTCTTTCTCCAGCCTTGCAGCTCTCTGGCCCTATTTCAGTCTCTGAGCACTCCTAGACCAACAGGAGGTTGCGCTCTTGTGAACTTTTGTTCAACTCGGTAAGTTTTTCAAACATTAACTGTTTCAAATTATCCCAAGTATCCAGCTGCCATATATAAGGTGGGGAGTGAAAAGAGAGACAGTAGGAGAGGGTTGAGGGGGAGAGGAAAGACAGAGAAACAAAAAATTCAGTTATTTTACCCGTCTAATTTTGTGACATTAAAAATGTGTGCAGCTAGAGAAGTATATCTAGCGAAGTAGAGGAACGTTCACTTTCTTACCCTGGCTTTGATAACACAAAGAAGCAGCTACTTGAAAGAATAATTGGCAAGGTATTGGCCAGAGCTCAATGAAGTTGATCTATGAATAACGTCACTGTACATTCATGTGACAGGATGGTGTGGGAGGGGGTGGATTTTTTTTTTTTTTTTTTTTTGGCTCTGTAGCTAGAAGGGAAAGGAGGGCAGCCGCAAAAGGTCACCAAGACTAAGACCTATTTTCCAAATGAATCAAACCTTTCTCTAGCACCAGGAAGGCACATACAGTATTCCAGGCTGTGTGTCCTTGTTTTCTTATCAAGTTTTCGCTAACAGCTGGAAGTGGTTGGAGGGGGCTGTCTTAAGGAGACCCCCTGCTCTTCTTTTGACAGCTGATCAAAAGAAAATAGGTCACGCTTCTCAAACTTATGTCCACCCTGTCCTTAATTACTGTCTCTTTAAACAAAGGCAACATCTGCGCAACCTCAGCTAGCTTGAATCTTCGGAGGCAAACAGAGCGCAACCTGCTTTGGAAGAATCTGTTACTTTTAAGGGTTTCAGTGCCGGGTAGCTCCTTGTCTTCAACTACCCCTCCACCCCCACCCAGGCCTCGGAAATCTCCACCTCCTTTGCCGCACCTCCACTTCCACTCCCCGACCAAGGGTTACCAAACGGAAATTCTGGAGAAACAAAGATGCAGTTTTTAAAGCTGGGGTTTGCGAGCGTTCTAAAACTCGCCAGGGTTCTGGTCTTTTCAGAAATAAATTTTGGATATACAGATGTCGGCCGAGGGTCCGTGTCATCTGCCCACAGCCGCAACCTGGGGCGTTCCTTTCTTGAGATTCGAGTGTGTGTGTCTGTGTGTGTGTCTGTGTGTGTGTGTGTGTGTGTGTACGCACGCGCGCGCGGGCGCGATCGAAGAAAAATCCGCGGGTGTCGTCCCGGACGGTTTACGTACTCCCTGCTCCCAGGAGAAGTTTGCTCACTATAGGCTTTGGCAACAATCTTGCCGCCCCCCACCCACCATCACTTCTTTAGAAGTCGCTAACGGGAGGAGCACCTTGAAACCGCAGCTCCTAGAGTTCTAGTTTTGTTTTGCAATCTAACAGGGCCCTTCTGAAACCTCATAACTGGGAGATTTATGAGCTCGCCAGGTAATTAAATGATGTTATTGTGTTAACTTTGCTTGGATTACGGTGGCCCGCGCCGCCTGTGGGCTTGCGTCGCCGGCCGTAGCTCCAAGGCAGCGAGGGTACTGGGGTTCCTTTCGCCTGGTAGATTATGCATGCCTTGGTCTCGGAAATTTACCCTGCATTAGAATACAGAAGCGCCTGCATTTTAAAAGGGTAAACTGCTGGCTTTCAGATAGAGACGCTTGGGAAGTGGCTTGGTAGGAGACTTGGGTTTGTTTTTTCACAGTACAGACTGGCTTGCAAGCCTCCAGAAAAGCTGTGGGGTGAGGCAAAGGGAACTAAAGCAATGCCCTTTTCTACAGATCGCAGCTGCACAAGAGGGACACAGAGCGGCATCTTTAACATAATTTCTCTCCCTCGCTCGCACTCTCGCCTCTCTCTCCCCACTACCCCCTCTTCCCCTCCCTCCCTCTCCTTGACGTTTGATTCTAGTGGCAAAGGAGGAAAAAAAGGCACAGAGCCGTCAGCCAAACCTGAAACGCATGGCCCCGCCCCCTCCTTAGCCATTGGTAGCTGCACTCAGGAGGCCCGCCCCCCAGGGCAGCAGCGCACTCAGAGTGGCTGTTTGCGACGCCCATCGGGCGCTGCCCCGCCCCGGGTCCGGGAGGCTAGGTTGCCTGCCCCGGCGAGCGGCAGAGCCCTTCTGGACAGCTCCCGCTCACCCAAACAGAAGACGTCGGCGCCGGAGCGGGCTCGGACATGGCGAGGCAGCGCGCCGGCCCGAGCGGTGGGGCCCGGTGATCCCTCCCTCCCTCCCTACCCCCCTCCCCTCTCCCGCTCGCACGCCCCGTCCGCCCCCACCCCGCCCCCACCCCGGGCGCGCCCGCCTGCCCGCCCGCAGCCCGGGGCGCACACCCGCACGCACGCTCCCCCTCCACACACTCACGCACTCCCGCACCCTCCCCCGCTCCCGCGACCGAGCTCCGCCACGCTAGCCTTGCCAGCCCGCCGGCCGCCCCCGCCGCCCCCGCCGCCCCCGGGCCCCGATGGACTGAATGAAGGCTGCCTACACCGCCTATCGATGCCTCACCAAAGACCTAGAAGGCTGCGCCATGAACCCGGAGCTGACAATGGAAAGTCTGGGCACTTTGCACGGGCCGGCCGGCGGCGGCAGCGGCGGGGGCGGTGGCGGGGGCGGCGGGGGCGGCGGCGGGGGCCCGAGCCATGAGCAGGAGCTGCTGGCCAGCCCCAGCCCCCACCACGCGGGCCGCGGCGCTGCTGGCTCGCTGCGGGGCCCGCCGCCGCCGCCAACAGCGCACCAGGAGCTGGGCACCGCGGCAGCGGCAGCGGCGGCGGCGTCGCGCTCGGCCATGGTCACTAGCATGGCCTCGATCCTGGACGGCGGCGACTACCGGCCCGAGCTCTCCATCCCGCTCCATCACGCCATGAGCATGTCTTGCGACTCGTCCCCGCCCGGCATGGGCATGAGCAACACCTACACCACACTGACGCCGCTCCAGCCGCTGCCGCCCATCTCCACCGTGTCGGACAAGTTCCACCACCCGCACCCGCACCACCACCCGCACCACCACCACCACCACCACCACCAGCGCCTGTCGGGCAACGTCAGCGGCAGCTTCACCCTCATGCGCGACGAGCGCGGGCTCCCGGCCATGAACAACCTCTACAGCCCCTACAAGGAGATGCCCGGCATGAGCCAGAGCCTGTCCCCGCTGGCTGCCACGCCGCTGGGCAACGGGCTGGGCGGCCTCCACAACGCGCAGCAGAGCCTGCCCAACTATGGGCCGCCGGGCCACGACAAAATGCTCAGCCCTAACTTCGACGCGCACCACACTGCCATGCTGACCCGCGGTGAGCAGCACCTGTCCCGCGGCCTGGGCACCCCGCCCGCGGCCATGATGTCGCACCTCAACGGCCTGCACCACCCGGGCCATGCTCAGTCCCACGGGCCGGTGCTGGCGCCCAGCCGCGAGCGGCCACCCTCGTCCTCGTCTGGCTCGCAGGTGGCTACATCGGGCCAGCTGGAGGAGATCAACACCAAAGAGGTGGCCCAGCGCATCACCGCCGAGCTGAAGCGCTACAGCATCCCACAGGCGATCTTCGCGCAGAGGGTGCTGTGCCGGTCTCAGGGGACTCTCTCCGACCTGCTCCGGAACCCAAAACCGTGGAGTAAACTCAAATCTGGCAGGGAGACCTTTCGCAGGATGTGGAAGTGGCTGCAGGAGCCCGAGTTCCAGCGCATGTCCGCCTTACGCCTGGCAGGTAAGCACAGAGGATCTCCTGGAGCCCGGCTGCTGTGGAGAGGGCTCCGGGTGCTTGTGGCCCCAGGTCAGCGCGCCTAGCCTCGGTTCTTTCCTCCTTTCCGCTACGCACTTCCTATTTTCTCTCGCCTTTATTTCTTCTTCTGTCATTTCTTCCTTCTTCTCCCTTCTTCCTTTTCTGTTCTTTTTCTTTTGCATTTTCATACTTCTCTTCCTTCCTCCTTGACTCCGAGCTTTCATTGACCGACCCCCCTCCGCCACATTTCATTCACCCTCCCCTGAATATGCCAATTTTACCCCCTTTCTGACCTTTCCTAGTTGTGGGATAAGGGACAGGGTGCGCGGTATCCACTAGGAGCCTTCTCTTTAGAGGACTCACAGAGACCCAGGATTGGCCTTTTTCAAAGCCCTGTGCACTTGAACTCTTGTTTAGACAATACATTTCAGTTTTCCAGGCTGCCTGGTTTCCCTATATGGAGGTAGTTAAGGGGCTTTACTCTTCAGAGGGGAAAAAAAAAAAAACAATCTCCGTTCTTCTCCTACCCACCACATCAGGCAAACTTGTTTAGTTATTAGCAGGAGTCACAATCTTGACCGCGCTCGGGGGAACGGGTGGCTAGGATACAACAGTGCTTTCCAGGCTCATCTCCGGCCTTGGCGTTGGTGCGGGGAGTTTCTGACCGAAAGAGCCGGCTTGGGCCAGTTCCCGTGTCACTGCCTACTGAGAGGGGAGGGTGCAAGGACGAAGGTTGGGACTAACACATTCACCTATAGGAGGATGGGGGAGGAAAAACTAAGAATGGAGAGCTCCCTGACAAACTCGCCGGCCACCCTTGCCCGGCTCCCAGCTTTTGCTGGGATTTGCCGAGGTTTGGCTGGACTCGGAGAGAGGGTTGGGCGCTCGTGAGGAGAGGTGCTGAAAAATTAAGATGCAGGTTAGTTAATGCATCTTGGCCACGGGCTACAGACTCCGCCTTTGCATTAAACGGACGCTGATTGTGCGCGTAGCGCGGCGGCAGGGAGGGCAAGCTGCCCGCGGGAGGGGACGGGTCGACGCGCTGGTTACATTGTTCTGGAGCGGGCTTGGTTCTTTGTGCCTCCTCTAGCGGCCGAGCCGCGAGGTACAGCCCTCTATTGTTCTAGGAGCACAGATACCTCCTGTGTGGGCGGCGGGAGCGAGAGAGAAAGGCGCAGCAGTGGCTGCGACTGGCACACAGTTGCGCGCTTTTGTGCGCGCAGACCCAGCGCAGTGTGCGTGGCAATTGCGCTGCCCCCAGGACCTAGCCGTGGGTCCAGAGAGACAAAGTGTCCAGGCGCCCCACTGGGGAGGACACAACAGTACCCTACTGCAAGTCTGGATGGGCAGTTTCTCTTGGACTGAGGCCATCTCTCCGGATCCGCGGGGAACCGAGGGGACAATTCACAGTGGCAGTGATTTACATTGGTGCGGAAAGTGGGATGTGCGTTGTGTGCGGCCGGCACGGTTCGGAGACAGCTATACACAACGCGCTTCCGGAGCCACAAGCTCAGGCTTCCTCTCCGGCTCCCTGGGGCTTTCCTCACACTGCTGAGCCTGGCTTATGGGGTGCACTCTACCGATACCGGACGGCGCTGGGGGCGTGTTCACCCAGGCTTGGGGAGGGGGCGTTTCCACTCTGACCGCCTCCGCCTATGCCCGCCGTTGGAGGATTCCTCTCCAGGCAGTAATCGCCACTCAGTATTGATCTGTAAAGGTAAAGAGTAACTATCCCCCAAAAAGCTTCCCCAAATCTATGGACTCCCGATACTTTTGTGTGCGTTTAGTAATTTTTCTCCTTTAGCTTACTCTTCATTCTCTATTACAATTTGCCCTGGTTCCTAGGAAAGATTAAGCAGTGAATAGAGGGCAGTGATGAGAAACTGGAGGCTTACTGACACTTCTGAACAGTATGGCACCCCTTTGTCTTGGCCCTCCCAAACTCCCCCAGTCCCTCTCAGGTGAGCTCTAGCATCGGCTGGCCTGGGCACAGGCAGCCAGAAGGAACTTGGCAGCTGGAGTGGAGGGTACAGTTAAAGGCAGGATGACAGCTATTCTATTCCAGACCATCTCAGAGCGCTGCCGCCCCCTCATGCCTGTCCTGCAAAGGACAGAGCTGGAAGGAAGGAAGGAAGGAAGGAAGGAAGGAAGGAAGGAAGGAAGGAAGGAAAAGAAATCACATGCCTTGTGCCTATGTGTGTCTGAAAGTGATATGGCAAGTAATGCTTTACCTGTTAGCCCACCTCAGACCCAAACATTGCTAGGATAAGAGAGAGTCTCCAGTCCCAACATCCACCCCAGGAAAGTCGGGGTAGGGGGGCACTCCTCAGGGGCTGGCCCCAGGAAGCATGGAGGCTTTTCCGAGGAGGAGGGCTGAAGCCACCTCCACAGGAGACTGAAAGCCTCCTTCAGCGAGTGGGAAATTCCTGCTGAGGACCCCGCTTTGCTCAAGCATTCAAATGTGTGTCTGTTTTATTACCCCGAGTTGAAAAGGGACAAGAGCTTTAGCCTTTTTATCTGGCCATTTTATCAGCAACTACAAGTGTGTTGAGTGGCTATTATTACATAGGAGGCTTTTCAGTTTGGGGTCAGTAGATCAGTCTCTTCAGACACTGACGCAGAAGCCAGGACTGGTAAGTAGGTATTATGTGCTCAGGAGCGCTAGGGGACAGGAGCAAATGGAGAAGAAAAGCAGAGGCCTTCCCCGCCAGGAATATCGATCGGAATCCCCGCAGGGACGCAGCTGAGGGTCCACACCTAGGGCTCTGGGGGTTAAACAAGACCATGGCTCTACAGGGCTCCTGGGCCTGACTGCCAGGCCTCCAAGAGCCACCTGGGCACCTCCAGTTCGCCCCAACCAGACCTCTTTTCTCTCCCTTCGTCTCTTTTTAGTTTCCCTTTCTCTTTCTCATTTTGGACCCCTCTGGGTCTTGCCAAAGGCCCAAGCAGACAGGGGTTTGAGGGACCTCAGAATCAAGATGTCTGATTTGGACCAGCTCCTACAGACCTCACCCTTAGGCGAAGCAAACCGCCCCCGCCCCCCCACCGCGCGCAAGAGAAGCAGATCCTTCCTCTCTACCCCAACCTGCCTCCCCCAGATCTCTCTCCGCGAGCCCTCCGCTTGGTTGTATCCACAGCTCAGGGTGGCATTTCAAAGGGTAAGAGACAAGACATCGGGGAAACTCAGATCCCCCCAGCGCTAGATTTCAGAGAAAGACACCAAGAGTACGATTTCGTTGGGAAAGGGTGGCCAAGGCAGCAAAGGGCTGCAACCGCGCCTTCCGCGGTTCCCAGCGCATGCTTCCGCAGGGCAGTTTGTATTTCCCCGGCAAGAGACGGCAAGGACAAACTCCCGCGGGTATGACCATTAATACTCCCCGACTTTGAGTCCAAGAAGCCTGTGAACCAAGCACACACGAAAAACGAGGGACTGAAAAAACCCAGGCAAAACCTGGACGGGCGGCTCACGGAGGAAAATCAGGGCCTCCATGGCGGGAGTGGTTTCCTCCAACGCTCAGCAGCCAGAGCAGAGCCTCTGACGCTATAACCTGACAAGGTTTGCACCTCCCGTGACTCGGAATCCCGGGGTGGCCTGCTCGAAACCAGCCACATGGCCAGACATATGGCCCTCTTCAGAGGGGAACTCCCAGCGGCCAGTCTGGAGGCAACTCTGTTCAGACAGCCGATGGCCTTTCACCAACCTACCAAGATGTTGCCTGGGCCACCTGATGCCCGCGGCGGCAGAGCTTGCCCGGGACAGTGCGCAGCGACTCCTGCCCGGGGCACCACAGGCCTGCGCGTCTTCTTCGGCGCCAGGAAAGTCATGGGCTACGCTGGCCGACTGGCATTTTCTAAGCGGAAAGGCGGGGACCTCATTGTCGGAACCTCACACCCCACCTCCCCTCCCGCCGGTCCGGCTGCCGGCCTGGCTCAACCCGTCTCCCCGAAGTTTAGTGCGGGATCCGAGCCCGAGAGACCGAACGCAACCCACGTCCGTACCGAACACAAGGTACTTTCGCCTGCTGGCTGGTCGGATTAATAATTGAAAAGCTCGCTACTGTCCTTGTTTGGTCAAGTCCCGGGTGCCTGGAGAACACCTTCCTAACACGCATCAGGGTGAGCGGGAGCGGGTGGAGAAGACAGAACGCAAGGAAAGGTAGTGAAGCCGAGCTCGAGAAGTAGCCCAGGCCGCCAGGGGCCCTCGACTCGAGCAGCTGTGCATTTATTTTTATTCCAGGCTTTCCACCGTGTGGTTATGTCACTTTCTCAAACAAATGTGTATATGGAGGGAGATCGATGCTGATAATGTTTAGAAGATTAAAAGAGCATTAATGCTGGCAACAATAACGTAAACGTGTGGACCCAGATCTCATTGATCTGGAACCTGATCCGGCGCGTTTCCAGTAAGCCCGACGGCGCGCTCTTCCCAGCAGAGCGCTCGCCAGCGCCCCCGCTCCCCAGCGCCCAGTCTCCCCGGCACTCCCGCCGCGCCGCTTTCCCTGCTCCCGGCGGGCCCACGGGTCAGGCCGCGGCTTCTCCTCGCGCGGCCCCAGCCGGCCCCTTCCCACGGCTTTCTCTGGTCGCAGAGCTGCTCGCCCTCTCCACAGTGCCCCCGCGCGCGCGCACCGCTCCCTGCGCTCCCCGCGGAGGACTCTGCGCCGGGCTGAGTCCGCGGAGCGGCTGCCCTGGAAGGCGCCGGCGCCAGAGTCCTCCCAGCTCTCTCGTTCCCGGGGGATCGTCGCTCCCGGGTCCCCAAGGCCCTCGTCTGGTCAAACAGGGCCCGGGGCAACTTCTTTCCTCCTCCTACACCATCCAGGTAATTTGACCTACCTCTCGGCACGCGGGAACGACCAAACCCAATTTGGAAACGTCTATCAGGCTGCCACGATAACCGCGCAGCTTCCGGATCCTCGGATCCCCTCACATCTTTCCTTGTTTTCATTAAAAGGAATCATTCACACCAAAGAGTTCGCATTCACAGACTTTCTACACTGATGCATTAGGTGGGCAATTAAATGCTGCCCCAGTGACAAAGGCCTAGGCTTCATCTCTCAGAACGGTCTGCTCTGGGCTAATTGGGCCAACCAGGGAAGAATATTGTTTCCTATAGGGGCAGGAAGGTAAGAAAATCGAACGGGGGAGGGGGGAAGGTAAGAAAATCGAACTGGGGGGGAACCCCACCCCACTCCTTCCCACCAGCTGGAGAGAGCTTACGCTCTGAGACCCCAGACCTCAGGTGGCAGGTTTACTCTGAGGCACCTGCATTGACTGGAAAAGAAAGAACTTTTCAGCTCTTCCTTCCTTCCCCTAGGGTAGATGTCCTTACTGTGCCCCACTGGTTCACCTTGCCAAATGGTGACTTATTCTTCCAGAAGGAACACTAAGGTGAATTTTACTGAAAAGAATGAAGGAGCTGGGGTGGTAGTGGGGGTGGGATGGGAATTAAATTGTTCTGGCTTTTTGAAATTCTAAATCCTCCAATTGGTGAGAGGAGGAGGTCTCAATCTGGAAGGAAAGGAGTGTTTTCCTTTCTTCTCCAAGAATAAAATGAGAAAAAAGAAGGAGAGAGGAGAGAAGAAGAAAAATCTTTCATGGTTCTGCTTTAAAGTGTGCCAAAGGGTGAACTGTATTTCTTTCTGTCATTCCCAGAGATGGGATTCATCTTCCCACCAATGGACTTCTTAAAGAAGGGAGCTTTAATACAGCTTGCTTTCTAGTCAGAATATGCCCTACCCCCTTCCTGAAAACTACAGTTACCTGGTTCAGGTGATCAGATGCAGAAACCTAGGAGAGTGGGTGGTGTCCTTCAGGTCATGTCAGGAAGACAACTGTCCCCCTCCCCATAACCCCCTTGAAGAGCTCCTAGGTTCTGGGAGGGGTAAGTGAGCTTAGACTCTCCTCCATACCCATCTTAGAATCCCAAAATTGGGCAGGGATTCTGGTGAATGGTGAGGGTGGGGCAGAGGGGAAACTGACTCCCCAGATTTTGTATCCAAGAGGAGAAATGTTTTACTTCCTTCCAGAGCCAGGTCTGTCCAGATGTGACAGGGCTCTGGGCAGGTTTACTTTCCCAAGCTCCAAACCTGAACCCTGAGGGAAGGAGAGCCTGCCTCTCTTTCTGTCTTCACTTCTTGGTTTTCTGGCCTTTAGTATCTGTTTCTAAAGGGATAGCAGAGGAAAGAGGTTGAAGAAGGAGGTACTGAGCCCCACCGCACTACAGCTGGTGGCTGATGTTGTCAGAAACTGTCTTCAGGAAGAGTTGTATCATGTAGGGGGATCCCTGGAGGAATGAAAACCTCAAAGGAGAAGGAGAGAGATTAAATTTCTGGGTTCTTGCCAAAGGAAGGGCAATGAGAAGGGAATAAATAGAAATAATTGCCTGGATAAAGGGCCCTGGGGAAAAGGGTGAGTATGGAGGCACCCTGGGCCTTAAACTTTATAGACAGACTCTCTGGATTATCCTCATCCCTGACCATCCCAGAGACACTCCCCCCCCACCTGAGGAAAGTCACTTTCTCCAGGGGATACTTTTCTTGGTGGGGAGTGAACATTATGAAAAAGCCTAATGGGATCACTTAGGCTATCATGTACAGAGCCTGCTCAAGATGGGCTGGAGGCCCATCAGAACCCCTCTTCACCCACTCTGTCCCCCCCTACCCTAGTACATTGCCTTTGGGGAAGGCTTTTTGTTTTCCAAGTCTCACTCAAGGCAACAACTCTGGAAAATGTGCATAGGTTCTTGTAGGTGCAGGGAAAGGGGAGAAAGGGAAACTTATTGGGTAATTCAGCCCATCTGGTACCTGACAAGGTGCAGGATGGGCAAAGCAGAAGGGCAGCTGCCAACATGCATACAGAGATAGTCTTACTTGAGGAGCAGGGTTCCTAGAAATTGTGGACATTTTTATGAAAAGCTGTCCCCACGCAAATTGCCTCAGAGGGAAAGGAGGCTCTGCATTCCACCTTGGTGCCTCTGTCGCCATTCGAAGATCCATTACTCTTCAGTAGAATGCAGACTTTGTTTGGGTTGGAAGCACACCTCCAACGTAATTTAATCAGCATCGGACTTTGGTTCGTGTAATCAAATATACATATACTTTCTCCTGCAGGAAGAAAAATAATTTCTCTGTAACTGGTATTGACTTGAAGTCATGTAATCTCTGGAAAGCATCACATTTTTAAAGGGAAAAGTGAAATTAAGAGGAAAAGAACCCACAGGTTTAGTGGTCTGCCTAGCCATTGCTAAGAGAGCCAGTTACCACCTAAGAAAGGGCTGCTCCAATTTTAGATATTTCATTCCTGCTTCCTCTGTATAGTTAACCCTACAAATCTATATAGGTAGGAAAATGACGTTGACTGGCTCGCCAGATCCTAGGAATCTGGGCTTTATCCTTGGGTTGAGACATCCTTGGAGGAACCTATTTGGTGTTCCACAGGCAGCAGCACCAGGATCTCAGTGGGCCACAAGCCCCTTCTTGACCAGTGATTGGTACCTATTGGCAGCTCACTCCCTGCTCTACCCGCAGGGCCTTGAGCATACTCCTGGAGCAAGCCCGGACTCCCCACCCCCAGGGCGAGGCTCTGGGCTTTACCCAAGTTGAGTCTGTTAGGGAATCTGTTGTAAACACAGATCCATTGATTTGCATTTGTCAGAGAGTAAAGTTAAACCAGTGAAAAGAGAAGCCCTTACCCTTTTATGCAGGGCCAGGGAAACCTTTCATATTGATCCTATTGATCCAACCTTTCCCTTTAAGGAAACCACATAGTTAAAGACCCTCGTTCAATAGATTTACCCTTCGTGCTTGTGATATTCCTTTAAGTGTTCTCATCTAGGATAGCTGGGCATTAAGCCCACACTCCAAACCAAACAAAAATGAAAAGGGGGGGGGGTAGGAGGGGAGGGGTCAGGAGGCAGAATTGTGGGAAGTGAAATTGAATCAAACAGAAATGTGTAATGACTCGGTTGGAGATGTTTTTCTCATTCTTCTAAGATGACATGCAGGGTTAAGAACAAAATAGATGCATTTAGCATATCTCTCTCTCCTTTTTTCCACACAAAAGAAAATCTGTTTATATGCTAGAATAACAATGTCTCAGGAACATCATTTTCTACTATAAAATTATTTCAATCAAGCCACTAGCTCAGTTCATTCAAGCTGGTACTTAAACACAGTTAATACTTCCATAAAAATTATTTTGGTTCATTTGTAGCAAATCAGGAATAGACTAGAACTGCCCCCAGAAATGCGATATTTTGAACTATGTATTTGAGCATGGACACTGATGTCACTCCAGAAGAGAGGGGACTTGGAGTTTTGCATTCTGATGGAAGTAAGTAGAAACCAAGCCAACAGAAGGGACAACTTTTTTTTTTTTTAATTACTTAAAGAGCAGTGTAGATGGAGTAGGAATTGCTAAATATTTCTCAGTATCCCTCATGTTTGCAGATATGAAAATGAAAGTCCTCTTTGTTTCCAGAACTGTTGGTATGATCCATTTCATTTCTTCCTTGACTCTTTTTTATTCTGTAAATAACATCCATTTGTGATTTTTTTTTCCAACATGGTACATGCATTATTCCTAATTGGCTATCTCTTGGGTTGTGTTCAGACATTCATGTTTGTTTTCTGTGATTGAAAAATATTAATGATTCCTTAGGTGAGCTAATGTATTTATCTGGTGAGTGAGTTCAAAGGGCAGAGTTCAGCTATGGTTCAGGTTAATTGAACAGGAAGCAGTGAGCTCTCCAGGCTATGTTGAGCAAGGGTCCAGTCCCTTAAAATATCACACTCAGCAAACACACAATTTCACTGTCCTCATCCTGGAGTCTGATGTAAGAGGCTCAGATCAACTTGGATTGCCTGTTTAAAAACCCAAAGCAAAGCACGGCAACTACAACAAAACCCTCACAGTCCCCCTCGGGGAAGAAGAGTTTTCTCATTGGCTAATTGCTTTATTGGTAGCACTGACCTGCAGAGCAGCTGCAGGGGCCTGGATGAAGGCTTAGGCCTCGTAATAATGTGCTCCATTAGAACAGGGCAAGGCATTTTTTGTTTACTCAATTGGAGCTCCCTGCAAAGTGCCATTAACCCCAGCCCAGTCGTGTGTGCGCTGCAAAAGCCAAAGGTCACGCCAGTCAGGCTGTAGGCATAGCCAGCTCTGCCCTGGTGGGAGGGAGGGGGCATTCTGCTGGCATGGCCCTCCCCAAGCTTGGCCCAGTCCTGTAGGCCCCTTCAGGGCTTTGACCGCAGCAAGCAGTTGCACAATTTGTTTACATTTCCCAATTGCTGAATCATGTTATTGATGATTAAACAGTTCTGATCTGAGCACCATCAATCATGCCAGGAAAAAAAAAATCCTCCCACTAACCTTCTCTTTTCTATTTATGTTTTGTTCATTGTGCATTACAGTAAGTAGAATTGTGCAAACGGTGCTTATTAGGAGGAATAAGTCTGGATAAGTGCTTGGATCAAGAGGAAGACAGACCTGCAAACATGGCTGCGGCACGGTGGGGGAGTTATTTAGCAGAAAGAAGGTTTGAGGTGGAGCCCCAGCATAGTTAGGGCTTCTGTGGAGAGCACCTTGAACTAGAGTGCCACCTGCCGGGAGTCTTCTAACTACAATAAGCCTTGCACCTCCCGGGAGGCCCAAGCCCCTTCCTTTACTCCTAGTATGTGGCCCCATTCCCCAGTCTCTAGACCACTACCCACGTTTTCTTGAGGGACTTTTTCCTTGTCTGTTGGCACTCTAGCCTCGGCATCTCCTAATTCATCGTCAAAGAGAAATCAGTAGTTCTGCTGTGATGGGTGAGGTGATTTGCCCACCCTCCACATTGAGGCAATAGTCTCCTGCTTGGGCGAGGAGGGGTGGAGAAAGCAAAAAATATCGGTGGGAGAGAGAGGAATGGTTACGTGTGTAAGAGAAACGGCTCAGTTGATGGTGCCAGTGAGAGCTGTGCCAGCTGTAAGGTGCTCTGCAAAGGTAATATATTGTACAAAGGAGAGGGGGTGGGAGAGAATTAGTATTGGCAGGGAGGACATCAGGAAAGAGATATGCCAAATCAGCGAGCCAGAGGTGGGCCCTGTGAAATCCCCTGGGATGAGAAAAAGTGAACCAGACATTTTGCAATTGCAAAGAAGTGAGCCAATGAGCTAGATTTGGAGTCAAACTGTGGAGCTGGCTGTAGCTCTGTGGGCGGCAACTGTTTCCAGACTCGCCTCACATGGATCTCGGCCCAGAGCCTCTGGATGCCTCCTAGCGCCTGTGGGTGGGTTGCTGCCTCCGCGCCCTGGCGCGGGCTTCAGCACCACGAACAGCGCCCCAGAGCGCCCCAGAGCCTGCCCGCCTGGACCGTGGTCTGAGAGAGTTAACATCTCAACCCAGAGAAGGAATATGGGCCCTCTACTCGGATTAAATCTGGGCCAGGACCCTGATCAGTAGCTCCAGCTCTCTAGATCTCAGCGTCCCAAACAGAATAAGGCCTCAGTTTTCCTCTGGTGCCCCGTGGCTTCGGTTCTTTCTGTGTGAGGTCAATGATAATAGAAGGAGAGGAGGCGATGCCGAGTGAGAGGACAAAAGATGTGAAACGACCCTTTCCTTCGGAAGAGGAAGAGCATTACCTCTGTTGGGGGGCTCAGGGATTGAACTGTTTTACTCCATGTTACTGCCGCATGCAGATGCTGATTGCCACTCTCAACACAGTATTTTAGATTTGGATTTCCTTTCAAGGTTTACAGTCTGGTTGCCCCGCACATGGGTGTACACAAATGGATGCTTCCCTGCCCCCCACCTACATGCTGATTTTTGAAAACATGGTTTTCATTATATTAAAGAATATTCTCACACTGTATCAGCAGTAATGTTGCAGGAAGAGCCAACTAAGGGACATCACTACCTCCAATAAATCTTGAAGCTGGGTTTGATTTCTTGAGAGTCCTCTCTGATGGGCTCTCTTTGAGAATCCCTGCACCACTTCTGCGAGTCAAGGGTTGAGTCACTTCCTCCAGGCCGCAGGTGGCGTCAGGTGGGCCTAGGCAGGATGAGAGCTAACATTAGGCACAGACCCCTGACTCTGGCCATTTTGTCAGTTGCTCTGCTTTATTTGTGTTTTTATTCCAGAAAAAAGAGGTGGGTTCTTTTGATCTGCAGTAGGGCACAACTCATATCACTTTGGGTTTCTAGTAAAATGGCCCTGGACTTCCCAAAGCTAATTAGAAATTTTATTTATTTATTTATTTATTTATTTATTTATTTATTTAAGAAAAGGGGAGGGGCAGAGGGGGAACAGAGGGAGAGAATCTCAAGTGACTCCACAATGAGCATGGAGCCGGATGCAGGGCTCGATCCCACCACCCTGAGATCATGACCTGAGCTGAAAACAAGAGGCAGACACTCAACCCACTGAGCTGCCCAGGAGCCCCTCCCAAAGGAATTTTAGTTCAAGCCTAATTTATTGCTAAAGTGGTTCTCAGGGAGGTAGGGCACAGGAACAGACAAGTGTGTCCCCTTTAAAAGAAAGTCAAGAATATGATAGATGAGATTGTCTTCCCTGGAACAATTCATCTTTAAATTCCAAGTGGATTGGAATGAAAAGAAGGAAAAGACAGCCCAAAACAAAACAAATGTGAGAAAGCATTCACTGCCAATATTAAAAAGAAAATAATTTTCTTTGTCTAAATGCCTAAAATTTTGCCCTAGAAATGAGCAGGAACATATTTAAATCAGATCTAAAATCTGGTTTTAAATCTATTTGATAAACACTGAGTAAAGCAGTTTCTTCAAGCTGTATAATCTTTGAATTTGCAAACATGCATTTCTTAGTAGTTGTTGGGTTACACCATCAAAACCTTTTCCAGTAAAACATGGATTTGACAGTAAGCAAAGCCTTTTTTTTAGTCTATTTTATGTGTATCAGTGCATCTTATTGAAATAAGGCAGTACGCTCTGTAAGGGCTTATACTTAAGATATTTCAACAAGACTGCAATATGAACAGGACTTCTCGTAGTCTTCTTTGACTCCAAATACTAAAAAATGGGTGGAGTAAAGAACTTCTTGCTTTTCTGAAACAATATGACAGATTCCCAAATTTAAGAGATTTTTTTTTTAAATCTTAGATCCAGTTGTCTCCTAATGTATACCAGTGTTCACTTCAGTTCATGTTCAAGGCACAGAGTGGACTCTATTCATCTCAATGTGCAACCTCTCTTCCTTTCTTTCATTCTTCTGAAAAGGAAGAGACTGATTTTCTGATGAAGGCCAATTTCTCAACCTGATTCTGGGCCCTTGCCTGTCCTGCCTTCTCAGGACCCCAGCCTTCCCTGTGCTTTTAACCTTTCCATATCCATTACCTTTTTCCCATCCACATTTTTGTGCTCCAGTTTCTCTTATCTTTTTAAAAAATACGCCACCCCCCACCCCACCCCCTTCTAACTTCATCTCTTCCCTCTCTTCACTTCCAGAGTTGCCTTAACTCTGCGCCTGTGTCTTACATCCCCCTTCAGCTCTGCAGGCTGCTTCTAGCCACTCCTGTTTACTAAACCAGCTCTGACCGGTGTCACTGTTGAGGCTTTTGCAGCCAAATCCAATTCTCAGTTCATATTTTAACGTGGCCTCTCCTCAGCATTTGACACACTGCTGACCACCCGTACCTTGAAACCCTTTCTTCTCTTGATTTCTGAAATAATATTATACTCTCTTCTTCTTCTTCTTCTTGTTAGTATTTTCTGGCCACTCCCTGTCAGTCTCCTCTTTGGGTTTCTCTTGCTCTGTCCTTCTAGCTCAGCATCTGGCCGAGGCTTTTTAATTTTTACGCTCAACATACTCACCCTGGGAGATCTCTTCCATTCAGTTACCATCCCTCTATGCTGAGGACTTCTCAGCCTCTCTCCAGCCCTGATGTCTCTCCTAGCTCCAGGTCCTTATTTCCTTCAGCATCTGAACATCTTTGCCTGAATGCTCTCAAATTCAGTTTACCTCAAAGTGAACTCATGTTCTTGCCTCACTCGGACCCCCCTCACCACTACCACCATATATGAGTCTCTTCTTTTATTCCCTCTCTCTTTCAGTAATATCCCTTTGTACATACCATAAGCTGATAAATCAATTCAGACTCTTTCCTTTTCCTCTTTCTCCTTGAGTCAACTATACTCGCCATATGGATTTTACCTCCCAAATATCTGCCTGTGTCTCTCCATTCCCTGCGCTGCTGCCCTCGTTGGAGCCATCCCAACTTCAACAGCCTCCTGATTGGTCTCCCAGTCTCCAGCCTTAACTTCTCCCATCCATTTCCAACCTTAAGCCGGAGTGATTGTTCCAGAACCCAAATATGATCACATTACACCATTATTTAAAACTCTTTGTTAGCTCCCTATGACCATTGGATGAAGGTCCAGACCCCTACGCAGTGTGTACCAGTCCCTATATGGACTGACCCCTGCTCATGTTCAGCCTCATCTCACATCGCCACCCCTTCACTTCGCTCCAGCCACGCTATACTCCTGTCAGCTCACCAAACACATCAGGCCATTCCTTTAGCCTAGAACGCTTTTTCCCCTCGCTCAACTAACTCAGACTCAATTTCAGATCTTGGCTTAGATGTCCTCGCCTCTAGGAAGTCTTCTCTAGTCTCCTAAATTGGGATGCCTTTGGGCAAACCTTCCTATTGCACATAGAACATAAACAGGTATCACCTACTAATTTGTCAGTGTCTTCCTGTGAAAGATTCTAAGTTCCACAAGAGCAAAGGTTGGATATATTATACAACAGGCAGCCACTAAGTATCTGTGAATAAATTAATAAATACTTTTCTTTTGTATGATACTGTTTCTTCCCACTTTACTCCCCCAAGTTAATAGATGGCATTTAAAAAAAATTTTTTTTTTAGATTTTATTTATTTATTTGTCTGAGAGAGAGAGAGAGAGCACAAGTCAGGGGAGAGGCAGGGAGAGGAAGAAGCAGGCTCCTTGCTGAGCAAGGAACCCAATGTGGGACTCAGTCCCAGGATCCTGGGATCATGACCTGAGCTGAAGGCAGATGGTTAACTGACTGAGCCACCCAGGCATCCCAGGTAGATGGCATTTGAAAAAGAATCATCAACGTTGGTGCATCATTTTGGAACAGTATTTCATAGTTCACAACATCAAGTTCTCATCAATGTCATTTTCCTCCTAAGCTAAGATACTATAGGTATGTGTGAGTTTTAAAGGGAATCTTGGGAGTGGAATTAAATCTTATCCAAAGCTTCAGATTATCATCAGTGAGGTGACAGAAGTAAAAAGACAATCACTAGGCACTAGAATAGAGACCCATTTTACCAGTTGACACTAGTCCCCCAAGGTAACCTGCTCCAGTCAGGTAGTTTTCCTCTCTATTCTCCTCATACGTTGTCTTCTTTGCCATGACCATGTCTTTTTGCACATTCTTTTCCCCCTACCCAGAATGCCTTATTTCCTGTCTCTCTCCAGATCCCATCCTGGCCACCTCAGTTCTCCCTTCTTTGGATGTTCCCATCCTACTCTAGCCCATTCTTTTCTCTTTCTTTCCTGAACTCTGGCTGCAATCCTCCATTCCAAACTACAGAGCAGCTTCTTAGCTGTGGTCTTACGCCACTCTTTAGACCTCTCCTACGTCTCCCTATGACTCTGGAGAGGAGGTATTATAATATTATACATTATATCCCACAGCTACTGGTCACAGCTGACCCCATAGTAGGCACTTTTTTCAAGTAAGACATTTGATGGACTTCTGCCTGTCTTCATGGATTCCCCTAATTTCAGTCACTCTTGCAAGGAATAGGTTCATGTTGACTTATATCTGGCATTCTTTTCTAGCCTCTACTCTTCGAAAAGGAATATTCTTTTCTATACATGTTTTGATCGTTGACAGAAATTCTTGCTTACATACCCAAAAATAGATTCCCACGTCAACCTGAAATGAGAGAAAAGCTGAATATGGAGAAAACAGTGCTCATGATGGTCAGTTAATAGCAAAGGCTATTACTTCCACACAAAGCTGAACATTTTAGAACACTGATGCCTGCAAACACATCAGCAAATCAGTCCTCTTTTAAGTCATTTTAGTTACCAGTAAACTAAATTTGCATTTACATAGTCATATACTGCAAATTCTTAGATTATTGGCTTAAATTTACATATAAAGAAAAAAGCCAGAGGTCAACATTTTTATATTCTCAAGTTTATTCTTTTCCTCTCTCACTTCCTTATCTTCTGGCAAATGTGTACATAAACAAAATTACCTGAGATCTTTGCAACCCAGTAGTTCAGAAACTTTTGGATATACCAGTTCTGCCTATGTAGTACTGAACTAAGTAGTTAAGAATGGGGAAAAAAATTAACTAATTTTTTTAACCTTTCGTTTCACTGAATTTTGGGGATTTAAGTAGATAAATCCTCATTAGCCTTTCTAACAAAAAGAAATTTGATGGTTATCTCAACTTTAGTGAGAAATTGAAACTAAGAGAATTTGCTGTCAATCTTATATGGAACTAGCCTTGAGATGTTTTGTCTTTTTTACAGTTATGTTTTGATATCCGTATTACATGAGTAACAAACTAAGAAGACCAAACATATATAAACAGAATTTAGTGTTAACATGAAAACATCCCAGACTTTTTCTTTCCTGATGCCTTTAATTGCATGCATTTGGGGGCTGCATGATAATTAGGTATTCTCAGTAAGCAATTGACTTAAGGGACTGTCACATGTACCTCGCATAGCCCAACCAATTTTCCAGACATAGGCAGGTTGAGCAGAGCACGAGGCAGCTCTGGGGCCTGTCTGAAGAGCCTCAGACCCCCCAGTAGGGGCCACCCTCTTCTCTGGCTGGGACACCATGGGCTGGCATCAAAGACCACACACTCTCTTTTTTTCTCTTATGCCTGGGACCTCAGCCTCCCCCTCTGCCATCCATGCAAAGGAATCACACTGGACCCAGCAGAAGCAGAACTGCTGAGCTCACCCCTCCCCGACCAGTTTTCCACCTAGAGCCTTGAACTCAGGTTTCCATAGGCAGATGCTGCAAATTCAGTTAATAAGGGCAGAGTGGGGAGTACGTAGGTGATTGGATTGTAGGAAAAAGGGAGGAAAATCAACAGGAGAAATAGGCGGACTTTTCTGCTATAAGCCATACCAACTCAGGAGCCCGAGTGTTCTGCCTCCTTAGAGCTCTGAAATTCCCGGGACAGGCATATCCCTATCTGAGGCTGGGGAAGGAGCCCCAAGCTAAGAAGAGTGGGAGTCAACAGCAGGTCCTGGGACCAGTATCTAGACAACCCAGATCCTTCTCTCCTGGGCTGTTGGGAAGGGGTTGGAGGCACCAGAAATTCCTTTCGTACCACCCCTTCACCCAGCTGATCTTACAGAGGTAGCAGCCGGTTAATACAGTAGAATGAATGGTCTTTGCTTTGGAGTCAGACAGGCTTGAGTATTAATTCTAACTCTGCCATTTACTAGCGCTAACCTAACTGCTCTGAGTCTCAGTTTCCTCCTTTATAAAATGGGACTTACATGTCCACCTTGGAGAACAGATGTAAGTATTAGAGATGATGTGTATAAAGTAGTTGTCAAGTAACAGGCTGCTGGGCTGTCTTCAGGACTTCCCCACAGAATCACTTACTTAGAGTGGTGACCCAAGGGAGAGGTGACTTTGGATGTTGGAGAGGGGGAGAGAAAGGAAATAAAGTACAGATTTTACTGCAATTCTGTTATATGCTATGTATCAGTTACCTATTGCCATAACAATGCCAAGTAACAAAGCATCCCCAAAATTTAGCCTTCAACAATAAACAGTTTTTTGTCTCACAAATTTGCGGGATTCAGTTGATCTAGGCTGGTCCCTGCTAAGCCTGCTTATGCATCTTTGGCTCAGTTAGCTTGATCATGTGTCTATGGGTGGCTCTGCTCCACGTTTCCCATCCTCTTCTGGGGCCACTGTAGTGGCCGAGCATGTCTGTTGCATACAGTGGCAAAAGGGAAAATGCAAGCAATAACATACTCTGCAACATACCATTGCTGAGAGCATGTCACATGGTTGAGCCCAGAGACAAAATGGGAGGGTGCTACAAGGTTACGCGGCAAGGAGCATGCCTACAGGGAAGGGTGAATTGGAACTTTTTATTTTGCAGTCTACTTAATACCATCTATTTTAGCTCACTTTTAATTTTGCAAGAAGCCATTCCTGTGGTAGGGATAGGAAGGATAAGAAATTTGGCAATTAAAAAAAAAAGAAATTTGGCAATAAATAGAAAATAAATATGGAAATATTTTAATATACTTTGTTATTTTATATTTTATACAAGTAACAAACCTATGGCCAACTTGATGGGAGCCATATTTCTTTGTACTATGTCTGTTTGTGGACATGCCTGACCTGCTCTTCTAGATCATAGAAGGCAAGCCTCCTGAGCTTTGCTTTCCTTCATCTTCCCTTTAACGCTAGTGCAGGGCCTAACATGTGGTTGGCACCCAGTTAAGTACAGAATGCCAAATGATCCCCAGGGTCACACAGCTCTAGTGTCCTAACAGGAGGTCCCCTGAGCTGACCACACGTAGTTCTACATGTATTTTTAAATAAGGCTTTATTTTCCATTTTTTCCTTTTTTTTTTCCCACTGAAATAATCACTGAATATCTGATGCCTACAGAAGTTAAGGCATTCAATTCAGATCTCCGTTATTCTGTGCCAACAAAATCCACACAATGCAAACACTTTGCTTAGGGTTTGCCAGTGAATATGGAAGCAGTTTGGAGATGATATCCAAAAGATCAAAAGATTTGCTCTTTTTTTTTTTAAGATTTTATTTATTTATTTGACAGAGAGAAAGACAGCCAGCGAGAGAGGGAACACAAGCAGGGGGAGTGGGAGAGGAAGAAGCAGGCTCCTAGCAGAGGAGCCTGATGTGGGGCTCGATCCCAGAACGCTGGGATCATGCCCTGAGCCGAAGGCAGACACTTAACGACTGCGCCACCGAGGCGCCCCAGATTTGCTCATTTGTGACTCTGACAATGTCTAAGGTTTGTTTTTCTTTATTTGTTTGTTTTTAACCTTAGGTTCTGCATCTGGGGCATTATTTTTTAAGACATAAGCAATGTCAAAAATACCGGACACTTTTGTCTTGAGTCTTAATGTGGGTGTTAAGAGATGCCTTCCATTAGCGAGTATGCCCCCAGATAATGTGTTTATTTGCATCTTCCTTCTTCTCTGCCTGTCCCCTAATGGTCTGCTACACAGAGGGCTACTTGAACTGATTTATATGGATCCCAGTTGCTCTCATTTGTGCATACTTAATTCAGAGAGGTGATCCCATTGATTTCTGAGCCCCACTTTTCAAGACACTGTACTTACATAGATATCTCGGCTGCTCTAACTACATTGTCTGAAAAGGAAAACATTTTAAACCTTTGGAAGCAATTTTGACGGACATTTCATTGTGTTCTATATTACTTACCTAATTAAATTTCCTTCACATCAAGGTCTGTTTAAAATTAAATTGAGAAATATTTTTGAGTTCCATTGGGCAGATAACTTTGTTTGGCTAGATTCGTTCTGCGTACATATGAAATGGTACCCTATGAATCAATACCAGTATGTAGACTTCCCAGAGATGTGAAAAAATGACACCCTGATTAGGCAGATGTCGTCTCCTGTTATTATAACAAGCTATCCCTGGTTACTGAACTTTGTAATTCCAAAATGTCCTTGCATTTTTGTGCCTGTGGTTTGGCAGGCTGATTTATTCAGATCCTGAGCGTTGTGAACAAAATTCATAACTTCTTTCATGGATTGGCTGGAGTCCGGGGACTCACAGTCCAGCTCAAGGCAACTAGCTTCCTATGCAATCTTATTTGCATACACAAGAGGGTAGAATTCCAGACTGAGTTTGAAAGCAGATAGGGTGAGTTGTCTGAGGGTTCATCCCCAGTGGAAGAGGTGTGATTTTCAATGTTTTGTATCTTTGGAAGGAAGAAACAGGACAAAGGCCTTATCTCTCAGCTCCACCCACTCTGCTACTGAAGACAAGAAAAGCAGACCCTCCTCATCTTTTATCCTAGCTCTTCTTGAGACAGCCGTTCCATTAAGTTCTATGGCAAGGGAACCTGTGGTGATAAAGCTGTAATTGGAGAGCTGGCACTCCATAGGCACTGCTTTAATATTTTTAAAAATAGTCCCAAGGAAGGGCGCCTGGGTGGCTCAGTCGGTTAAGTGTCTGCCTTCGGCTCAGGTTATAATCTCCAGGTCCTGGGATCAAGCCCCAGGTTGGGCTTCCTGCTTGGTGGAGAGTCTCTCTCTCTCTCTCTCTCCCTCTCTCTCCCCCTCTGTCCCTCCCCACTGCTCATTCTCTCTCTCACACTCTCTCAAAAAATAAATAAAATCATTGAAAAAAAATAGCCCCAGAGAACTGCTTTTTGTTGCACTGTTAATTAGCCTGTAAACATTTCAGACTTCATTAGAATTTTTCAAGGTCTTCGGGTTTATCCTTATAACAAAATACCACCAACTGAGTAGTTTATAAACAACAGAAATGTATTGCTCACAGTTCCAGAGGCTGGAAGTCTGAGATCAGGGTGCCAGTGTGGTAGGGTGAGGACCCCCCTCTGGGTCACAGACATCCCATTGCATCCTCACGTGGAGGAAGAGACTGGGGATCTCTCTGGAGCCTCTTTCATAAAGCCACTAACCCCGCTGGGGAGGGCTCCACCTTCATGACTTAAGCACCTCCCAAAGACCCCAACGACTAATACCATCATCCTTGGGGGTTAGGATTTCAACATATGAATTGGGGGCCACAAATATTCAGCCCACAGCCATCTCTATGTCTCAGATTGTAAGTACATCATTAAGTTACTGTGAGCCTTCCATGAGCTAATGCATATAGATGCTTAGACCAACTGGTACATCATGAATGCTTGCTGATTCAGCTGTATTATTATTACTGTTGATTAATATCACATTTTGTAAGTTCTCTGTCTATCAGTAGGAGATTTGGCCTGAGTCGTCAACTCTCCCATAATTTTTGTATGTTAAGAGTGTTGCTTGGTGTGGTCATCGAGAGCATGAACTTTGGGGCTAGACAAATCTAATTTCTGTCCCAACTGCACCACTTACGAGTGAGCTATGTGACCTCAGGTGAGTAATTCACTTTAGGGAGACTCAGTTACTTTCTCTGTATAATGGGGGTAAGGTTGCTGTCGGATGTCACGTGGTTGGTGTGCAGGCTAAGTGAGATACCACAAATGCTTAGCGCAGCTCTTAGCACACTGAACTCTTACTCCACACCACAGATGACACCCTCTGTCACAGGACACATCTGTTCTTCAGCATTTATGTTGGGATAAAGTCCACTTTGGTGTGGTACGTGCTGAGCACAAACTCTGTGTTTGATAGAATTTTACTATTTCACATGTGAAAACTGCAGCCCAGCCAACAAGGCTCAGCCGTCTTACAGCCTCATCATGATCACAGGCCGGGGGCCATATCACAAAGTTAGTTTCTTAGACACCCATGTGGTTATGAGGCTACGAGTGCTGAGAATGGTCTCCTCTTTAACGTCTTTTCTGCTTTCAGTATGTCCGGACCCTGCCTCCTAATCGTGTTCCCCAAATCATTCTTTGTGTATTCACTTGGGCTCTCATCTGACTCCCTGACGAGCTCCTGTTTGGGTTCACACCATCATCTTTACTCCCAAAGCCAGGAACCTTCACAAGAAAAGAAAGAAATCTCACAGATACCCCGCTGCTGCTTTTTCTGAAGTAGCAACTTTTTTCGCCAATATAAGATTTCAAAGCCATGGGCCTCTGAATTCTCAACCCGCAAGTCTATTTAAACAGTCCCGAGAATCCTTTCCTGACCCCAAATTACTCCCAAGCATTAATTGTCCTAGTGGTTTCATGGCCACATTATTTCATATTCATTAGTGTTTTCATGAAAAATTATAACACTAATTAGAGCAGCTTCCAGTTAATTCGCTTGGTGATTCATTTTCTCTCCCCCTTGGTGTTCTGCATGTGGTCGTCTTGGAGAACGTATCCAAGGAGTAATTGCAGCTCTATTCCCTGAGTGATAGCCTAATGCCATTAGTTCTGATCCCAGGCACATCTCGAGCGGCTCTGATGGGGTCTAGTTACAGCTGCACCCCGTGCCTGCCCTTGGATGCAGGGAGGGAGGGAAGCCTGCAGTGAGGACTGGTCTTCCAGACAGGGGGGATGGGCTTAAGGAGGATGAAGTGGGGGCAGAGATTTTTGGTGGGAGGTGAGCATCACTTGAACCTCTTCTGGAACCTGAGGTAAGGACAGGATAGTGCCCAGAGAAATCCACCTTGAGAAGCTATCCTTGGAAGAGAATAAGGCAAGCAAGTTCTCTTCAGTCCTTGCAGAAGTGTGGCCAGGCACCGCCTACACCCTGGAAGGGCTGCCTCCCGCTCAAAGTTCTGATGCCAATTCTTTTCATTAAAAGTTTATTTGACCTCATACCCATTAGGATGGCAGCTAGCAAAAAACCCAGAAAATAACAAGCATTAGATGTGGAGAAATTGGAAACCTTGTGCACTGTTGGTGGGTATGTAAAATGATGCAGCCTCTATGAAAAAAAAAATGGCAGTTCCTTAAAAAACTAAAAATAAAATTACCATATGATCCAGCAATCCCAATTCTGACTACATACCCGAAGGAGTTGAAGCAGGGTCTCTAAGAGATATTTGTACCCCCATGTTCATAACAGCATTATTCACAGTAGTCAAAAGGTGGATACAACCAAATGTCCATCACTGATGAATAGATAGGGCACCTGGGTGCTCAGTGAGTTAAGTGTCTGCCTTCGGCCTCAGGTCATGATCCCAGGGTCCTGCATCGGGCTCCCGGCCCAGTGGGGAGCCTGCTTCTCCCTCTGCCCCTCCCCCCTGCCTGTGATCCATCTCTGTCTTTCAAATAAATAAATAAAATCTTAAAAAAAACACAGATGACTAGATAAACGAGATGAGGTTTATACATAAATGGCCTTAAAAAGGAGGGAAATTCTGACGCATGCGCCAACATGGATGAACCTTGAGGACATTATACTAAGTGGAATAAGCCAGTCACAAAAAGACAGATGCTGTGTGACTTCATTTATATGAGGTATCTAGAGTTGTCAAATTCATAAAAACAGTAAGAGAAAGGGTGGTTGCCAGGATCTGGGGAGAGGAGGAATGGGAGGTGGCTATTTAATAGAGTTTCCCATCTTACATGATGAAAATTGCTTGCCCAATAATGTGAATATATTGGACACTATTAATGAACTGAACACTTAAAAGTGGTCAAGGTGGTAAATTTTGTTATATGTATTTTAGCACAATTTTTAAAAAAATAGATGGTCGTTTATATTGTAATGCTTGCTTAATATTAAAAATTAGAAAACAGAAAAAATAGAAAAACAAAAATGTTCCACCACTCAAAAGCAACCATACTAATACTTTGCTTTTATTAAATTTATTTTTTAGTTACTTAGGTAATGCATTAAAGCATTCTCCATGTAAAAACTCAAAACCTTAATGGTCACGATGAAGTCCCCCTTGCCCACCTCCTGTAATCCCAATCTCTTTTTTAAAAATTAATTTATTTATTTTAGAGAGAGAGAACACGTGCATGAATGATCAGGGGAAGTAGCAGAAGGAGAGAGGGAACCACAAGCAGACTCCATGCTCTTTTTCTGTTGTTGTTTAATTAATTTGTCTATTTGAGAGAGAGAGAGAGAGAGAGCTCAAGCAGGGGCAGTGGCAGAGGAAGAAGAAGAGAGAGAACCTCAAGCAGACCCTGGGCTGAGCATGGAGCCCAACTCGGGACTCAATCTCACAACCTTAAGATCATGACCTGAGTCGAAACCAAGAGTCAGACGCTCAGCTGACTGAGCCACCCAGGGGCCCTTCCGAGTCTCTCTATCACTTCCCAGTAGTGACACTCTTAGAGTGGCAATGGTGTCTGCCAATCCAGGTGGTTCCAGTGCATTTATTTACCAAGGTTGCTACTCATGGAAATGTTTATCTCAGGGGTTTGCACATTGCTCTGCTTTAGCTCGAGTCCCATGGCACAGCACACATCATTCTGAAGCGCCCCGCTTTCATTCAGTGGTCAGACCACCTAGTTTCTATATAACACTGAGATTCCCCCAACCCAGATCTGCTGCGTTGTATCCCATGGCATGGCTGGTTTCGTTTCATTAGCCATTCCCGTACAGACGGACAGTTGGACTATTCATGGAGTTTTCCTATTTGCTGCATTTGCTGGGCAGTGTGGCATGAACAGCCTTGTGCATGCCTCCCTGGGTATGTGAGCGAGTACGCCCTGGAGAAGACACTGAGAAGTGGCTGCTGGGTTGTGGAGAAGCACATGTTTGAATTCTGATAGAGCTGACTAAACTCAGCAGTATGGGAAAGCACCTATTTCCCCCACACTTGCAAACAGTTAATATATTCTCCATCTTCTTCTTTTTTTTTTTTTTTTTGCATGGTTGATGGGTAAAAAATGGCATTTTGTGTTAAACATTTACATTTTCATGATTTCTTTCTAGTGAGCCTGAATATTTTCACAAGTCTACTGGTTCTATGTATTTCCTTTGCTGAAAATGTTCTGTTCATATCCTTTGTCCATTTTTTTTTTTTTGCTGATTTGTTTTTCTTTTTTCTTTTTTTGTACTTCTTTGATTCTGAATGCTAATACTCCTTTGTTTTATATACTGCAAACATTTTCTCCCACACTTTTTTTTTGTTTTGAAGATTAATAAGGTTTCTTTTAATTTTCATGCCATCAAATTAACCTTTTTGTGTGGTTTTACTTCGTGCGTTTTGCTTCTTGGGTAATTTTTAAACATTGGGCTCTTTATTTTTTTTAAGACTTTATTTTTTTTACAAGAGTTTTAGGTTTACAACACAATGAAGAGGAAGCTATGGGGATTTCCCATATACCCCCTGGCCCACACAGGCACAGCCTCCCCCACTATCAACATCCCCCACCGGAATAGTACGCTTTTTTTTTTTTTTAACTAGAATGAACCTGAATAGACATATCACAATCACCCAAGCTCATAGTTTACCTTCGTATTCACTCTTGGGGCTGTACATTCTATGGGTTTGGACAAATGTATCATGACATGTATCCATTACCGTCATACAGAGTATTTTCACTGCTCTAAAAATCCTCTGTGCGATGCCTATTTATCTCTGCCCCTCCCCTCCCCAGGCAGTCACTGATCTTTGTACTGTCTCCATAGTTTTGCCTTTTCCAGAATGTCAGATAGTTGGAATCATACAGTATGGACCCTTTTCAGATTGGCTTCTGTCACTTGGTATTAAGCATTTTAGGGTCCTCCATGTCTTTTCATGGCTTGATAGTTCATTTCTTCTTAGTGCTGAATAATAAATATTCCACTGTCTGGACGTACCACAAGTTTATTTATCCATTCACCTGCTGAAGGACATCTTGGTTGTTTCTGAGTTGGGGCAGTTATGAGTAAAACCGCCCTAAACATCTGTGTGCAAGTGTTTGTGTGGGTGTGGTTGTCAACTCTTTTGGGTAAATACCAAGGACCGCAATTTCTGGATCATATGATAAGAGTATGTGTAGTTTTGTGAGAAACTGCCAAAGTGTCTTCCAAAGGAACTACTATTTTGCATTCCAACCAACAATGTATGAGAGTTGCTGTTACTCCACATTCTTGCCAGCATTTGATGTCGGTGCTCTGGACTGACATTAGAATTTTGGTTATTCTGATGGGTGTGTAGTGGTATCAGATTATTATTCCAATTTGCATATTTCCCTGCTGACATATGGGGCATCTTTTCAAATGCTTATTTGCCATTTGCCATCTGTGTCTTCTTTGGTGAGGTATCTTTAGGTCATTGGCCCATTTTTTATAATTGGGATGTTGCTTTTCTTATCTTTGAGGGTTTTTGTTTTTGTGGAGTTTTAAGAGTTCTTTGTATACTTTGGATAACAGTTCTTTATGAGATGTGTCTTTAGCAAATATTTTCTCTCAATTTGTGGCTTGTCTTCTAATTCTCTTAATATTACCTTTTGCAGAGCAGAAATTTTTAATTTTCATGAAGTCCTGCTTATCAATTATTTCTTTCATAGATTGTTTCTTTGGTGTTGTCTCTAAAACAATATCACCACAGTCAAGGTCATCTAGGTTTTCTCCTTTGTTACCTTCTAGTTTTATAGCTTTGTGTTTTACATCTAGGTCTCTGATCCATTTTGAGTCAGTTTTTGTGCAGTGTGTTAGGTCTATGTCTGCCTTCCTTTTTTTTTTTTTTTTTTTTTTTGCATGTGGATTTCCAGATTTTCCAGCCCATTTGCTGAAGAGACTATCTTTGCTCCATTTGCATCAATTGACTATAATTATAGGGGTCCATTTCTGGGCCCTCTATTCTGTTCCACTGATTTGTCTGTCATTCTTTCACCAACACCGCACTGTCTGGACTACTGTAGCTTTATAGTAAGTCTTCAGGTCATGTAGTGTCCGCCCTCCAACTTTGTTCTCCTTCAAAATGGTGTTGGCCATTCTGGGTCTTTTGCCACTCTGCATAAACCTTAGAATCAGTGTGTCAATATGCATAAAATAAGTTGCTGGGATTGATTGGGATTGCACTGAGTCTATAGATCAAGTCGGGAAGAACTGACCTCTAGACAGTACTGAGTCCTCCTATCCATGAACATGAAATACCTGTTTATTTAGTTCTTAGATTTTATTCATCAGAATTTGTGCTTTTTCTCATAGATCTGGTGTGTGTGTGTCTATATATCTATATCTTGTATGTATATATATATATCTTGTGTATTATGTGTGTGTATATATATCTTGTATATACATACATATATATTATATATATTATATATATTAGATTTATACTTAAGTATTTCAACTTTTTTCGATGCTAATATAAATGGTGTTATGTTCTTAATTTCAAATTCCACTTACGCATTATTGGTATATGGGAAAGCAATTGACTTTTGTATATTAATCTGCATCCGCAGCCTTGTTCTCTATTTGCTATTAGTTCCAGGAATTTTTGTTTTTTGTGTTTGCTTTTGTTTTGTTTTGTTTTGATTCTTTTGGATTTTCTGCATAGACGAACATGTTACCTGCACACAGAGTTTTATGTCTTCCTTCACAATCTGTATACCTTTTACTTCCTTTTCTTGTTTTATTGCATTGGCAAGGACTTCCAGTATAATGTTGAAAAGGAGTGGTGAGAGGGGCCCACTTGCCTTGTCTCCTCCCTCATACCTGATCTTAGTGGGAAAGCTTTTTCTTACCATTAAGTATGCTGTTAGCTTTAATCTACTCATTTGCTTGTCAGGAATTTCTTTTTGTAAATGATATGAGGTTGGTACCTATATTTTTTTCCTTGAATGGATAACCACTTAATCCATCACTAGTTTCTGAACAATTCGTCCATTTCTTAGGCTTTGAAATACAGTATTCTCTTCATCATGTATTAAATTCATTCATATACTTGGGTGTGTTTCTGAACTCCATTCCATTCTATTGATCTATTAATTCCCATGTCAACATCACACTATTTAAATTATTTTTGTTTTACAACGTTTTGAGGCCTGGTAACGCACGCGCTACCTCTTCATCTTTTGTTTCTGCCATTTTCTTAGCCTTTCTTGCACTTTCATTCTTCCGTAGGAATTATAGAATCAGCTTGAATTTGTATATTATTTTGAACTTTTCGATTATATAGAAGGCATAGGGTTCACTTATCCAATTTTTTGTTTATCTTTTCATCAAAAAAAGAAAGTTTTAGCTTTGGTCTTTCCCTTTTTTTTTTTGCTAATAGTTATTCCTAGGTACTTGTATTATTGTGAGCTGCTTTTTCTGTTGCACTTTCTAATAGGTTATTTCTGGTGTACAGAAAAGCTATAGCTTTTTAAAATGTATTATTATAAAAGAAAACATGTATACAAGGAGTACATGAACCATAAATGGATTGCTTAGTGAATTATTGTAAAGCAAATTGAATATTGCCAGCTCTCCAGAAGTTCTCGTTATTCCCTTTCCTTTTCAAAAACCCATCCCTCAATCATAAAATTTAAGTAAAAACCTGCCTTTTATTATAATAATTTCTTGGCTTTGTCTTATAGTTCTTAACACTCAAGTATGTATCCCTAATGACTAGTTTTGCCAGGTTTTTAAACTTCATAGAAATAAATTCACTCAGTGTGTATTTCTTTGTGTCCAGCTTCTTTTTTTCAACCCTTTCTTCATGTTGTTACATGTTGTTGCATGTAGTGGTCGCTCTTTCTTTTTCATAGCTGTATAGTATTCCATTAAATAAATATGCCTTAATTTATCCATTCTTCTGTTGATGGGCACTTGGATTGTTTCTAGTTTTATTACCAACAGCTGCTCTGACCATTCTCAGACATATATCCTAATGTACATGGCATATATTTCTGTAGGGTTTTCTTCATTTGGGTTTCTCCAGAAATAGACTCTGAACCAAGGATTCTAGTACAGGTCATTTATCTGAAAGGTGATCCCAGAAAGCACTGGTAGAGGAGAGGGGAAGTAAGACCAAGAAGGGAAGAAACAAAGTAAGCATTGTTTTATCAAGCACATTCCCACAGAGGGCAACTGGAGCTTAATCCTGCTGAGTAACTCTCTGTGTGTTCATAGAAAACATGCCTCAGGGTTCTTGCACCTGGAAAACAAGGGTGTTGGGGCATTTATCTGGCAGCACTCATCAGAACCTCCTGGGAGGGGGGCATTGATTCCCCAGCCCTTCTGGCATGACCTGTGTATGGACAGAGCAGGGTCTAAAAACCAGAGAAAGCCATTAGGCTAAGAGATAAAGGTGCTGGCAATTGGGAGTTGGGCTGGCATTAACTACTATGGTGACAGCCAAGGGAGTGTGCCAGTACATGATAGCATCTATAACAAGACAGTCTATGTAGGAGGCAGAATTTCCGGGTCATAGGGCATGCATATATTCAATCTTATGAGATACTGCCAAATAGTTTCCTAAACCGCTGTACCAATTTACGCTCCCACCAACAACGTAAGAGTTCCCATAGCTTTGCCAGCACTTGGTATTGAGAGACTTTTACATTTAAGCCATTTTGTTGGATGTGTAATGTTGTTTTTAATTTGTAATTTCTGGATTACTAATAATTCTTTGCATAATTACTGGGAATTTGGATTTCTTCTTCTGTGAGGGCCTGTTCAAGTCTTTGCCTGTTTTCATATTGAGATGGCTGACGTTTTCTTATTGCTTTCCAAGAGATTTTATGTATTCTGGATTTGGGCCCTTTGCCTATCTTACGTGTTGCAAATATCCATGGCTCTCTTTTTATTCTTCCTCTCTCTCTCTTTGTTCTTTTACTCTCTTATTCATGTCTTTTGATATGCAAAGTTCTTAATTTTAATATGCTCTAATTTGTATATCTTTTTCCTTTGGGTTAGTACTTTTTGAGTCTTAAGAAATCTTTCTCATGATTATGAAGATAGGGCCCCATATTACCTTCTATAAGCTTTATTGTGTTGCCATTAACATGAAGGCCTGTGATCCATGTGGAACTTATTTTTTGTGTACAACAGGAAGGTAGGGGTTAAGACTGAAGCCCTGCCCCGATGCCTATCCAGTTACCCCAGTTCCTTTACTGGAAAGAACACACTTTCTTCATGTTCTGCAGTGCCACTCTCATTAAATGACACTTGTCATTAAATCGAGTGTCATTAAATCTTGTCATTAAATCAAGTGTCCATATGCGTGTGGATCTGTTTGTGGGTTTTGTCTTCTGTTCTAGTGGTCTAGTTATTTGTCCTTATCCCAGTACTACATCATGATAGTCTTATTAAAGGTCTTGCTGGTTGATACAGCAAGTCTTCCTATCTTTTTCTTTTTATCAAGAATAGCTTGACTACTCTTTGATTTTTTGCATTCTCATAAAGACTTTAGAATCAGCTTGTCAAATCCCCAAAACTGAAAGGCAAGAAAGGAGAAAAGGAGGAATGGAGAGAAATTTGCTGGGACTTTCATTAGAGATTTGATTGGATCTATGGATCAACATGGAGAGAATTAAATTCTTTATAATATTGAGTATTCCAATCCCTTTATTTAGATATTTTTTAATTTCTCCAACAAAGTTTATAGTTTTCTCTGTCAAAATATTGCAAACCTATTGTTAGATTTATTTCTATATACTTGATGTTTTGATCCTATCATAAGTGGTATCTTTTTATTTTCTGTTTGTTGTGCTATAGAGGATTTTTGTCTGCTGATACTGAGTCTAGGAACCTTGCTAAATTCTCATATTAATTCTAATAGTTTATCTGTTTATTATCTTGGATTTTCTATGTATAAATAATCAATATTGGTTTTTATATGTTAATCTTGTAACTGACCACCTTCCTGAATTATCTTACTGGTTCTAGCAATTTCAGTATTGAAGCTCTTGGGTATTCTAGGTTTAAAAAAATCATATTAACTTATAATTAGCATTCTGTTTCTGCCTGGAGAGGCAGCATAGGGTAGCTGTTAGGTACAAGGAGTCTGGAATCAGACCACCTGACTTTGCATCCCTGCTCCATTACTCACTCTGTAACCTTAAGTAATTTGCTTAATCTTCCGTGACTTAGTATCATTAATTGCAAACTACCTCACAGGTTGATTGTAAAAATTAAATGAGTTAATACCTATCAAATAATGCCTATCAAATAATGAGCACTCAGATTATGTCGACTTTCGTCATTGAATAACTAGTATCATTCCTGTCTAAATATTCACTTCTTTGTTTTTTCTTACCTTCATTGCATTGACCACTTTCTCAGCACAATATTGGAGAGTAGTGGTGCTCTCAGGCCTCACCTGAACACTCTGAAGCATTTCCTTCTAGGTTTTTTTCTTGTTGTTGGCATAGTTGTTTTCTTTTTCATCTGTTTGACATATATGGAATCATTTTTAACTTTGACTTATGAATCTGGTGTTTCACTCTGAAAGAGGGAGCTACTTCTCCAGAGGAATTTTTTTTTTAAACCACGTACTTCACATAATGATGAAAAACATTAATAATGAAATTATTTGTAAACATTACTGAGATCCTGTTACAAAAGGAGGCATCGACCATTCTATTTGCCTGCAGAGTCATTGCTGCAACCTTTCCAAAGAGGTGATGTCCGTTAATGTAATGATATTTCTTTGGATGTTTGGGGTGAGTTCAGGGGTATTCGGAGCCACATGGGGCCGTTGGCCAGTTCCTTTTTTAGGACAGTACAACATTCTTGAGCTTTTAATTCTGATTGTATACCCAATAAGCTAGAGTGGTCTTCAGTTATTTTTCTTTTCATAAAGAGTCTGTAGACACGCTTTTCTGAGTCAGTATGTGCCTGAGAATAACTCCGTATAGGCAAGACCACCTGAACGACAGAAATGCTAGCTGCACCGTCCGTGTTGCTCTGGGTTTCCTCCAATGCGGTGTGTTTCTCATCCTCCTGCAAGTTTTTATCTTTCTCATCGCATCTTACTGTTTTTTATTACATACTGTTACTTACAGAGTTCTGTTTTCTTCATCATTTTCTGTTTCTGTTTCATAGAAACCATCTCCTTTGGCATCATACTGAAATACCACATGATTCCCTAAAATATTCTTTAAGTTTCTGTAAGATATTTTCAGAAGAATTTCCTCTGATTCATTCTCGAAGGAGAAAAACCCGGTCAGGCCCGATGTGGTTAACAGAAATGGTGTGTGTTTCCCTGACGACTTCCTTTCTGGGGGTCCGTGCACTCATCCTCTGAGACCTGCCCTGAATCACCCACTGGTACATCTAACCCAGCTCCTTACGTCTGACCAGCTTTCTTTTCATTGGGCCCTGCCGGCCTGACGTGGATTCAGCTCTGGTTGCTGACGAGCCGGTCAAATGGCGTATGTGCATCCGTCCCCGTACCCTGTACCCCAGTCCCCACATCCCCACATCCCCACATCCTGCACACCTCCTCTTCTCCTGTGTTCGCCTAGAGCGCTCGTCGGAAACTCAGCCTTCCACGCTCTGACCTACCGCTGCTGGTGTTTCTCTTCCATCCCCCACCCCCAATTTTTTTTTTCCTAATTGTTTTCTGAGAGTTGCAGTTCTCAGTTAGTAGGTGAAGGGAGTGGAAAGCCCTCTGGCTGCTTCAGAAGACACCAAGACAAGTGCTGGCTGCTTAATTTGAATTCCTGAACAGCTAGAGGGAGCAGGTATTATGATGTTTTTTTTTCAATTCAGATCTTATTTTTCAACCTAGTTCCATTGGCCTTGTGTTGAGGTGAAAATTCCTCAGAGATGGCCTCACACAGGTTGACTGCAGTCCTGGCTTTCAGTTTGGGGGGTTTTATCTCCTACTCTAGGCTTTTGAGGTGATTTTAGTGGAAAGTTAGGAGCGGCTACACTGACTCCCTTAGCCATTTTAAGCCAGACGTTTCTATCCAGAACTAAGTATTTGTTTTAGCAACTCGCGACTTGCTAGATAGCTTGCAGGAATGCAGCTGGGCCCCAGAATGAAAGATCTTTCCTTGCCAGCCTTTGTCATAGGCAGAATTAATAACCAGAAATTGACATTTCAAAGGCTGAGTGCCCCGAAAAGACTTACTGTGATAGTCACCTGGGAAATAAAAGTCCTGCTGGAGTAGAAGTGAGAGATCTGGGTTCTCAGGGCTCGGCACCGACTAGCTGTGGTCAGTCTTGGGCTACTCATGGCACCTCTAAGGGCCTCAAACTCCTCTGTCCAGGATAAAGGGTGGGGCCACATGGTCTGAAGTCCTGCCGTTCTGGGACTCGGTGGTTTTACCAGCTGTCGTGGAACATCTGCTGTTAGAAACTTGTCCCTTCTGCACTCAGAGCTTCTGCTGAAAGGGAAGCAGAGGCCGAAGGCACGTCCGCACTGGGTGTGCACCGTCCACACTGGGTGTGCACCATCGAGCTACTGGCGGGGGGGAGCCTCCTGGGGAGGGGCAGCGGCACGAGCGCCGGGCTGCAGGAGGTGCTGAGGGCTGGTGCCCTCCTTTGGAAGATTCACCTTCTGGGGCCACTTGGGCCTCTTTCTGGCTCTACCTCTACCTACAAAAGTTGTCAGGCATCCAAGGACCCCCATGTCCTGAGTCCCCTTCAGTGTCTTTGTATTGAAGGTAAAAATAAAGACAGGAAATAAAACCTGTTTTCTTCAGAGTGTCTTTGAGGCGCGGGAACTGAGCACGGTGGCTTGCCGGCTCCCTTTCATTTGACAATAAATGGACATCGGGGAGTTGCTCTAACATTTGTCATTATCACCCTCCCCAAACCCAAGCCAAGGCAGGGGCAGGCTATAGAGAAGCAGAGATTTATCATTTATCATCCACATTTCCAGATGAGAAGAGGGTACTGCAGGATACCCAGATGAGCAGAAATTTGCCCCACGTCAGAAGTGAAGTCGGAGGTGTGGCTCAGGCACTCAGGGGCGATTCCAAGCCTCCTGGGGCTGCTGACATCTCTGCACTTTGGACATGACCCCTTCCAGCGTCTCCTGAATGAGGAGTGGCTGTGCGCGCTCACGTATGCACGGCCCCCATGCTCTCTCGATTCTTCTCCCTCCTCTCTCCTTTCTCTCTCTCCCCTTCCCCCCTACTTCCCCATCCCCAGCTCATAGTTGCTCTAAGAAGCCAGGCAGCAGCTCTCTCCCTGCCACGTCGTCCTTCAACCTGGAGTGCCTGGGCTGTCCAGGAAAATTTGCCAAATGGTTTAGCGGATTTTCTCGCCAGGGTTTTGTCTGTACTCACAGTTCGAAGGGAAAGAAGGAAGGATAAAACCCAACAACCAAGAATGACTCCAAGTCCATTTGCGTGGTGCTTCCTCCCTGTCTCTCCTCTTGGCCTCTCAAATGGATGTGGGTCTGGATGTCACTGGCCCCGCTGCCTGAGTGGGTTGGCATCTGATCCGTGAGGAAAGCCAGCTCCCCACCTGGAGACAGAGCCATTAAGTTTCCCGTCTGATTCAGGCCAGGGACGTTTGCAGAAATCAGAGTGAAGTTAGAGTTTAGCTCTCAGGGGCCAAGTTCACTGTACTGGCTCCATAGTAATATGGACCAAGGTCAGGAATCAGAGGGAGGCAGGGAAAACTGCAAAGCATTTAACTGCAAACTATTTATAGTTTCCAAGTTTTAGACAGCACAAGATAGTTAAACGATTTAAAAAGATCATGTCCCTTGCAGCCCCTTCCCCTCCATCAAGCCCTCCCACCTCACAGGTAGGGAATCAGGGCCCCTGCCACCCCTGGCCCTCAGGGACTAAAGCTTAGAGCTGGAGCCCTCAGTCTTGTGTGTCAGACCCTCCTCTCCCTGCCCTGGTAGCCATGTGCCAGCACCTAGTCCTTTGCTGCCCGAGAAGCCTGCATTGCTGAGACTTACCAGCACTGATGGCTTTCGGAACATTCAATATGTATTCTCAGAGTATGTAACTCCCCTATATGCTGCTTCCCTATTTGAATGCAGGGGATCCTGTTACTGTTTTCAAAGCTCTTCGATATGAAGATTAGTTCCAAAGGCAGGGGACCCTCCTGGACACCGTCACCTTTTCCTTGGGCTTGCTCACCTGTCAGTACCAAAGGGCCACTTCTTCAGAGCAGGAAAGTAAAGGGAGTTTATTTCCTTCTTCTTACCTGCACTCCATAGGTTTCTCTGACTGACTTATTTCACTTAGCATAATACTCTAACGCCAGCCATGTCATTACAAATGGCAAAATTTCATTCTTTTTTATGGCTGAGTAGTATTCCATTGTATAGATATACTACATCTTCTTGATCCATTCATCAGTCAGTGGACACTTGGGCTGTTTCCATATGGCTGTTGCAGATAATGCTGCTATTATAAACATTGGGCTGCGTGTATCCTTTTGAATGAGTATTTTTGTAGCCTCTGGGGAAATAGCTAGTAGTGCAATTGGTAGCTCGTAGGGTAGTTCTATTTTCAACTTTTTGAGGAATCTCCATACTGTTCTCCAGAGTGGCTGCACCAGTTTGCTTTCCCACCAGCAGCATAAGAGGGTTCCCCTTTCTCCGCATCCTCGCCAACACTCATTGTTCCTTGTGCTGTTGATTTTAGCCATCCTGACAGGTGTGAGGCGATCGCTCACTGTGGTTTTGATTTGCATTTCCCTGATGATCAGTGATGTGGGGCATCTTTTCATGTGTCTGATTTCACTCATATGTGGAATTTAAGAAACAAAACAAAAGAGCAAAGGGACAAAAAGGGAGAGAGAAGCAAACCAAGAAACAGACTCTTAACTACAGAGATGGTCACCAGAGGGGAGGTGGGTGGGGGTTAAAGAGGTGAAGGGGATGAAGGAGAGCTCTGGTCGTGATGAGCACAGTGTGACGTATGGAAGTGCTGAATCACTATACTGTACACTGGAAACTAATAGTATACTGTATGTTAACTAACTGGAATTCAAATGAAAACTTAAAAAGAAAAACCCATAGGTTTCTTGGAACAAGGGTGGAGCTAAAAACATGAATTTACGTTTGTAATTAGTTTTTCCAGTACAACCCAGCTGATCTTTCCAGCACAGCTCCAGCCTGGTGTGTGTGTGCCTTCCTTGCTAGACAGAGTCACTCTCCCACCCTGCACAAGCCCTTGTAAGCCGGCAGCTTGAGGCTCTCCAACTGAGAGCTGGCACTGATTCTCCTTAGCATATCTTCCAAACTCGTATACTCGGAGGTCAAGTGACCGCTGACAAGTGCACACCTCCATGACTTCCTCTCCCACCCCCACCCTGCACCCTGGCAAGATCACATTGAACTATTCAGGGAAAGTATTTACTGAATGCAAGGAGAATATGGCCCTTCTGCATTATTTATTAGGGGCTAGCAATACCCATCATATGTAGAATGTATTTGGACGTAAATTAGTGATGTTAGGAAACACCAGTGGTCCCAAGCCTATTAGGGTCTCTGACACATACATGCAAACACATCACGGTTTTACCTTTTCTGTGAGGCTGATTATTGGCTATGAGACAACTTCACAATGAAAACAAATCTCCTTAACCTTTTATTTGCCACTAGCCCTCTGGGCAGGTCATCTACCATTGAGTAAGCCTTGGAAAACCATTTCAAATTGTGAATTTTTCTTATTTTTTTAAAGATTTATTTATGTTTGAGAGAGAGCGCATGGGGAGGGGAGGGGCAGAGGGAGAGAGAGTCTTCAGCAGACTCTCTGCGCTGAGCACAGAGCCCCATGTGGGGCTCGATCTCACAACCCTGAGATCATGATCTGAGTCGAAATCAAGAGTTGGACACTTAACTGACTGCGCTACCCAGGCACCCGTAACCTTAGCTTCTTATCACCTTTTTCCTTCTTTTTCTATGAAGGGAAAAAGACTATTTACATTTACTAAGCACCTACTATGTGCCAAGGGCTACAGCTGGCCTCCGTTTTTAAAATTTTTTTTTATTTATTAGAGAGAGAGCAGAGCGAAAGAGAGAGAGCACAAGCTGGGGGGAGGAGCAGAGGGAAAAGCAGACTCTACTGAGCAGGGAGCCCCACTCAGGGCTCGATCCCAGGATGCCAGGATCATGACCTGAGCCGAAGGCAGATGCTTAACTGACCGAGCCACCCAGGTGCCCCACAGCTGGCCTCTTGATGTCCGGAGTGGTGGGCGTTCGTATCCCCATTTTACAGATGAGGTAGATGAGGGAACTGAGGCTCAAGGTCACGCAGCTGATAACCAGGTCTCGGTGTCAAGCGGAGACTTTTTATCGGACATTTGACTTTCCCTGGGCAGGAAGGCAAAGGTTTTCCTTGGCTTCTGTATCTATCACCACAACAATGCTACATAACACAGAACCGCAAAACCAGTAGCGGAAAGCCATAACCATTTGTTTTTGCTCTGGAGTCTGTGGGTCAGCTGGGCAGTTCTGCTGCTCCAGGGCCACGCTTGGGTGGTCTCGGCTGGACTCACTCATGCGCCTACAGTCAGCTGCCGGGGCCACGAGGCCCACTGACCCAGGCTGGCTTGGGCTTGTCACGTGGCCACCAGGCAGCGCTCCAAGAGCATGAACAAAGCACATGGTTCCTTGAGGCCTGGGCTCAGAACTGCCCACTGTCAATTCTGCCACATTTGTTTGGCTAAAGCAAATCATCTGGCCAGCCCAGATCCCCAGCAAAGGCAAGCAGATGCCATCTCGTGCTGGGAGGAGCTACAGAGTCACGTTGCAGGGGGTACAGATATTGGGAAGGGAAGAATTGGGGCCAATTTTGCAATTAGTCTGCCTCAGTTCCCGCCATGGGGCTGCTCTGCCCCCTTGGGGGCACCTGCTTCCTGTAAGCCTCCGCTCCCCCGTCAAAGCCTGCTCTAGGAGCCTCTCCTCATTCACACGAAGGGACAGGACGGCTGCTGTGGAGAATTTAAAATGACTCTTTTCCCAAGGGGAAGGAGGGCAGTCAGTCTGGCAGGGGCTAAGTCTTCAACCCATCTGATTAAGCTAAAGCAGGCACCCTCAGCATGAGCCAATGCGCAGAGGGGAGTCTGGGGGTGTGGGGGCAGCAGGCCTTCCAGGGATCTTGGAAACCACACAGATGGATCCTTCCCTGCCTACACCTGAGATTGGTGCTTCTTGCGGATTCCCCTTTGGCATTGGCTCCCCCTTGCCCAGCCCCAAGCATCATGCTTTGCTGGTGGAGCCAGGACTCCCCTCCTCTTCAGGAACTCTGCTCACCTTCCTACCGGCCTCTGCAAGGACCTCTCTGGCCCGTGTTCTTGTGGTTTCCAGGGGGGAGGGTTGGAAGGACAAGTCATTTCCGCAGGACTCCAGGGTCAACCTGGCCTACACAGGAAGTTGGAGGGGCGGGAGGTGCTGAGTCAGGTGGAGTGGAGGAGGGAAAGCCAGGGCTGGGGCAGAGGTGGGAAGAGCTGCTGGATTCCTGGAGGACAGGGAGAGGCCTGAAAGCTCATGAAAAAGAAACAACACACTGAGAACAACACACTGGTTTTAAAATCCAGTCTGAAAGATCAGAGATAAGAGGAGAAGCCAGGGGAGGACGATGTTGGCACACCCAGGCCATGCTTGCCCTGCTAACTCACTCAGTGCCTGCCCTTCCACCTTCCTCCAGCATATAACTCATGAGCGCCCCCTAGGATCCTTGCGAGGTTGTCCCAGAGCTCAAACCCTGAAGCTTCTTGCCTTGGGGGGGGGAAAGAAGCTCCTGATTCCACTTTCCACTAGGTAGGTGGCATAAGTACCCCAAAAGAGGCACCTGCCCAGTGTGGGACTTTCCAGACAGAACAGATTGTGTATATTAACACAATTGTATATTAAGCTTACAGGTAACAGCCAATATTTCTGTAATTCTCTGCCCGCCAGAGGAGAGATGAACAGGTGTCACTGAGAAAGACAGCATCTGCCTTTGGTTTGGGACAACCAGTGAAATGGTACTAGATAGAGGGAGAGGCCCATGAAGGCAAATCCATCACCAAGGTGGGAAGGCCCTGGGAAGCCCTGTCCGGCCCAATGAGCACTAGGGAGAGGAAGGCACTGGGAGGCCCGGCGATCACACCCAGGTCACATAGCTGGGCTGTGCACTTAGGTCAGTGGGAACTGCCAGGCCCTGATCCATGTCAGCCTCTTCCTCAGTCAGTTGTTCAAGAAAAATAAAACTACAAAGTCTTTCGTTTCAAGTCTTAGGAGGAGAACTCATTTCTGTGAGACATTTTCCTTTCCTGTCAGTTGAGGCCGTTATGCCCCAGCCCAAAGGACCTTCCAGCAGTAACTCTGCAGCAAACCGTCGGGCTGAGTTCTCCGAAAACAAGTGGGAGTGTTTCAGCCCAAACAGGAGAGCTTGTCCAACAGGGGCCTGAATTCACGGGAACCCCCCCGCCCCGCTCCCCGCCAAGTGTGAGAAGCTTCGGGGCCAGAGCAGGGGGGTGCCGAGGAGCTGACCCACTGACCCGGTGTTGGCTTCCTCTTACTTCATGGCTTCCCCGGGCACTAGGGAGACTGGGAAGGGGTCTCTGGGTCTATGTCCTCGCTCCAGTGCGAGATGTCACCGTAAGCATGTCCCTGAACCTTCACCGACTGTGCGATGAGAACCTACATCACTACCCACATTCCCGAGATGTTATGGGAAGAAGGCTGTGATGGGGTTCAGCCTCCGGCGTCGGCTCCGGCTCAGCTCGCTGGGCCAGACAAGAGCCCTCTCGTTCTACGACTCAGTGATGAGGATGCAGCTGTGGTGCGAGGTGGGCGGGCGCCTTGCCTGGCTGAAGCCCCTGCACCTGTGGGACCAGGTAGCAAGGGGAAGTGTGGTTCCAGGTTGACCGCGGCCTGTATCTGCCTCACAGAACCAACTAGTTCCGGTCCCCGTTCCTCTCTACACCCTCCCACACTCACGGCTGAGGTCACGCACCTGGGACACCACCCCCGACCCCGGGAAGACCAAAAGAGAAAACAAGGCAGGAGGCAAGCCAATGTTTGTAGAGGATATTTGCCCAGATTTTGTTATCAGGAGATTGCCATGTACCACTGTTTACGCAGAATCCTCCCGATGAAGGCTTGGCACCGGATGTCCCACGAGGCTGGGGTGGGGACAATAGTCTGGGACCTGAAGTGTAGGCAGGCACGCTGGTTCCCACGTCTCAGGAGGGGTCAAGGAGGTTTGTAAAAACACAGATTCTAGAACCCTGCCCCATATGGGTGAAAAGCAGAATCTCTGGGTGGTGGTGGGGGAGCCCCAGAGGCTGCCCTGCAAACAGATCCCCTCTGATGTGCCAATGGCGTGGGTGCTGTTTCTGTAGACGAGAAAGATAGAGAGAGGGAAGGACTGGATTCTTAGCCTAGGTCTGAAGCGGACTTGGAATGGGAGCTCAGGTCAATGGCTTACCCTGTCTAGGTCTCAATTTATTTCATTTTTTAAAAAGATTTTATTTATGTATTTGAGAAAGAGAGATTGAGAGAACAAGTCGGAGGAGGGGGAGAGGGAGAAGCAGATGCCCCACTGAGCAGGGAGACTTCACAGGGACTCAATCCCAGGACGCCCGGGATCATGACCTGAGCCAAAGACAGACGCTTAATGGACTGAGCCGCCCAGGCACCCCTCGATTTATTTCATTTTAAAATAAAAATAATTCTGCCAGCTTACCTACCTCAGGATTCCTGGGGAAATGCAGTGAGAGGGAAGCTGGGGAGGGAGCACCTGTCCATGCTCTCTTGGACCTCTGCAGGTCAGCACCGTCACTTCCATGGGATGAGGAACACGGGCTCTGAGGCGTGAAGCCCATCTGCCGAGGTCCCAAGGCCCTGTGGGAGAAGCAGCCGGGCTGTGAATCGAGGCTTGCCTGGCTCTGAGCTTTCCTTTCCCTCAGGGTGCTCCTCTGAGATTTCAGAAGTCGGGGTCCTGCTTGGGAGCCAGCTGAGGTGAGCGGACCAGCTGCATTTGCATCTCCCGGGAGCTCGTGAGAAATGCAGGTTCTCAGGCTGCACCCCAGGCTGCCTGCCCCGGAGTCTGCATTTGAACAAGCTCTCTGGGTTGAGAAGCACAACTGAGGAAGACTGGAGATTGGACAAGAGAGAGTGTGAAGATAAGGGTGTGGTAAACGTACAGAACCCAACATAGATGGAAGACCCCGGCAGGGATGAGCAAGGAGGCTGCCTTTAGGGGGACGCGCCTGTGAGGAGTGAACAGCTGTGCGGCATCTCGGCCTTTCTGCCGGAGCTGCCGTTGCCCGGGAAGTACGCCTTCTCTGAGGAAGTCCGACCCTCCCAGAGAATGGGTTTTCAGGTGGAAACAAATTGCTTTCATCGGTGTATTTTGGGGTGTGTGTGTGTGCATATTTAATTTCAAAGGTACTATGATTACTTTTATCTTTAAAAAGAAAGAAGGAAGAAAATCAGGTAGAAAGCATTTAGCAAAGCGAAGTGTCTTCACTTCTCCTGTATTTCAGGAGTGACTCCTTTACGGCGAGAGCGCCCACCGGGGAGAAGGGCCGGTTAGGTGGGGGGACTTCGGCGTCCACAAGATCTTCTCTGTGCATGCTGGTCCTCAGGTTGAATTGTAAGACCCGTCAGGTGAAAGGCTATCCCCCGATACTCCAACGGTAGCGGCTCCCCTGCACAAGATGCTCCCTGCAGAAGGCCACGCCCCGACCCAGGGCTCGGACGCGAAACTGGCAAACCAGGGCTTTGAGAAGTGTGCGAAGACATCCAGGCAACGCCCAGGCTGCTCGCCCTGGGGGACTGTCAGTCTAGCACAAAGGAATTCCCAACCCGGGCCCAGAACGTCCGGTAGGGTGTGATCCCGGAAAGAGCGTCTCTGCTGCCTCCTTGCCTTTCTCGGGTTAGGTCTGTCGATGCCGCACCCCTGGGCGGGCTGAGCTTTCTTTCCAGTGACTTGAACAGGTGTTCTCATGTTTACAATCCTGATTTGTATGCGCCGTGTTATTTCACCCTTCCGAGTCTCTTTTCTGAGACCCGCGTCAGTCTATGAAGTGTACAGACCCCCTGAGAGAGTCCAGGCATCACGTGACCTCGGCATCCCAAGTATTCCATTATGTCCACGGCTCCCAAACGAGCCAGTGGGGAATATTACATAGACCTGCTCCCTGCCTTCTGGGAACTTGTCGGGTAAGGCGGAGGTAGTGACGCATACATTACTGTCCTGCTTAGGTCGGGCTGCTTCTGCCACCGTCAGTCCCCGTCCTCTTATATGGGCTTCACTGCAAACTACCCAAACTGGAGTTGGCTAAACCAACTTCTTTCAGCCTTTCCCTCCTCGTTTTGTTTTTCCTTAATTTTTCAAAAGTCAAAGTCTGGAAGGAGGGGATTTGGGTTGGGATGATACCATCATTCTGTCACTTCTAATTTCATTCTGTTAACAATTTTTTGAATCACATGGGTAGAAGTTTTGACTTTGAAAAAATTATGCACTTTTAAGTTTTGGCTTCAGAAAGTCATTTCAGCTCAGCTGTAAACACTTCTAGAAGCTGAATATGAAAGAGAGGGACTGTCTGCCCAGGCTCCCGCTGGGGACCTGGAGTCATCACTCCCTTCACGGTGCCTGATTTCAGAGATGAAGAATTTTAAGGGTGTGCTGGGAGGCAGGGGGCTGCTACTGGTTGAAAACCAGACCGTGCAGAGCCGCCCTGCCGTTCTCCCCTTCCTCCCCTCTACACTCACTGGTGCCTCCCATCACCCGGAGACAAACCATGAAGGCTGCTTATTGACAGCTGGGCAATTCGCACAATAAAGTTTAACGGTTTACATCCCCTTGTACGACTCTGTCAATGTTTTCAATGGCTCACCTTTTCGGGGGCTGGTTCTCACACTCGTACTGACTCGCTCCTTCTTCTCTTTCCCTTCAAGCGTGCAAACGCAAAGAGCAAGAACCAAACAAAGACAGGAACAATTCCCAGAAGAAATCCCGCCTGGTGTTCACCGACCTCCAACGCCGAACACTCTTTGCCATCTTCAAGGAGAACAAACGCCCGTCCAAAGAGATGCAGATCACCATTTCCCAGCAGCTGGGCCTGGAGCTTACGACCGTCAGCAACTTCTTCATGAACGCCCGGCGCCGCAGCCTGGAGAAATGGCAGGACGATCTGAGCACGGGGGGCTCCTCGTCCACCTCCAGCACTTGTACCAAAGCGTGATGGAAGGACTCTTGGTTGGGCACAGGTCACCTCCAGACGAGGACAACCGACACGAAAGAAAACACAAAGGAAAAAGACACCGGATTCTTAGCTGGGGCCCTTCACTGGTGATTTGAAAGCACAATTCTCTTGAAAAGAAACTTCTATTCTAGCTGTAATCATAGGCCAGGTGTTCTTTTTTGTTTTGTTTTTAATGGCAATGGAGTCCAAGTGCAAGCTGAAAATTAATCTTTTTGAACCGGATATTGTCCTCTGAGCATGCTAAGCATCCCAGAAACCCAAATGGGGGCCTTCCTGGAGCGAGTTGATTTCAGTGTGGTGTCAGCCAAGCTCGGGATCTCTTCAGATGTCAGCAGTCCCACTTCGGGCCCTTTTGCAGTCAGAGTTCCCATGTGTCACAGTGGGAATTTGGCCTGTGTAAGGATTCTGAGTTTAGGCTCCCAAGATACTATCATGAAAGATTCTTCTAGCAACAAGAATGACCTCATTTGCTTTCCAAGTGCTTAGCCTCATCATACCACAGTACACCAAAGTTCACAGCCATAACATAAAAACATCAGAATGATAATTACTGAGCACAACTTTTAAATAAGGAAATTAAAAAAAAAAATCCAAGGACCTGTTTTTCCAACTCAGGCATCGTTCCATTGAATAGTTTAGAAAGCTTTAAGTTGATCCAGTTTACAATTTTCTTTTCCTTACCTCCTGGAAATCTCACGTGGTCTTAGATCCATCCAAGAAAAAAAAAAATCAGTTCTCTTGAGCTCAACGTATCAAGCACAACGTAGATAAACAGAGAAGTAAGGAAGGTTCTGGATTCACCACATCTGGATTTTCAAGACGCTGATTGTGAAGTCATTGGGGAATCGTTGGGAATATGGCTTCAAGCACATTTTGCAGTTTGCTACAAATTCTGTTTGTACATAATGCAGACGCACACTCAGGAGGCCGATTTAACTGTTACGGTACATGGAGCAAATGCAGCATTTTAAAAGATCTAGATTTTTTTAGATCATTGATGTATCCTTCTCGGTTATTAGTTACCTGGTTCCTCCTACTGTGCATTGTAACTACCACATGATTCATTCTCACTCTTTCAGATTTCGGTTGTTTCCTCATCCATCATTGGTAGGGACGTTTTTCAGTGTTTTCTAGCAAGATAAAAAAAAAAAAAAAGAAGTAATTCAAACCACCATATGTGTTAGTCATGAGGGTCATCTAGTCCCAAATCTCTTCCATTGTCGAATCATCCTTGCAAAACAGCTGAGTAAATCTGGAGAAAACACAGCACACCAAAGAAGCAGAATACTGCAAACCAAAGACATTTATTACTTGCCATTTTCTAGCCTAAAAATACTGTGATTACTTTTAGAAATCAGAAAACCTCTGCAATTCCAAATGGCATTCAGCTCTTGCATTTGGCTCACCATCGGGCTGAGTGGACCGGCTAGCCAAGCCACCCAGGGAGTGGCTTTGCCACTCCAGCTCTGGTTCCTGGCTGTCACCTTCCCACAGCACGCAGAAGAGCGCCCACAGAACTCTGGGAGATTGCAAAGGTCACGATGTGCATATTTACCAGTGAATGGCCCCAGGTGGGCCCCATGGGGGTGTTCGAAGCAAGCCAAACGCTGCAATGATTCTTTACAGACACTTGAGACTGACTTTTTTATGAATTACTTAATCGAAACCAAAGAAACTTTTTCTGCACCTACTTCTGCAACAAACAAAACTGTTCCATTAAAATGAATAAATAAATACGTAAATCAGTGAAAATCACCACCAACAAGAAGGAAGCACGCCAGAAAAAAAAGAAACAAAAACAAAAAAAAAAACAGCAAGACACACTGTGCTTAAACAGACCTCTTGGGACATTTTTTGGAAGCAGATTTTAAAGAAAGGGTTGAGACAGGAACAGATATAAGGAAAAGCCTCGGCGGCTACTGCTTCATTTGACAACTCACACGGTAATCTTAAAGTTGAAGATTGTCTTTAATTTGTGCCTATGCAGTTTTTCAAAAGAACACGGAACAGAGCAACAGAAACCTCAACAGCTACAATACCAAAGATGAGGATTTCTCACATCTTTTGTTTCAGTTCATTATCTCCTCTTGTCTGGCTAAAATACTAATAGCGTCATTGATCTGTGTAAAGGTAATCAATTTTGTTTCTGAGCAACAAAAGGAAAGGGTCATTGATTTGATTTTATTGTTTCCCTTTAATTTTGCTTTATGGCTTTCTGCCCCAACGTGGAATCCCTCAAAAGGTTCCATGGACTCCAAGCTTAAGATGTTGGGATACTGAACTATTCTCTCTACTCCTCAGAGTACAGGGAATAATGTCACTTGAATGTTCTTTGCATCCCTTAGACTTGGTTCCTTCTATGTTCAGAGTCTCAGCATCAGGGGAGGGAAGGGGAGTGAGGGTCAGGGTTAGCAGTCTTGGTGACACATCCTCTCCTTAACCACAGAACCAAAGAGTTCATAGAGGAATCGACAGCCTCATTTTCATGTGATTGCTACATCCTAACGGCTTCATTTGGGGGTGGGGGGAAACATGTAAAAATAATTGCCAGTTTCTACTTTTCTATTAGCTTTTGAAAAGTCAGCTGTAAAGTTGCATTTCTAAAGAAAGAGATATATATATAATATATGAATACATATATAGATTCAACTTGACATTGGTGATAACCCCAAATTCTTGCTGTCCAAATCCATGTCTTGTTTTGGTCAAGTGCTTCATTTATTGGGCATTCAGTTCCGAATTTTGCTCATTTCTCATGCCATCCCAGAGTCCGTTTTCCACTGTGGATGATTTGGAGTACTCAGATTTCTGTGACAATTCCTGGGAAAGGTTGAAAGTCAAATTCAAGCACTTCAACATCTAACCTGTTGATAAATGGATTCGTGGTGCAAATGAGTTTTATTTGTATTTGGAGTCATCTCTAGTCTAACGCCTCACCCACCATCAAGGTGTGAGTGAGGTCTGTCCATGAGACCTGGCCCACCAGTGGGCCAGGGCCAGTGGGGAGCTCGTCTTCTGTAACTGCTGGGAAGCCTCGGTGGTCCAGTCCCACTAGCTGTGGAGATGAGGCCAGCCCCAAAATCTGTTCCCCAGGAGCTACCCTGTCCCATCAGGGTGTTGCCGATCCCCTCAGGGAGCAGATCCACTGAAGGGACTTCTCATCGGGGAGGTCCAGCTCCTGCTGCAATGGGCTGATCAGGTTTCCTCAGGGTGGTAATTCCCGATGTGTATTGACAAGCCTGTGTGCAACCACGGCTAGCACTGGAGTGAGGCAGCGGTGCTGACGGCGGGGGGGGGGGGGGTGTCTCCATCCTGGAGGGAAAACACAGAGCAGGATTTGGGGAGAATCCCAGTGTCCTGCCCCCGGGAGCCCCGTCGTCCATGGTGCCACTTCCTTGCTCCCACCACGGGGGTCTCCCTTTGCAGGGCCAGCAGCCACACAGCTGTGAAGGAATGGGTGACTCTCCGTGGCTTTTGTATTTCATCCTACCTCGGGATGTGCCAGGACTTTTCCCTGTATCCTTTTGTCTCTTGCTCGTACCCCATGTCTCCTTTGTCAGACGACTGAGAAAAGAGCATACTTCAGCAGGGGAAGGCTCCCTATGGGTTGATACAAAGGAACTTCAGCTCGGCTGTTTCAACATGAAATCCTTGTGACTTGCGGCCAGCGTTCTGGAGATCGGATTGAGGGAGCAAGCCTGCTTGGTTTGGTTAGTGAGCCTTCGGCACACTAATCTCACCATTGGGTGTGGGTAGCCTCTGAAGATGTCAAAACCAAAAGAGGCTGCCTTTGTGGCCTGAGATTTCAAGACTGATAAAACCTGTTGTAGCCACGTCCACCCCCTCAGTGGTTCCGGGGACCTGAGGAGGACATCCTAATGTAAAAAAGGCAAGAACTTCCCTCCGAGGACTTTGGTTAAATGTCTCTTACTGGATAATGTCATACCAGAGGGAGGTGCTTGCTTTTAGAAAATTATATACATACATGTATGAATACACACATGTATGTATCAGAATTGTAAGCTCTACAGAATTTCAATTTGTGAAAAATCTGAAAGAAAAAAACAAAATCCTGCCAATTGAAAGGCAATGAAATTTGACCCAGTAGGTTTCCTCAAGCGTTTTTAAAATTTACTTAAGTTGATAATTTCAGAGAAAAATAACCATTTGGACTTGGTTATACTTGAGGATCTGTTTCTTTGATCCAAGAACAATTCCAGGCACACCTCAGCCATTAGCGACAGAGGGGACAGTGTGAAGGGACAGTTCTGACCCAAAATTCACATTCTGGAGGCAACAGAAATCTAAAGGCTATTGAGTGGAAAAATAACTTTTCTCTATTCCTGTAGGGAAATAGGCTTGCTTTACTTTTGTTTTCAACATGATTTTGGTACTGGGGATATAATTCTTTCATTCTGGGAAAATTTTTAAAAAGAGCCAGTCTATTTCATTTTTAAAGGGAAACAGCAACAACAATAAAAACTCAACCCTGATATGTAAAGGCTTTTCCAAAATGTAAAGTGGTAGGTCGTACCACTTAAAGGTACCGGAGAGAAAAAGGAATGAAGGACTCAGCATGTCGCTTTCTCTGGAGAGATCAGAGCATCACCTCTGCATCTTTTCCCGCAGCCTCTTGGCAATTGTGGGCTTAGGAAATTTAAGCTAATTTTCATTTCTAGCTAAAATGAAGTCAAAATTCAGAAGGTAAATCTGACACATGCACACATATATGCACACCTATATGCATTTTTGTAATTCAAACAATGATCAGTCATTTCATCTTACCTGTGCTGGGCACCCACCTTTTAATGCCAGTAAATTAAAGTTGAACAAATTAAAAAAAAAAAACTCACTACCACCTGGTACAGGCGGGGACACTTTCCCACTTTTGAAAATGCTGGTAGAATTATCAAAGTGTCATATTACCATTACCAAAGTGTCCTGACAATATACCTTTGTGGTGAACTCAGATTTTCTGCAGATTGTATAGTAGGAATTTTTAAAAATATAAAAACAGCCTGAGTCCCAATGTTGTTGAAGAAGAACGGACTATATTAAAAAGCTGAGAAAAAGAGGTGATACGTGTGGTTAAGGTTGACCCCAAAGCCCAAACACAAGTCCTATGGAAATAACTGTCATGATTCTTAACAGATCAGAGATGATTTGTTGTTGTTGTTGCTGCTGCTGCTGGGTGATGCGGACTTGTTAGCCTAACCAGGAGGAGTGAGTAGGAAATGATAGAGAAAGAAGGGATAGAGCTGCTGCGCTTATAACTTTCGAATATTCACATGCAAGACTGGATAGCTTAATAATTTTGTACATTTAGCTAAGACCAAGTCACCTCTAAAACAACAGGAGATTCCAGTTTTCAAATAAGGCCCCAAAATCCTTACTAAAGGAAGAAGGGACGGTTCGTTGTATAAGTCTCATAAATTAATGACATCGGCTTTAAATATGGCTGTCCCAATGCCCATTTTCTGCCCATGATTTATTTCTTCCCAAGGGGGTGGGGAGGGGGGGTTGTTTTAGAAAGTCTCAGAATGTGTTATAAGATACCAAAATAATTATTAAAACAATATAAAGCCTTATGTATAGGTAGACACAAAGCCTATAATTGAGGCCAATGGGCTATTTTGCATGAATCCCACAGGGACCACAAATGCTCATTGGTCTCAGATACCAAAAGGACTCTGACAGTCTGAGACAGGCTAAAGCTACAGCCCAAGCTGTCCTTAGAGGTTTTTGAGTTTGGTTGAGGGGAATCAACCAGCTCTAAGACCTTGTTAGTGGAGAAAATGTGTATAGGAAAAAAACACGTTGCTAGAGGTCTGTTCATTCCATGGAAGCCTTCCACTCTGCTCCACCTTTAGCAGCAGACATTTCACAGAGCATAAACCTTGGTAGTTAAGTTTGCCTAAAGCTTATACAGTCTGTCAGCATGGATGTATACGGACTTAGAGGCATCTCTCGACATGTATTCTCATAGCTGTCCTCATAGCAACACACATTGCCTATGGGCGTCCAGACATCTCCATACATACATACTGTCACCTGTCACAATAAATGAGTTCAAGGGATCACTTAACATGTATGTGAGACTTCTACAATGTCCATCGCTTTCTTTATTACAACATGGAAAACTGAAGTGCAGGAAAGAAACAGTATCCCAGCAGCTTCACAGTGTACACTTGGAATTACTTTCATTTGGGCACATCCAAGATAAACTCAACTTTCAAGAAACCTTGGATATTGTTTAATCATCTGTGTAGGAATGACACATATGCTTGATGACTTCGGTTGAATAGCTTTATTCTGGATCTCTCATAACTACAGCTAAATCCAAAGACCTGGAAAAGGACAAGAAAGAAAAAAGAAAAAGGAAAAAAAAAAAAAAGAAAAAAAGAAAAAAACACACGAAAAGAAAAAAATAGCAAAGTGCAAACTCATAGGAGAAAAGCAGGCTCTGGTTTCCAGGGTTGAGACAATGGGATGTGGTGTCGTGGGGGCTGCACCAGCGAGAGGGGGACATGGGGATTTTTTTTCTTTGTGCTTGTCACATCGAAATGGTCTTTATGAACGTGAGGAAGTTTTAGAGGTTATGATTTCCTGCTTTATTTTATTCAGACTATCGAAAAGAGGCTATACATTTTGTCCATCAAAAAAAAAAAAAATGAAGACCATCGAAAACATTTTTTTCCCCTTGTCTCTTTGGGTTATGACCCAACAGGCTATGTACCATTAATGTAATTAATTTATTTAAATTAGTTTCTAGCACACAAATGTATAGGATTTTGGTAATTAGCTCATCATCTTAGGTTGATTTTACTCGTGCTTATTTATCGAAACATAGACCAATGGTGCATCAGAGATGCAAAATTTCTCTTAGAATTTTCTTGAAAGATGGTTTGCTTTATAAAGCAGTGAAATTCTGTTACAGACAGGGAAAAAGTACAGGTTACCAAAAAAAAAAAAATCAAGGTATTTTTCCGTCTTGAATTAACTTTGAAAATAGTTTAAATAATGATTATTAAATTATTTAATTTAAGTTTGCAGCCCCACCTGGTACCAGGCAAACGTCACCTTTTAATTATCGGGGCCCTCAGAGCCTTCCTATCGTAACTTATTTATTTAACTTATTCAGCACCTACAAAAGGTGCACTGTAGAGTTTAGAGTTTTTATTTAAAACAGTAGAGAGCACTGCAGTTTGTCTGCTGTCAGAACAATAGAGCAAAGTCTGTGGACGAGCAATGACTATTCAACCCGAACCTGTGCGTTCAGAAAACACATGTCGAGACCCTGCTTCACCAGCCTGGATGTCGGGGCTTCTTTGCAGAAACTGGAAAAAATAAATAAATTTTCAAAGATCATAACAGCAAAAAGAGAGAAACCCTTACACTAGCTGCTTCCAAGAATGAACTCTGTGTGTAAAACAACAAAACAAAAAAGGGAAAAAAAAAAAAGCAGAAAAAAGAAAAAAAAAAGGAAAAACTTTCTATTTCTAGTGAGAACCAAAGAAGGCTACCTCACTGACTTTTTCCATTTGTAATTTTAATCGTGTTGATGACACCAAAGATACCAAAGATTTCTTTCTCTGTGCGGTCTGCATTTTGCTTGTGCTCTTTTATAATTTGAACTATCCTCTCTGACATATGGTATGTACAGCCACAGCTCAGATACCCCAAAGAAATAATTATCGATGTGATGGTGGCTGCTAATTTGGAAAGGGATATTTTCTGTGTTTCTCTCGTTTGTTCGCTGTCCCCTGCACACGTTCAGGATGCAAGTTCAGATGCTGCTGTAATTGGACTCCTTAAATTCCAATTCCAAATTGGTGAAGAAGACTGGTTGGAAGGGGCCTTCGGTTTTAGCCGTGACCTCTGTCCCTGCTTCGGGCTATCACGGCAAAGATTTCTAATGTACTGAACCACAGAAATTCTGATCATTGAGTGAAGGAGCTGGAAGGGGCCTCAGGAATCATTTAGTCCAACCCCCAGAGGCCCGGAGGAGTGAAATAGTTATCCAAGTCAAACTACTGTCTAGAGGCAACGCGCAGACAAGCTCCAGGGCTGTACCCACTGCTCGGGGCTGCCTCTGCGTGAGATGGGCCACGTGCTGGCAGAGGGGAAGGTGGCAATCCTTTAGCAGTGAGCGGGGCCTGGGGCTTATCACTTAACATTTTCACTCTATAGAAGTAGCCGTGGGCATTTCCAACTCTGTCTGGTTAGAATCTCAACCTAAAGTCACATAGGATCAGTTGCTTGGAAAGGTGGCCAGTCGGGCAATAGTCAAGCCCGTAGAGGGGTTTTTACCCTGGAATTATGCATCGATCCGTGTGACCACCATTGAACCTCTGCACGACAAAGTGTTGCATATATAAACATTTAATTCAGCAAGAAGAGAAAGTTCCCTCTTGGTCTGTTGAGTTTCATTATTATGGATATTTTTAGGTCCTATTTATCAGAGAAAGGGAATTTGATCACTGCACATGTGACAGTGACGCTGTTCAGCTTTTGTCCTTTTCTTCTTGACTTGTGGGTGTAAATGCTTTGTTTCCAGGCCAGCTCTGTATTTATGAGAAGTTTAAGCCTTACATCCTTGGGTCCTTAAGGATTTTTCATTGTAAATGAAAGATGACCCTAGAACTTCAGAGAATTGGATGGGCCACTTCAAGAAATGATTACTTAAAGTTGCTTCTCTCTTCCCTTCTTACTCATAAAATTAATTGGTCTTCTGTAAGTTTCTTTTGATTCCATTAAATGATTAAATCACTATTAAGATCCATTCATCAGAGTGATTTGTATGTTAGCCAATGAATCATTCCAGCTTTGACCAGATGGGTTTTAGATGTCTGCAAAGACCCACCTCTAGTCTGTATTTATTGAGTACTAATATTTTTCACTTCGCATTCTATAGCTACCTTTGAGCTTTTTAAGAGACCATTAGACAAAGAAGCTAAGAAGGGAAAAGACCAATCAACCCACTATCCCATGCATCAAAAGACTAGCTAGTAGAGGAATTTAGAAGCCACACTGACAGCCTGGGAGACACATACCCCTTTCTGCAGTTTCCAATACAGACAGAGGTGAAAGTTCTCTCTTGTCCAGACAAGTTCCAAGCTCCAACTTGCCCCCCCCAATACAAGATAAACTCATAAGGCCTTCCTTCCAAACAGCGAATGACTTTGGTTTTCTTCCCAAATTCCTATTAAAAATAGAATCCTCAGAATACCTGGGAGACATAAAAAAGAAGATCTGCTGGGGGGGCAACAGAGTGCTCCCCTAGAAGCAAAACAAACCCCACCTTCCCCAACCGCCCAGCCCCCACAAGAGGGAACCTAGAGAGAGCAATTGCAGCCTGAACACAGAAAACATCCCCGATTGGCAGACCCCTCCTCAGCAACCCCCCTCAGCCTCATGCTTCACTTGCAAAGTGTGACATAACCACGGGACGAGTGCCTTGCTTGAACCAAAGCAACGATTTAGCCAGTCTGGACCTCTCTGTGCTTTTTTTATCCTTCCTGTGAATACCTCAGCTTCAACTGGGCCTCCATACAGTCAACTGGTGGGCTTATTGTACTGTGGTGCTTTGCAAAGCAACCCTGCAAAGAACAAGATTTGTACTGATACCAAAGGTTCTTTCTCTCTGTCTCCTCCTTCTGCCTCCCCCGTTCTTGTCCCTTTTCTAGTTTTTCATGGTTCCAAAGCTTTAATATGAACCTGGGCATGTTGGCAATGCAGACCGCGCAAATCCTTACCGAATTTTCTCAGATATACCTCATAGATAATAGTGTTTAGAGTAATGTTATTATAGCGTATGTAATAAATTATTCACTGTTTCTTTTGGTAACTGTGATTTAAAAAAAGAAAAAAGAAAAAAAAGCTTTATACGTTTTAGGTTGTGCTTTTGTAATAGACAAAAAGGTGCGCTTAAAAAAAATGTATGTTCTTTTTATTTTCCCCTTTGGATTTTATTTATTCTGGATTGGGGAAAGTTGCAGAATGAGCCCAAAGTTTACAGTTTCATATTTTGCTGAAGAAACAATCTGTGTTCATTTGCTCTGTTGAAAAAAAATTATTTTCTACATTTGTGCTACTTGGTCTGAACAATTAATTGTTCTGTGTTAACAGTGTAGTATTATAATTAGCAACTGCCAATCAGTGCTATAATTTTATGCATGAGGCTAAAAATTTAGCAGTGTGATGCATTGTGGTCTTAATAGCAACATTTTTCATTTTGAACTAGATCTTCCCCTTTGGTTCGATGGACTTTATTTATGCATGGGTGCCGAGCGTTTGTTAGCCGTTGTGGAACAGTTGTGTATACATTAAACTGTGAAAATGTACACAGTTCAGCCTCAGACATTGGTAATATTGGTTTTATTGGGAGATGTCTCACCTCAAAAAATACCTTTTCGTCTGTTGGGATTTAAAAATGAGTCCAATTGAATTGAGTTCAAATTTTAGGAGAAAGGTCATTCCAAGTTTGAGTTACCAACGTGCATTCCACAAATTGGGATCCTCAGAGCCCAGCAGTATCGCTGTATTCGAGAGGGGTTTGGAAACAAGGAAAAAACAACTCAACTCTGCAATTTTAATCTCCTCGAAAAGGAGCCACTTTGGCTTTATGTCCATGACCTCAGACCTAACTGGCCGTGTGTATGAAGATGTGAAATCATCCGGCCCTAGCTTCTCCGAGATCTCTGCTTGGGAACAGCCGCTTTGTGCTTAGTTTCTTCCGGTATTTTGTGGACAGGTCAGTTCTCAATAACAACTCAAATGGTGTCAATATCAGTAATTACTCTGGGCTTTTTGGTCCCTTCTTCTGGACAACCCCACCAACTGTTCCAGTGATTTAGGCAAAAATAGATGGCCATTCCCCAAAACATCCCCTGTGCAGTCATCTCATGGTTCTTCCTCTCGAGGGTCAGAGGTGACCCTGTTTCCCACCCGACAAGGTTTCGCCTATCCTAAAGGGAGTATAAGAAGTTTTGAATCCCAGTTTTGGAAAACCAACTTGGTTTAAACTCCCCAATTATCTGAGGCTTCTCTATCTCAGAAAGTATTTTACAGTTGCAATGGATTGGGCAAACTTGTTCTTTCTTACATTTGGAGTCTGAAACTCATTCTCAAGTTTCATACCGATTTCCCAAACCAATGTGCTTGACTAAAGCCAACGCAACTGCCCAGCACCCTTTATTCTGCGTAGCCGAGTGCAGTCTGGGAGACAGTGGTGGGAAGGCAGCAGTCTGCTCTGCAAAATATCAGAGGTCGCTGACAGCAGAGCATTCACAGCACGGTCAATGAGAATTTTGGGGAATGCGCTTTCATTAATAATAGAAACAAACATTTTTTTATTTGGCCTTATGAAGTAGATTGTGATCATGAAAGCCTTGTAATATATAGTCTTTTTAATTTTTTTCCCCTGATTAATTTGCCAAAGATGGGAATGGATACCAGTATTTTAAGTTGGCTTTTGTAAGACAGTTAATGATTGTAATAGTGTTCGATCTTCCAGAAAGCTTTATATGTTCTTCCGCAATAAACCAAATAGAAAATTTGTTTCGGTCGGTGACGTTCTCCTCACACTCACAAACCCACAAACTATTCCTCCTGATACAGATACTGTAATATCTACTAAGTCCAAATGCATTTTCAATCCAAAGTAAACAGAGGAGTGTCTGAGACATGAGCGTGCCCAGCCCTTTTTATTACAAGCAACGCATGGCTCTGGCTCACTGGGATTTGCCAAGACTTGTCTTATGAAACTCAAGGTATATTTTGTTATGCCATTTATTGTCCTTTTTTTTTTTTTAAAAAAAGAAAACTTTTGTGGAAAGTGATATGTTGAATCAAGTGTAAGCTGAGTTTTCCAGACAACTGACGTAGCTACATCGTGAATGTTATTTTGTTATTAAAGGGTTTTTACTCAATGCTTTGTGCCAGTGGATGTCCTTTCCTTGGAGACACAGAACTATGGGATTCCCTCAGCCTGGCCTGGATTTTGCTTCTGCTGTCATGGGGGAACATGGGCCTAGCCTGGGACATTAAGGTCATGGGCTAGAAGGTAGATTTGGGCACTAGGAAGAGATCTCCCTGAGTGTCACTTTAAAGAGAGCTGGGCCCAAGCTTGCTAACCTTACTCTCTCTCTCGACCCCAGCACTTCTCTGAGATCCCTTGGCCTTGAGCACATGCCAGCATGAAAGCAGATCCCAATTCGTACAGGAAAGGCAAGGAAGAAAAAAATAGTAATCCCGAATCTTCCATGGCCCAACAGGCACTCCTCTCTCCCTAAGCTGGGCTCTACCAGCCAAGACCATGGGGGGACCATCTAGGTGGCTTTACCGTCTTGACTACTGCAAAGCATCCAGGTCCCCACAATCCAGTGGGGCTCTTTCAAACCAGAATCCCTCTTACCACTCTTCCTCTGCATCCTGGTTTAGCTATTTTATCTATAACTTTTGTAGACAGTTATTTGGAAAACAAAGAAAAGTAGGACCAGGTTTTTCTGTTGTCTTGTTTCTAATTTGTATTTAAGCTATTCCCAGTTCTTTGATCGGGAAGGATACCAGAGGGAAAAGGAGACCCCACTGCCTCTCTGAGCCTCACTCTTCTCTGAGGGAGGGGGCTATGTACATCGCCCATGCTGCTGATCTTCCATGGGGGGCAGGCTGAACCACAGCTGTTGAGTCAACCAAGAATAGGGCCTGGTAATGCCTGTTGTGTCTCTTCTTGAAGGTCCTACTAAAAAAAAGAACTTGGGGTTTTCCCCATCTTCCTTGCTTCGACTCAGTCTGGCATTTTGCCTAAGAGTCAGTTTGCTCTCTAGGAAAGTTTTTTCAGATTATGACTGCCTAGGAAGGAAGTGAACTTTTTTCAGATTATGACTACCTAGGAAGAAAGGTGAAGTATTCAAAGACTAGCTATTGGGTCAGTAGTCATACCATTAACAGATATTTCCTTGAAGGCAGAATATCATTTCCTTTCTTTGCTATGTCATTTTGTGTCGAAATGGTGCCAGCAAACTTTTTACTGTGCAAAGTTGTAAGACATCTGCCAAACTGGAATTCCTGAAACAGGAAGACAACTTTCACACTAAAAAAATGATAGAGAACATCTAAGTTTGTCAGGCAGGGACTGAGATGATGTAGGCATAATCTTGGTACTGGTTTTTCTTTTAATCCATATCTCCAACCACCAGATCTTGTTTTCCACTCCCCCCGCCCAATCCTGGACAGTTCAGGCCTTTCTCGCCCAGTCTAGGATGCCAAACAATTTTATGGACAAAGATCATTAGGGATTGACCAACTTTTCAATTAGTTCTCTTCTCCATCCTTTGCTTTTCTCCAAGGTGTTTTCCTGGACTGCAGACAAAGAGCCTGGCCGATTTTTTCCCTCTTTCCTATTCTAATAGTTCGATCCAAATTAACATTTTATTAGTACAAGTACAGTAGACTCTTTCTTGGTCAATGAATTCTTAGTAAAGAAACTATCCTGCCACTAAAGTGAATGAGAACAAGTTCTAATATCTTTTCTTTCTTGGGTTTTTGTTCTTAGGATTGAGTGAGTCCTATTTTCTCACTTTGGGCCCTGACCTCAAATACGTTGATTTGGGGGATTAAAACACCTTTTAATTTCACATGCTGGCTTGTGGGACTTGAATCCTTTGCAATCTGTTGGTTGCCTTATGGTTTTAAAGGTGACTAAGATGAGAGAAGGGAGGAAGAGGAAAAGAGAGAAGAATTAGCCCCAGCTCTATTTAAAGTTTTAAAACGTAAAGAAGAGACCTATAAAGCCATGGGGAAATGACTGTAGAGTGGTTAACACCCCCGTACTCATTCAGAGCCCATGGCTTCTAGGTCAGCTCTCTCAGAAACCCAGTCCTGTAGTAGAAACCCAACTACCTTTCATAGGTCTCTACCCAGATTCCAAAACGACAAGAGACCAAAGAGTCACATGCACACCTCTTGTTCTATTTCCTTGGTTTTTCAGCTATTATCTCCAAGAAGATCACAGAGGAAAGCTTTAAACTTTATTTTTAGTCAATCCCTTTGACATCACCTCTTATATTCAAAAATCAGGAAAACACACCCCTAAAATTTGCACTCCCTTCTGTTTTGAAAAAGAAAACCCACACGCTAGTTAATCCACGTTCTTATTTTCTTTATACCCCGAGCTGTATTTCCAAAGCATATTATAACACAGATTTCACCCCATCTCAGACATGTTGTCAGACTGTGCTGAAAGATGTTCCAGGGATGGTCAACAGGGTATATGTTCAGTGACCGCCCTGAAATCCTGGTGGGGATGCGGATCACACACCGTTATCAAGGGGCTGCTCACCCCTTGATAAGCTCCCAGTCCTTTGGAAGATTTCTTTGAATGTTAACTGCATTTTCAATTTTGCTCATTTCCCACCCTGATGTTTTGTCCACAACATTGCTTACACTGGATTCTATTTTTATTCCTATCATTAAATGGTAGTGCTGTAAATTCTGCAATTAATGTCAAATAAACTGCTTTCATTCATTGACCATGGCTCAGTTGGCTTCTTTCTCTTTTCATGGAAAGGATTAAGCATCCTTCTCCTATTGCATCCCATTGTAGTTTCATAAAGAACAATAAAGTTGCTTGGCTTAGTAAGATTGCAACTCCATTACCTCTCACAGGGTGCAAGGCACATTTTATAATCAACAAATCTGTCAACCATGTTATCAACCACAAAAGATTAGGGATGCCCTCTAAAGACTGCCTTATTCTTAGCCCATTAAAACATTAGAGATGACCTATCCTAACTTTGTCCTTGTACAGATTCCATATGAGGTCACATGTGGTGAGTCAAAAGGGGATCACTTTATTGTCACCGTATGGAAGAATGAAAACAAACACATTTGGAGCCAGAGACCTCATATGGAATTTAGGGTCTGCCGTAAATTATATAGCTTTCAGCAAGTCCCTTAAACTCTCTGGGCTTCAATTCCTCCAACAAGGTTAAGGTTAGGATAGGTTATATCTGATAGGATAGGTCCTTTATATCTCTTGTTAAAAAATTTTTGAAGATATTTATAACTTGCTATAGGTCATATCTTGGCTTATTATTTTTTACAGTTAATGAGTTAAAGAGTTCTTTTATTCATTTTAAATTTAAATATCCCCAAGCTGCAAAGGAGTTCCATTAGGTAAACCTTTGGTCTAAGTGAAGGACTCACCTAAAACCCAGCCTATGAAGCACTAAGTGCCTTTATCTAGGCTAGTGGTTTTCAATTCTGGATATACATTAGAATCACCCAGAGAGCTTTCATTTATTTATTTATTTATTTTAAAGATTTTATTTATTTATTTGACAGAGAGCCAGCCAGCGAGAGAGGGAACACAGCAGGGGAGTGGGAGAGGAAGAAGCAGGCTCCCAGTGGAGGAGCCCGATGTGGGACTCGATCCCAGAACGCCTGGATCACACCCTGAGACGAAGGCAGATGCTTAACAACTGCGTCACCCAGGCGCCCCACCTAGAGAGCTTTTAAAATATACTGGTACTTGGGTTTATCACAGACCAATCGAATTTGACGGGGTGGACCCAAACATTTATATATCAGTTAGCTTTTGTTATATAACAAACCACTCTAAAACATAGTGACTTAAAAGACACAACCATGTTCAAACACACACACAAAGAAAAACCATGTTATAGGTCACAATTCTGTTGGTTGTCAATTTGGACTGGTCTCAGCTGGGTGGTTCTTCTGGTGTTGGCTGGCTCTTGCATCCACATGTCAGCTCCCCAGGGGGACTGGCTGGTCTAGGATGGGCCTTTGTTTGGGCCCCTTGTGGCCTGGGAATGGAATTGGTATAATTGCCTCTGCCATATCCTACTGACTGAAGAAAACCATGATAGGTCCAGCCCAGATTCACAGGGAGCAGAATGGAAGGAGACTCTAGCCCTTGATGGGAAGAGGGGCACAATCACATTGCCAAATGAGGAGTGAAATAATGCAGCCTTTTTTTTTTTTTTTTTGCAATCTACTATAATCTATATGTTTTAAAGTTCTCCCAGAGATTCTAATGTCCAGGCAAATTTGTAAAACACTACTGTAAAGCCTACTGTTTCTCTATTTTTTTCCACAACCCCAACCCTACTCTGTGCCAACTCTTTCATATACCTTCATTGTATAGCTTGGACTCATTTCATGAAAAAACTATTTACAACTTCCAAACTTGCAGTATAGGTATCACCTATAAGCCGACTTTATATAACTGAAAAAATCTGCCACAGACTGAATGATTTAGACACTTATTTTGTTGGCAGATGAACTCCCAGCCTCAGCTATTGGTGCCTGCTCACCAAGCCATTCATTCCATGTGCAGAGCTGGTGGGAAGCACTGGGAAAGCATGGAGTTCTTCCTGCTAGAATACTCTGGAAGAATTCTGGGCTACCCTAGCCACCCGCAAGGAACAGCACTGGGCTTAGCACGGCCTTGGGGCCAGTCATGGCGATCTTGAAATAGCATGGCCTTTGGCTCAAAGATGGAATCCCTTTTACCTGCTATTGGCATCTTTCTTCCCCAAATGGCTTACCCTTATTTATTCAGGCTTCTGAACAGAGAAGACCGTCTTAGAAAATAAACATGCTAGGCCAAGTCTAAACTAAATGATCACCAAAACCTCTTCCACCTCTGATATCTGCTGCCTCAAATAATCCATCACCATTACTCAGAAAGGTAAACAATAGCTAAAGTTGGAAATTTTCAAAGCTAAGAGATCTCTGGTCTCACTTTAGCCCTATCAGGATAGCAGAAACAAAAGAAATTCATAGCCTAGGTGGACCCTTCGAATGACCCTTTGAATTGGGCTCACTGAGGATAATACTTCCTCATTTGGGAAGCTTGTTGATATGAGGCCATCTGTCTAGCTTTTGGTTAAAGCCATTTGATGAGATGGGGTATCCTTAAGTCAAAATACCCAAAATTATTAGCCATAGTCCTTACAAATCCCCTCTCTTACTTTTATCTGCTTCCTGGACTCGTCCCTCCTTCAATGGGGCTATTTTTATGAGGGAGGAAGTACTTGTAAAAGGAAAATAAAAAACAGGAGTAAATCCCTGTAAACCCACCAAACACGAGGAAACAGTGGTCAGTCCACAACTGTCCATGGACAGTGATTATTTCTGGAAGTACTAACAACAGTTGAAGCCAACACTGGAACATGGTGAGTAACCATACTCACTATGCTCTCACCTCCCCAACCCTCCTTCCTTGCACAGCACAGCGACCCTGCTCAGTAGGCTGGGGCAGGGCTAATCATGGACCTCTCACGGATGGTAAAATGGGATGTAGCAATATAAGGAGTAAGTGGCAGAACCAGCATTCAGACCTAGACGTCAGAGTTGATCTCCTTGTACCTAGTCATTCAATGCTGCACCACAAGGACCCGGAGATTAGTACGGCGTGCTCTCTGACTGGAGTAATAAAACATATACCATGAAATCACTACTACTATAGAGTCCTCTCTGCTAGATTCCAAATAAGTGGCACAAACAATAAAAAAAAAAAATGCCAAGAATTCAGAAGAAATGGGGACCACTCCAAACTGGGTTGGTCAAAAAAAGGTTTCTCTTACCTCATGTAGATTTCTAAGTACTACATTTTATTAACAAGCTCAACTGAGTGCCGCTCAAGCATGGCCAAGTAATCTAGATTTGGGGGGAAGATGACATGCCTCCCCCCACATAACTAACCTCAAATGTACAGTATGCTCTTCAGATAATTAATATGGAGATCTCTGAATCATGATTCCATTTTTACCTCTAGCTCTGATTTGGGAGGGAAACCAGGGTTTTGAGTCAGAAGATTTGAATTCATGCTCTAGGTCCATCTCGTACCAATATGTGCAAGCCACTTAAATTCTCTGATCTTCAGTTTTCCCGTATATTGGAAATAAGAATATAACAATGTGTGACTGCCCTACCTAGTTCACAAAGTTATTGGGAATATCAGGCAATGCGATATATATGGATGTGAGCTATTAAAGATAGCTATCATTTCACAAAAAAATATAAGTCTGAGGCTCAGAGAGGTTAGGTAATTTGTCCTAGGTAACACCAGCGGAGCCAGGATTTGAGCCCAGGATTGTCAGTTTCAAAGCCCACATGGAAGTCCCTATTGAAACATGGATTCCCCAAAGTGAAAGGCGAGCCATGTTGTGGAACTTGTAGCAATGCATACCATGTCATAAAGCATTAATTAACAATTAGTCCTGACAACCGAAGTGTAACTAGTAGAAGAATAAACTCACTCAACTCTACCCTGCAAGGACTATTCATAAAAATTGTCGTGAATTGACTAAGCCAATCTGGTCATGCACAACATTTAGGCTCTTTCTGGTGGCTAATCGTAGCCACCAGAAGGCTTTGAGATGGGCAAAAGTAACCTACTTCCCCAAAACTCCCTGTCAGATTTTACAGAAAGTGAGTCTAAGACCAAACACTGCCACAAACAGTATTAGAATTTAACAAATTCTATCGAGCAAATAAGTCACTACCCTATGCACACTACCTGCTGTAAAACTTCAACGAAGTCTAAGTTCTCTGTCCAACAGGGAACTCTAACCATACTCTAGAGAGACCCAGCAACATTCCAGAGGCACGCTCTTGTTAGCTCTTGGGCAGCATCAGACAAGAAGCAACTTCTGAAACCAAGGTTGGAACACAGGATCTCTTAGGGATCAGACCTCCTGTATATTCCCCAGCTGTGCAGGTGAAAGGTTTCACTCTGCATGCAAGGGAGGCTGTGAGGGGTTCTCCAACCCAGTATCTTAAATACCTTTCATCTCACCTAACACCAAAGTCCAGTTGTCACATTTCTCATGATAATTGATAGTCTACTATTTTCACCATTAAAACTCCACTTCTGTACATAATAAATAAATAAATAAATAAATAAATAAATAAATAAATAAATAAATAAATAAAAAACTCCACTTCTGCATTCAGTATGCTAATTAGCAGAGCTAGGTATTGACCGAGATGTGGAAGGCTGAAGTACTGATGTAAGCAGTGGCTGCCCTGGAGTGAGACCCTTCAGAAACGATGTTCACTACCACCCAAGGCTGCACACTCTTGATGAAGACAACTTATTGCCCCCAGATGGAAGCGCAAACAAACTGACACAAATTACACCTAACTATCTGTGCTAACATCTGTTAAAATAAGTCACAGTCATGGGATGCCTGGGTGGCTCAGTTGGCTGGGTGTCTGACTCTTGATTACAGCTCAGGTTATGACCTCAGGGTCATGAGATCGAGCCCCGGGTCAGGCTCTGTGCTCAGCACGGAGTTGGCTTGCCCCTCTCCCTCTGCTCCTCCCCACCTCCCAACTCTCTCTCTCAAATAAATAAATAAATGCAATCTTAAAAAACAAAAAAGTCACAGTCATTACAGTAAAAGTTCATGTTTTATCCACATCCTATGTTGGAAAAGATTGAATAGCATTTGTTAATTTCAATATAAAAAATAATATTTCATATTGCATTTATTTTTATTCAGCTCATTTTTCTCTACAACCCACAGGGCAGGTCTACTAAGAGCTTAAATCACCTTCTTCATACTCCTCTAATAACAGCAGAGGTGGATGAATATTTACTATGTGCTGGACATTGTACTCAACACTTTACACAGTTTACCTCGTCTTGTTCTCCCAGCTGCTATGAGGCAAGTACTACCATGAGCCCCACGTTACAGACGAAGGAACTGTGCGGAGATGAAGGAACGTGCTGCAGGTCACCACCAGGCAGCCTGACTCCAGGGCGAAGCTCCTGTCTCTGCAGAGATGAAGGAACGTGCTGCAGGCCACCACCAGGCAGCCCGACTCCAGGGCGAAGCTCCTATCTCTGCAGTTTCCTTCAGTTACTAGCGGAGCTTAGACTCGTTCTCACAGCTGGGGACCCCTACTCCAGCGCTCCTTCCGTAGGAAATCCCAATTGCTAAGGAGCAGACATGGGTAGAAGTGAGGGTAAACAGTTCAAATGCCCTTCCATCATCTCCATAAAATGTGTTCACAGCTTGACGCCAGAGATTATGGCCACTAGGAACTTGCTCCCATTTCCGACTCTTCATCTCACCCTTGGGGAACTCCATCTAGGACATGTGCTTGGACCTCCTGGGAGCTGACACCTATGATTTGGGACTTCCCAACCACAGAGAAGCTTACAGAGTGGGAGTGAGAGTTCACTGTTGGCTGTGTGTCCTCAAAGTGTCCACAAAAGTGAATTTTAATTTAATTTTTTTAAAGATTCGTTGATTTATTCGAGAGGGAGAGAGAAAGAGTACACACATGTGAGTGGGGAGAGGGGCAGAGGGAAAATCTCGAGCAGACTCCCCATTGAGCGTGGAGACCGATGTGGGGGCTCAGTCTCATGGTCCTGAGATCATGACCTGAGCTGAAATCAAGAGTTTGACATTCAACCAACTGAGCCACCCAGGCACCCCAAGAATGAATCTTCAAAGGATACTAATAGAGCTGCAAAATTGAACCCACAAATAAAACAGCTGGTATTGGTATGAAGCAGTGGCTACAAATACATCTCCTAACGGAACTATTTTTGAATAACCTCGTCTGAGCTCTAAATGGTCCTTACCATCACCATCATTGTTACTGTCATCATTACCTTCACCTTCACCACTCTGGCTGGATTTTCAGACCAATAAAATATCCTCCTGTCTTCTCCTAAATTCAGAACTAATTGAGAAATGAGACACAGAAATGAAAGTCTTTTTTTTTAAATCTGAACATGCATTGCATTTGTGACCAAAGGGGTTTCCTAATATAATCCTCCTGAATCGAACTTTCCCCCCAGACTGCCAGCCAACTTTCCCCTCTTTTCCATCCTGCTTTCCTCGCCCCTCCCAGGGGCTGCTCCCAAGAGCACTTCCCGGTAAACCTCCTGCACGTGGACCTTGGGGTCTCAGGGTCTGCCTCCCAGAGAACATAACCCAACACACCTACTTCTATGCCTTCCTCCACTCCATTCTCCCCTCCCCTAACAAAACCAGACACTAACTTGGGGAGGAGGAAGGAAAGGGGAGGAAATCTAAAAGACTCAACTAGTTCCTAAAGCAGATTGTTTGAACAGTAAGAGATGGAGATATTATTAAATGATAACACTAAGTTCCTGATCTGCGCCCCAGTACAACTGAATAGGGCTCTTGAAGATCAGAAATAGAAAATTAAGAGGCTCTGTCCTCTTTAAATATCTAAGATGTAAGCTGAACTACAACTGTGAGCCAGCGACACAAGAAGGGGGATCCAAATTGGACAAAGCCTGAAGGCCCTGGGTGTTCGAGCCCACCCGGGAGTGTGGGAGGCAGTGCTGGGGGCCAGGACGTCCCCCAAGAGAAGAACACGGCCCCTCAGCCTGTGTTGGGGATGGAAACAGTGATGAACCGACTGAAGGTAGAGAGAATGTTGGGAAATCGTTGCTATTCTTGAGCATATTTTATAAAACTAGTATCTTTCCAAGGATTTTTTCATGAACATGATCGTTATGATGACAATGAACAGATGTTAAAAGTAGTGTGAAAGCAAATCGTGGAACAAGAGACAGCACCGTCAAAGGAGGAAGCCCCTTGTTTTACATGCTCACGCCCCTGGTTACAGTAGCTCAGGCCACCCCATCCTGCTTAGCCTTGCTCCCTCCCCATCCTGCTGCTGGAATACGAGGTCATCTGGGAGTGGAGATTTGGGGTGGGAATTAGTATTCTATGGCTGCATAACAAATTAGGGCAAACTCAGCAGCTTAAAGTAACAGTCACTTCTTATCTCACTGTTCTGGAGGCCAGCGGTCCAGAGGTACTGGCAGGACCATGCTCCACTGGAAGGTGCTAGGAAAGGACCTGTCGCAGGCTCCTCTCTTAGCTTCCGGTGGTTTGCTGGCAGCCTTTTGTATTCCTTGCTTTATAGACACACATGGCGCCAATCTCTACCGTCACATGTTCACAGGATGTTCTGTGTGTGTGTATGGGTCCAAAATCCCCTTTTTATAAGGACACCAGGCATATTGCCTTAGGGGCCTCCCCTAGTCCTGTATGAACTGATCTTAACTAACTGAATCTGCAGTAACCCTATTTCCCTATAAGGTCACATTCGGAGGTACCAGCGCTTAGGACTTCAACACACGAATTTGGGAGGAACTCAACCCATAGCTATAGTCAGTATGAGAAGGTGTTCCTGGTCACTTGACACTTGAACCCTGATCAAGGCCTCTTGATTCTACGGTTAATTAATTTGTCATTTATACTTTTTCTGCTTCGTTTTAGATATTCTTATAATTTGCTCTTGACATTTTGTGGAAAGAGGATAAAGCAAAAGATAAGAGGAGAAACAGGAGGTGGGGAAGGAGAAGGAGGAAGGGAAAAAGAGAAGAGAGTAAAGGAGAAGGATGGTGTGTCACTTATAATGCTGTCGGGCCTGGAATTGGCAAGTAAGGGTTTGGGTTCCATGGCCTCTTTTGCCAGATGTGTATCAAGGGTGGCTGTGTCCCCAAATCTGTCTTCAACATAACTCCAACCACAAAATCCAAGATCAAGATCATCCATATGGATTAAATTTTATGACTTATGTTTGTAAGCCTGAAATTTCACAAGATCTAAAATACTCTTCCAGTGGATTTTATGGCAAAGGAAGGCTGAACAGGAGCATCAAAGTCCTCTCCCCCACCCCCAGCTGGCCTATCTACAATTAGAGACATTCCTTTCCTAGAAAAATTGCTCAAGGTAAAATATGAATGTTCTCTAAGTTCTGCTGTGAGGTCAAGTCCAGAGCCATGGGCAGCTTCCAAAACCATTTTCTGCCCACAAGTCATCACTGGCCACCGCCCTTCCACTACCTCTCTCGTGGCTGGGCCTCAGCTTGCTCCGCATCCCACGGCGAGTTCAACAGAGGGGAAAGGAGATCAAGAGTGCAGGGCTTGTGGCACTTCGACTCCACCCACAGGGCAGAGCACAGCAGAAGACAAGAGGCCTTGCCCTCCATGAGCTGAGGAAGGACAGCTCGTGGCCCACTGTTCCAAAGGCACAGCTGCTCCCCCCTCAGAGAAGCAGCCGTATCTTCCAGAACAAATCTAGCCATGTAGTACACAGGAGTAAGTCATGCTTAGAGTCTAAGAAGCAAAGAACAAGTTTGTCCCTCCTACGCACACAGTGGAGTGGACAGCGGCCTCTATGGTGTGTGACAGGGCAAGTGCTAACCACTCTGACACCCCGTCACGCACAATCGGGAAGCCAGGGACACTGCTACACATCCTACAAGGTACAAGGCAGCCCAGCACAGTGAAGACTCCTCCAGTCCCAAATGTCAGCAGTGTCAAGAGGGAGACATCTGCTTTGTTCCCACGGCAACACTATCTTTTTTTTTTTTTTTTGGTACCTGTTCATATAAAATGTGATTGTTGGAATGTTGGAGAGGATGTGGAGAAAGGGGATCCCTCTTACACTGTTGGTGGGAATGCAAGTTGGTACAGCCACTCTGGAAAACAGTGTGGAGGTCCCTTAAAAAGTTAAAAATAGAGCTACCCTATGATCCAGCAATTGCACTACTGGGTATTTACCCCAAAGATACAGACGTAGTGAAGAGAAGAGACATATGCACCCCAATGTTCATAGCAGCATTGTCCACAATAACTAAATTGTGGGAGTAGCCGAGATGCCCTTCAACAGACGACTGGATTAAGAAGATGTGCTCCATATATACAATGGAATATTACTCAGCCATCAGAAAGAACGATTACCCAACAGTTGCAGCAACATGGATGGGACTGGAGGAGATTATGCTAAGTGAAATAAGTCAAGCAGAGAAAGACATTTATCATATGGTTTCACTCATTTATGGAACATAAGAAATAGCAGGAAGATCGGTAGGAGAAGGAAAGGAAGAATGAAGGGGGGGGTAAACAGAAGGGGGAATGAACCATGAGAGACTATGGACTCTGGGAAACAAACTGAGGGCTTCAGAGGGGAGGGGGGTGGAGGACTGGGATAGGCCAGTGATGGGTATTAAGGAGGGCACATACTGCATGGAGCACTGGGTGTTATATGCAAACAATGAATCATGGAACACTACATCAAAAACTAAAAAAAAAAAAAAATGCATATTGTTGGGTGCATGCATTTTAAATTTATGGAAATGATATTATATTAGAACTCTCATTTTGTTTCTTATAGTTTTCATTCATCACCCGATTTTTAAGGTCCATTTATGTTGCCATGTATACTCTGTTCCATTGCTCTCAGTGATACGTGGTTACCCACAGAGGGCATCACCTCTTTTTACCCATCCAACCCCCCCCAAATTGCCTCCTTCTCCCAGCCACCTTAAACACTGCTGCAGTGAACATCCTTGTGCATGGCCCCGTACTGCCTGTGGGAGAATGTCTGTGGGGTCAATACCAGGAGTGGAATTGCTGGACATAAGGTAGGTATGTAGCTCATTTGAACAAGTATGGACAGCCTGCTCTCCAGAAAGCCTGCGCCAGTCCACACTTACACCAGCAGCATGTGAGTCTTCTTAGAGCCCTTCATTTGAAAGATACTCTTTTTGAAAGCAAACCGAACCTGTGTAAGATTAGCATATTAAATCACCATCACATTCAAGACGAACTCATTTCAGCAGGCCACCTTCCTTACAGGAGGTAACTTCACTGGCCTGTGTGTCATGAATGGAAAGTCTTAAAACACAAAGAGGAGATGGGGGGACCCAAAGATAGATTTCCACCCCAGGAGAAGTTCCTTCACACATGAACATGCTACCACCCATTTTGGCGGGCTGTGGGGTACCTCCTTTGATTAAACTTGTTTTCTTAACCTTTAAGATAATTTCAACTTGCAGGTGTTTCCTTTTTCCAAAAACAGCTTCAAGTGTAAATCAAGAGGAACAATCCAGAGAAACAGAAGCACGTCGGAGACCAGACTCTTCTGAGATGTGTTGGTGCTCTTCTGTGATATTACTCATGCTTAAGTCATTCAGCTTGCCCATGGCACATGGGGATCAATAAAGTGATATAATCACATATAATAGATGCCTATCAGCAATATATGAGCAATGAGTCTTTAAAGAAGGCAACTTTTAAAGAAGATTCAAAAACATTCCACGCTGAAGATGGCCATCCCCAATGTCCTGAAGCTGAAGTCCATTCGCTCAGAGTTAGTGAGTGGTGGACAATGGGCTCTGGTTGTCAGGCAGATGGGACTAAGCAGCCCAGAGGCCATCTAGTGGTGTCAGAGGGGCTGGCCAGACAGCAGAGGACCCCCAGGAGGGGATTATGCTCCCAGTAGCAGTGCTTTTGAGGGTCAAATGTTCTCAGAGGCGGGTAGGGACAAAATCTTCTTTAGAGTAATAGCCCCTTCAAACCAGAAAAAGGATTTTGCAAAAACTCCAAGTCACTTTCTAGTGAGTTTTGCCCCCTCCAAATAAGGGGTAACCACTAAGGCTACCCCCTTTCGGCCATTCCCCCGTGTCTTTGGGCAACCGAACTGAGCCCTGGAGATCCTGCTGGGCATCCCATTCGAGTCCAGGTCAGAGGCAGAGCACCAGCTCTCTGCCAGGTACTGGGTTCCATGTTCAATAAGCAAAAACTGACACACATAAGCCACTACAGTGGTAGCACATGACATATGCTATATAAATGATTACCATGATGACTGCTTATCAACATCTTCACCACCATGAATACTAGATCCTGAAGATTCAGAAGTAAATAAGACAAAGTCCGTGCTTCTAAAGAGCTGAAGGACAGGTGGTGTGGAGATGTTTAATAAATCACTAAGCCAATGAGAATGTAGAGTCATAACTGCAAGGACAGTAAGTGCAGTGGCAGAAACAGAGCATCAGAAGAGAGGATGCAGAGATGAGATATTGCGGGTTCCTGAAACTGGGGTCCGGCGGCGGAGAAGAGCTCTTTGAGAGTTCACGAAGGTCCTGTGGTAGACTGGAACTGTATCTACTTAGATCTTTAGTCCCCAGAATTTCCTTACCTACCTAACTCTGGGTTAGCCTGAGCCATGAGAGACATTTTGCAGAAGATCTAGAAGCCAGAAGTAAAGCAGTGCTCTGCACACCTTTTTTTTTCTAACACTAGGAAGGTTGGTGCCAGGCTCCAGCACGGCTGCAGCTCAAACATGGGGTCACCAATCTGCTAACTCTCCTTTCTTGTAGGGGGCACAGCCCGTCCTGTCGCTCCCGCTCCACCTCTTCCTTCAGCTGCTCTAAATCGACGGGCGATTAACCTCCTTGGTGAAGGGCATCAGCTTTTCCCACATCTTCACTGTGGAAGCTGGTCTGGCGACACTGCGAGTCAGATGTGGATTCCAGCTTACCCCATGGGCTCCAGTTCATTCTTGCTCCCCCCACTTCACACATCCTCTTCTTTGATTGTGGTTTTTTGGTTTTTTTAAAGATTTTATTTATTTATTTGACAGAGATAGAGACAGCCAGCGAGAGAGGGAACACAAGCAGGGGGAGTGGGAGAGGAAGAAGCAGGCTCACAGCGGAGGAGCCTGATGTGGGGCTCGATCCCATAACGCCGGGATCGCGCCCTGAGCCGAAGGCACACGCTTAACCGCTGTGCCACCCAGGTGCCCCTGATTGTGGTTTTGATGTCATATCTAAGAAACCATTCCCTAAACCAAGGTTATGGAGATTTACACCTATGTTTTCTTCTTCTAAGTTTTATAATTTTAGCTCTTATGTGCAGGTCTTCGATTCACTTCGAGTTAATTTTTATATGGGGAGTGAGGTAGGGGGTGTAGCTTCATTCTTTTTCATATTCTTCCGGCACCCTTTGTTGAAAAGAATATTCTTTCCCCATCAACTGTCTTGGCAGCTGCCTTACCTCACATTCTCTCCATCAATGTGTGCAGCTTCCAATTTCTCAACAGCCTTATCAACATTTGTTATTGTCTCTTTGAGCGTAGCCATCCTACTGGGTGTGAAGTCACGTCCCATTCTGGTTTTGACTTGCAATCCCTTAATGACTAAGAATGTCGAGCATCTTCGCAGGTGGACATTACTTTTTTAAATGAACTTCATTGTTTAGAACAGTTATAGATTCACAGAAAAACTGCCAAGTCCTGAGAGTTCCCCTATACCTCGTAACCGGTTTCCACTATTATTAACACCTTATATTAGTATGGCACATTTGCTACAATTCATGGATCAATAATGGCACATTATTCTTAAAGCCCATATTTTATTCAGATTTTCTGAGTTTTTGCCTTTCTTTGCTTCAGGATACCGTTACATTTAGGCATCATGTCTCCTTAAGCCCGTCTAAGCCGAGACAGTTTCTCAGACTTTCCTTATTTTTGATGATGTTGATAGTTTTGAGGAGTACTGGCCATGCATTTCGTACGCTGTTCCTCTGTTGGGATTTGCCCGATGTTTTCTTTATGATTAGACTAGGATTAAGGGTTTGGGGGAGGAAGATCACAGAAGTAAAGTGCCATCTTCCACCCTCCTCACAACAAATCGAGGGTTTATATGGTCACTACGACTCCCCCTGGCTGGTCACCACAACTACCCCCCACCTCCCTGGCTGAGGCAGTGTTATCAGTTTTCCCCACTGGGAAGCTGCTTTCTCCCCACCCCCTACTGCTATCCTCTTTGGAAGGCAGTCACTACATGCAGCCCCACTGCAGGAGTGGGGTGCCTTTCCTTGTATCTACCCCCTACACCCACTTTCCCGGATTTTCAGAATTGCCAGCTCAGCGCAAATCTAGACTGAGGCTAGGAGCTGTCTGCAGTGTGACAGAGAGCCGGAGAGCCCTTCCACCCCCAGGCTTTCCAAGCTTGGACCCGAGAGGAGCAGCCCTGTCTTTGTGAATAGTTACCTGTCTCTATTCTATCTCCCAGAGGCAGCAATCCCAGAGTTCCCAGCAAAGTTCCAGTCTTAGCAGTTTCTCACAGCATTTTCTAAATATGCTTTAGTCTCCAACGCAAGAAAAAACAAACAAGCAAACAGAAAACAGTCATCGGATCAATAACACACACACATACACACATGCACACACGCACGCATGCATACGCTCACACACACAGTGTGTGTACAGAGCAGGCCTTCACCAAAATTCTGAAGCAGATGCAATTTATCCTTGATGCCCTTCCTCTGCTTTTCCAGGCTCTTCCCAGAGGTCCCGGGGTCCTCATGCTGTGAGCCGCACGCAGGCCTGCCCCCCACTGGCCCTAGATCTCTTGGCAGCCCCCTCCCTCCTGAGCCAGGACTCCATCACAAACCAATTAGTAGCTGGGCTTGCAAAACTGTAGCCCAGACAGGAAGGGTGGATAGAAACAGGAAACCTTCTCCAGGGGAGGAAAGAAGCCAGGGAGAATGGTTTGGCAAAAGCAATGATTTTTAAGCCATTTACCTGTCATTTTTTGAGAACTTTGATAGTTACCTACCTCTGCGCTTTCAACCAGTGGAAAATGCAGGCATCATTTAGCAGCGAGAAATTGATTCTGCCTCCAGGTGTTTCCGCATCACAGGGGATCCGGGAGCAGCATTAGATTTGCAGATTTGCATTTCTATCACTCCCTCTCCAAGCCCGCTTCAGGTACCAGGGCTTCCCAATTGCCCCATTATTGCTCACAACTACCTTTGGCTTCTCGCATTCCTAATCAAACGCCACTTTGGAGCTACTAGTCATTTCTCAGAAACTTGGGAAACTTTCTTCTTTCTCCCTGTGTGAAGTTTCAGGAAAGGGTTTATTTTCCCCTCTAGGCTTATTTTTACTTAGGTGAAGTCATTGGAGACAGCATACATAGACTTTGCATTTTGATCAGAACTCTTTCAAATGTGCTGGCCCTGTAGTTGAATTTCAATGATTGTGTTCAGTGATTTGCAAGAGAGAATAAAAAAAAAAAAAAAAAAGGCCCACTCCTGGAGATTTCCCGTTGGTAAAAGTGCAGACAACACTGCACTTACTGTCTATTTATTCTCACAACAAGTACATTGTCTCCTTATTCCTTTCACGGGTAATTACGAGCACTCTTCATTGGGGCCCAGCATCCATGTTAGCAACCACAGCACGCGCGAAGTGTAACATGGTCCACTTTCCTTCAGAAGTTCATAATGCGATTGAGAGTCAAGGTATGTACATCATATGGTTAAATAACATTATAAAGATGATTGTGCTTTAAACAAATACTCTACAATGTACTAATGCAGTTCTATGCCCAAATTCCAATGCAGGACTGGTTCCCACACATCCAAAAGCAAGCAATTCTTGGACACCAGCTGGGCATCCTACAATTTAACTTGGTTCTGACACTATCTTCCCGGAGACAGCATCAGACCCCACAGGTGAACGGCTCAGTCCTATACGACTGCCCTCCCTTCAGATGTTAATTATCACCTGTGCATCTGACCCACCAGCCATGGCTTGGACATTCTTCCAAAGCCCTCCTCGGGTTCGATTTGCTAGAGCGGCTCACAGAACTCAGAGAAACTTGCTACTCACTGGACTCAGGAACAGCCTGGCGGAAGAGGTGGGTAGGGCAAGGTATGGGGAAAGGGCGTGGAGCTTCCCTGCCCTCTCCAAGCATACCACTCTCCCTGACTCTCCCCGTGTCCAGCAACATGGAAACTCTCTGAACTCTCTCCTTTTGGGTTTTTATGGAGGCTTTATTACACAGGCACGATTGACTAAATCACTGTCCACTGGTGGTTGAACTTAATCTCCAGCGCCGGTACGGCAGAAGGGTGGGGGCTCCATTTCCCATGGGAAGGCTCTGAGAAGTGCCCAGATACTGCGGCCTCTGATGACCACACTGCTGAGAACATTCAGAGCCTCCGAGCCTGATGCAAGAGACAGATAAAGGCAGATTTACTTGAGGCCAGGAGCATGAGCCCTGAACAGCCTAGAGAGCCCTTAGCTTTTCTCCCCTTCCCAAGAAAATGTATAAGGACCCAGTGAGTTTCTGCAGCACATTTTCCAGATCTCAGTGAAAATTTGTTTCTTCTCTGTGCCCATCTCTTTGACAAATACACACACAATGGCCATGATGAGAGTCCCTCTCTTGTGAACTTCCATCTCTCCATACCATTCCCTGTGAATGTTGATACAATATTTATTAAGGCTTAAATAGCGCTGTTAAGTGCACGCGTTGATTTAGAATGATGGAGAGTGTCCACGGAAAGGGAAGCCGCAGACTAGGGACCCCCCAAAGGACAAGTAGATACATCATTAGCTAAAGACTCAAGCTAGCAAATGTCACCGGCAGGGAAAAGCAATTCTCTAATTAGGGCTTTCTTTACACCGACTGTTAACACCAATTTTTTATAAATACATATATTTTTTTAAATATTCTAAGATAATACATGCATAGAGTTAAAATTTCAAACAGCACGGGCTGGCTTTAAATGAAAAGTACAGCCATCTGTCTCACCCTCCTAACCCCCACCCAAGTCCCACAGATCGGAGGAAACCCCTGTTAACCTTTGGTTTTTCATTCTTCCAAGTTACTACCATAATGCTAAACAGTATGCCCAGATCTCAATTTCTGGACTTCCCGGGGTAGATAACATGAAGTCATTTCTGTTCTCTTTGAGACAGGAAGAATTTAGCTTACATTTCCACTCGTCTCTCCCTCTTCTGAGTTTTGTCAGTTGCGCCAACGTACTTACTTTCTCTATCAGTTGCCTTTACGCTTTTAAACATACACTTTTATATGTTATCCTCTATGTTCCACCTTCCTACACAATATCTCTTGCCTCATCCCGAAGTCAAATGAGGAAAGCTGCACCCCTACACTCGCCTTCCTGCCCCCTGCTTCCAACTGGAACTCTGCCCACTGGAGCATCGCCTTCACCGTGTCAATCATTACACAGACATGCTTTTCTATAACATTAATTAAGGCTGCTGTTTTGATTATAAAAATTGAAACTAGTAACCATTTAATTATGACTATATGAATGTGATTATATGACTACTAGTCACGGCAGAAATTGTGTGATTAGGGGCGCCTGGGGGGCTCAGTCAGTGGGCCATCCGACTCCTGATTTCGGCTAGGGTCAGGATCTCAGGGTTGTAAGATCAACCCCCACGTCGGGCTCTGCCCTGGGTGTGGAGCCTGCTTGAGATTCTCTCCCCCCCCCACCCTTGCACTTTCTCTCTCTAGGAAGGAAGGAAGGAAGGAAGGAAGGAAGGAAGGAAGGAAGGAAGGAAGGAAGGAAGGAGAAAGAAAGAAAGAAAGAAAGAAAGAAAGAAAGAAAGAAAGAAAGAAAGAAAGAAAGAAAGAAAGAAAGAAAGAAAGAAAGAAAGAAAGGGAAAGGAATGAAATTGGGTGGTTAGAGCCATTGAAAAAGAAATGTGTCACTGATCCCCTCAAAGGAGAATGTCCCAAGGGTTAAGGTCAAATGGATTCCCTTCTACTCCATCAAGCGCTCAAGATCAAGACACACTTTTGCTAGTTTGTGTTTGAACCAAAAGTTTCTTCTCTAGCGGCGCCTGGCTGGCTCAGTAGGTTAGGCATCTGCCTTCAGCTCAGTTTATGATCCCAGGGTCAAGTCCTTTTCTCCCTCTCCCTCTGCACCCGCCACCCTGCTCATGCTTGCTCTCTCTCAAAAAAATAAATAAAATCTTTTACAAAAAAGTTTCTTCTCTAGTTTTTCAATAGTTTCCTTGGCATTTCTTTTTTTTTTTTTTTAAAGATTTTATTTATTTATTCAACAGAGATAGAGACAGCCAGCAAGAGAGGGAACACAAGCAGGGGGAGTTGGAGAGGAAGAAGCAGGCTCCTAGCAGAGGAGCCTGATGTGGGGCTCGATCCCATAACGCCGGGATCACGCCCTGAGCCGAAGGCAGACGCTTAACTGCTGTGCCACCCAGGCGCCCCTCCTTGGCATTTCTAATTGTGCTTCCTTTTTCTTGCTGAGAGGGGAAAAAAAAATACCTACCTCTTCTTCCTCATTGGGTTAAGAGCTCGCAGCTTCTTAATTGTCCTACCTATTAAATGATTTCCATTCTAGTCTTGGAGCAATTTTTAGGGTTCTCTTACTTTATGTTTTAATTTGAGCTGGGTTTTTAGCTGTGTCATAGAGGTATCACCCAGGATATCTTTCCATTTCAAATCCAGAACAGTACCACTGTTTCCTGGGCCCATAGCTGCTTCTCTCTCTCTCCTGTACTCGTGGTAGAGAACACCCTCAAATAAGTGCATTAAAGAAAGGCATCTTGGTAGATAAAGATTCTGATTTGTTCTGAACCAGCATGGCTGGAAAAGTGTTTATTTTACCTTCATACATATGTAATTTAAAATTTTCTAGCAGACACATGAAGAAAGCTAAAGGTTATTAGCTATTTCACATTATTTTGCTCATACTAAGCCTTTGAAATCTGGTGTATCTTTTATAGTTATGGCACATCTCAACTAGCTACATTTCAAGTACTCGACAGCCACACGTGGCATCTGGCTCTATTGGACAATGCAGGTCTAGAACTTTCTCTTTGTGCTGTACTGCCTCACCCAAAGATGTGGGTGTTTTTTCCACTTTCTTGCTCAGAAATTAGTATGACTTATAAATTTTAAAACTGGGGTTTTTCTGTCATTGTTAGATGCTCATAGTATAATTTATGTCATTATTCCCTCTCTTCTGTTCTTTCTTTCTTGACCTATCATTACTTGAATGCTGGAGCTCTTGTACTGATATTTTATCTCTTAATTTTCCTCTCATATTTTTCTTTTTAAAAGATTTTATTTATTTATTTATTTATTTATTTATTTATTTATTTATTTATTTGAGATGGGGGGCATGGTGAGGAGGGGCAGAGGGAGGGGGACAAGCAGACTCTGAGTGTGGAGCCCAATGTGGGGCTTGATCCCACGACCCTGAGATCATGACCTGAGCCGATACCAAGAGTCAGACACTTAACTGACTGAGCCACCCAGGCACCTTTGCCTCTCGTATTTTTTGTCTATTCACCATTTTACTCTGTTCTGAGAGAGTTCGTGAAATTCACCTCAGCCATTTCATTCAATTTTTATGCTGGCAGTCGTATTTTTCGTTTCCAAGAATTCTTTTTGTTTTCTGTAGGCTTTTTTCATAGCAGCCTGTTCTTTCTTTATGGGTAAGAGATCTTGGATCTCTCTGAGGACTCTCATCAGATTGTTAAAACTTCTTTCATCAATTATACTTCAGTTAAAAAAAGATTCTTTTCATTCCTGAGGTATTTTTTTACCTTTGGGTTTCATTTTTCACATCAGTCTTCTCTGTGTGCTGCTTGTTTCCTTCACTGTCTTGGATTTCCCGTTCATATTTACACATGAAACACTCAGCTGACTAACCCAGGAAGCCATGATGGGTTCCCTCTGAGAAGGTGTGCGCTTCCACACAGGACCTGGCCTCTCACCTGCATCAGGGCAATGGTGGTTGTTGAACTCAGTTCTTGTCAGCTGACACCTCCCTATACCCTTTCCCCCACTCACTGCCAAAGTTTTCGGGTTTTTTAAAGATTTATTTATTTTGAGAGAGAGACAGAAAGCATGCGCGTGTGCCTGTGCAGAGGGGAGGGGCAGAGGGAGAGAATCCTTCAAGCAGACTCCCTGCTGAGCGAGGACACCCCCCCCCCGACACAGGACTCGATCTCACAGCCCATGAGATCATGACCTGAGCCGACACCGAGAGCCCAACACTCAAATCACTGAGCCATCAGGTGGCCCACACTGCCAAAGTTTTTAAAGGGTCTTATTAGCGGCACCTGGGTGGCTCAGTCGGTTAAGTGTCTGCCTTCGGCTCAGATCATGATCCCAGGGTCCTGGAATCGAGCCCCAAACCAGTTTCCCTGCTCAGCCGGAAGCCTGCTTCTCCCTCTCCCTCTGCTTGTGTTCCCTCTCTCGCTGTGTCTATCTCTGTCAAATAAATAAATTCTTAAAAAAATAAAACAAAATAAAGGGTCTTATTATAAGGCACCAGCATACACGTGAGGAGCCCTAGCCTTCTCCAGGCATCTCTCAGATTATTTTTGGATATATCTCTGTTTTGGTTTATTAATCAAATCTCTTACAGAAATTAGAATCTCTGGGCTGTGGGTGCCTTCCCCACTTCCCTTCTTGCTGCTGTTACGGGATTTACTCGTTTGTGGACGTCTTCACTGTCATTACACTGGGATGTTGTGTCTATCTGCCATCTTGAATCAAAAGACCAATTATCTTTAAGGGAAATAGTCCTCCTCTTCTAAATCCATAGCTGCCCAAAAGATAATGAGCAAAGGTTTGACTTTTGAATTTGATTTTCACGGTGGAACTTCTATTAGCCAAAGCATAGGTTTTTACACTGACAAATGATGATCTGACCCAATGGAAATGTAAACAGAGCCCAGGCACATGCTTTCCAATTTCCTCTCCAAAGTTCTTAAGTTGAAACATTTGTATGGGGTATGTAGAGACACTGCCAACCCTTCCCCCCTCTCCTTCTCTTTGGGGGAACTGAGGACCAAGGGTTCGTCTGTGTTCTGTCATCTACCATATAGTGTGACAACACTGGCCTCATGGTGAAAAGACATGGGTTCTAGTCTCTGTGCAGTCCCTCTCGGTTCTGCACTGTTTCCCTAACACTTGTGAGCCCCAGCTGCCTCATCTGTAAAGAGGGCATAACCACCGTTCCTGCATGTCTCATGGGGCCAATACAAGGAGGAAAAGAGCTAACATACTGACACACATTCTGCCCTCAAGAAATTCTGTTGGGTGATTAAGTAAAAGGTTCAAGGCAGGTGTCTTATTTTAAGGGCCTGACTGATAAAGGCCAACAGGGGTAATCAACCTCCCTGCCAGCATCCAGGCTGGCATGCAGAGTGGACCAGGCTCAGCCATGTCTCCCAGAGAACTTTCCAGAACAACTTTGATGATCCCCACAAAAGCAAAGAAGGCACAGATAGCTCTGGTCACAGCCTTCACAAGCCAACAGCTTCCCATGTATAAAGGATTCGTGCACCACCAGGAAGGCTGGCAAGATGACAGGGGGTCTACAGGACAGAGCTGGGTATTACGAAGGGGCCCTGGGTCATTAAATCTCACACTCTCCTTTTAGAGATGAGGGGCCCAGTGGCCCTGAATGGAAATGGGACCTGCCCAGTTAGTGACAGAGCCAAGACCAGAGTTTCTCATACAATTGTCACATATCACCTGAAACCATGCCCTACCCCATTAAAGTCCTATTTTGAAACACTTCCTGGAGTTAAGTGTCTCTCTTCAATGATGCCAAGCTGGGTTTTGGGAAACTGACCTAAACCTCAAGCCCAAGAAGGCTTTGGGCCCCAAATTCGTGCAAGTACCTGCTGGGACTCAGAGCTGATAAGAGATTTCTTTGGGGTGGGGGGTCAGTTCGACTTGTCCAGTGCCCAGGCCATTCTCCTTCCTGGGGACCTCCAGTGTCCATTCGGCTGAGTCCCCCACTGGCGGGAGCATGCATGCCCACACTTTGGGCCAAAGCCCCAAAGTGCCCAGCATATTCCAGTCTTGCACCATCTCCAAGGGGCCCTAGGGCCCTGCCAGGGGAGGGTAATGGCAGGAAGCCATATATATTAAAACAGTGGATTAAAACAAACAAGAGCATTTTGGATCATATTACACATCACTTTCCTCACGTCTGACAACAGAAAAAAATCAAAGGCGGTAAAAGACAATCGTAGACCATAATGGTCTAATAACTTGGCGATAAAAGTGCTTGTGGGAGCAGCGCGGGAGTCGTCTGCTCCTGGTGCAGGAATCAAAGCTCTCCTCCAGGTCCACAGCGGCGTGCTCAGAGGCATTACTGCTTAAGTGCTCGGTTAAGACTTCCTCCGAATGCAGCACTCTCACTGGAGAATCATAATTAGGCCTCAGTTGTGGGCCATATTCACACGTTGTGCATCATCCTTAAAGATGACAGGAAAAAAAATTACCCAGGGCCATGTGGAGTGCATATTAGCTCTTCCACCATTGTCCTCCGTGAAAAAAAGATTAATAATTCCCTGTCTAGACTCACAGCTTTCTGAATACGGAGCACTATGACTGTTTTGTATTGAAACAGAGGAAGAAAACAGGATGCACTGTGGGGTGGATGTGCTCAAATCCGTAAGGAAGTAAGAGTGTCAGTCACTTTCCCATTCCTGGGGCACTGTCGAACCCGAGTGAGACACATTCCAGAAAATCACAGATGAAGTTCATCAGGAGTATTCCAGCCCAGAGCTGATTTAGCACTTGGAGCGCATAATCTTTTGAAGACCACTTTCAACTAAGAGCTTATGCATGATAGACTAAAATGCCATGAAAATGTCCAGCCATTTGTCCATTAGTCCTTCTTTTCTGCCCAAACTTCTTCCCACAAACCCACTTCCTGTCCCTAAGTTTCTGCTCCTGGGGAATAGCTTTTTTAGAAACTGACAAACATGGAGCTCCTGGGTGGCTCAGTCGTTAAGCGTCTGCCTTTGGCTCAGGGCATGATCCCAGGGTCCTGGGATCGAGCCCTGCATCGGGCTCCCTGCTCTGCTGGGAGCCTGCTTCTTCCTCTCCCGCTCCCCCTGCTTGTGTTCCCTCTCTCGCTGGCTGTCTCTCTCTGTGTCAAATAAATAAATAAAATCTTTAAAAAAAGAAGAAGAGGGGCGCCTGGGTGGCAGAGCGGTTAAGGGTCTGCCTTCGGCTCAGGGCGTGATCCCAGCAATCTGGGATCTAGCCCCACATCAGGCTCTTCCGCTATGAGCCTGCTTCTTCCTCTCCCACTCCCCCCGCTTGTGTTCCCTCTCTCGCTGGCTGTCTCTATCTCTGTCGAATAAATAAATAAAATCTTAAAAAAAAAAATTAAAAATAAATAAAGAAAGAAAGAAGAAGAAGAAAAAGAAATTGACAAATCTGCCATTGCTCAGAGTGTCCACACCAGCCTGGCATGCGGCTGTCTCTCCCCCTGCAGGCAGGCCTGTTCTCATTCCCAGGGGAGGAATGTACCTAAACCTGACCTCAGGTCATCTTTGTTTGCATTTTGAACCCGCCTACTGCTGCCATTTCTTCATGCCCTACTCTTTACTGGTTGTTTTTTCCCTATTTCCCATCACCAGCAGCACTTACAATTCCCACTAGCTCTTCTGTGACCCCATTTGGACCTTGGCCGTGTATCGCCTTAGTGCCCCTGGCTTTTTCATGGGCTGGTCTGCCTTCCTTGAACACGCAACAGTCTGTTCCACGTCACGTGTCCCTCACCAAACCCTAGCGTAGCACCCGCCCCAGACCCTCAGTTGATGGTTGTGCAGCTGAGTGAGCTGCAGAATCCAGCCAGCTGTCATCTGGAGACCTGGGGCACATGGACAGCGAAATCTCTAGACCATGCCTGAACTTAGTTTCTGCTGTTCATTTTTTCTTGTACTGTAACCTCCCACCCTTTTCCCCCTCACAACCATTCTCTCCCCCATTTTATAAGACGTGAGTAAAACACAGCCCACCTTTTCTTCTCCTGGCTTTGGCAAGACGTGAATATGAGCAGAGAGAGACACAATTATGAAATGGGAAACTACAAAAGGCCTTATACTCCTCACGGTGGTTCCAACCCTAGGTAATCAATAGTTGCCTGGACATCATCACGCGTGTTTTCTGCACAAAAATGGTGAGCACTTTGGCATCTACTTTTGCTTTCCCTTCCCCCGCTTTTGTGAACCATCAAAGCATTTGTAGAATGTTTCAGAATTTACGAAACCCCTTCACATAGATCTATCTCACTGGATTTTCCTGACAATGCTAGGTGCTCAGTAACAGACTATTATTTCCACCTTACAGCCTCTAAAATCTGTAATAAGAGCTTCAGAGCTAATAAAGGAGGTATCACAAGTCAGTGAAAAAGTAATAAATTGTCCAAATGTGATTTTAGGAGAATTGGCTCTCCCATGGCAGGAAACATCTAATTCCTCATTTCACACGACAAAATAAAATAAATTCTAGGCACGTCAAAATTACACCACCCAAACATTCGTTTAAAAACTCTAAGAAAATGGGGGTGCCTGGGTGGTGCAGTCGTTGAGCGTCTGCCTTCGGCTCAGGGCGTGATCCCAGCGTTATGGGATCGAGCCCCACATCAGGCTCCTCCACTATGAGCCTGCTTCTTCCTCTCCCACTCCCCCTGCTTGTGTTCCCTCTCTCGCTGGCTGTCTCTATCTCTGTCAAATAAATAAATAAAATGTTAAAAAAAAAAACTCTAAGAAAATGTAGGTAAACGTTTATTTATCCGATCTCTGCACTGATATCGGACAAAGCATTTTCCAGGCACAAGACGACACAGGGAGTCACAAGGGAAAAGATGAACGGATTTTATCACACAAAGATTTTAAACATCCAGATATAAAAAATAAAATAAAAACAAATGATAAACTGAAAAAATATAAGCCCTACACATAACAGGCAAAAGGTTAATATTCTTACTATATAAGACATCCATACGCGTCAATAAGAAAACAAAATTTAAAAGTGGGTAAAGGTTATGAATAGACAATTTACAGGAGAGAAAACACAAATGTCTGCCAAATCCACCTAAGAAAAGCTATTCAGCCATAAAAAAGTAATCAAAGAAATTAAAAACAGCCACCAGATACAGCTTCTTGCTTATCAAATTAACAAAAACAATAGGAAGATTGATAGTGCCAGATGCTGCAGAGATGAAGTGAGAGGGGAATATAAATTACATGACCTTTCTGGAAGGTGGTTTGGAAACACGTTTCCAGAACCTTGAAAACAATCATACTCTCTGCCCTGGTAACTCCTCTTTAAGGACTCAATCCTAAAAAGTGATCAGAATTGTGGGCTGAAATGTCTGCAAAACACATTCTTTAGACAGTAATTTATAACAATAAAATGTGGAAACAATGTCCCCCAAGAGGAGAGTGGTTGGAATTCTGGCATATCTACAGAATGGAATATTGTAAAGACATTAACATTTTGGAATAATTTCAGTGGCAAGGAAGACATTTCTCATACAGCCAGAAAAAAATAATTGAGATAAGCCTCAGTATTTTTCATGAAAAAGTCTGGAAAAGGTAAATGGCGTAGTGGAACGCAACCTCTGGTCACATGACTCCACATCCACTGTTCCTTCTGTGCGTCCCGCTTTCTCATTTCACAGAGGATAAAAGACCCCACACACCCACAAAGCCCACCGTACTCTAAAATTACTTCCCAGTTGGTGAATACACGGAGTTGCAATTACATAGTTTTTAGTAACTAGCCCTAATTAGTCCTAATTAGTGCTCCTGTGTTCTGCCTTTTCTGTTTAATATTATTTAATATTTAAGTTCCCATGTATCAGCAGAGTCAACATATATATTATTTTAGTTTAGTTTTAAGATTTTATTCGTTTATTTGAGAGAGAGAGAGCACGTGCACGAGCGGGGTGAGGGGCAGAGGGAGAAGCAAACTCCCCAATGAGCAGGGACCCCAATGTGGGACTCGAACCTAGGACAACAGGATCATGACCTGAGCCAAAAGCAGACACCCAACTAACTGAGCCACCCAGGTGCCCCCATGCATATCATTTTAATGATGTGGCAGTCATTGCTATGTGTTCATCAAACCCAGTCACCCTTACTCTCTGGGCGTATAGGGAGGCAACATTTCCCAGCCTCGTTTGCAGTTAGATGTGACCAGATGACTGCATTCTGACCACTAAGTGTGGGTAGTCATAACACTGCCCCCCAGAACTCCAAATACGGTTCGTGAAATCTCCCTTGTGGTCCCCTGTTATCCCTTCATTCCCTCATGCACCTACCAGATAGAAAGAGGAAATGATGGGGCCCATAAATGTCAGGAGCCCGGGGCCCTGAGTGACTATGTGCAGTAGGCTCAACTGACCCACACGGGACTGTGATGTGGGCAAGAAATCAACATTGGCTGTGATAAGCCACCCAGGTTTGATGTTGTTTGTTTAAACAGTTACCCTATCCTGACCCGGACTTAGCTACTCTTCTTAGCTACTTGGCTATTATCTTAACAGAGAGTCTGCTTAACCACTCTTCTGTCTTGGGCGTTTTCACGGTTGCTAAATAATGCCACGATTATCTCTGAACAAATTTTGATTTCTCCATTGCTCCTTCTGGCTTATACTCCTCGAGTAGATTCCCCAGAGGGGACTACCAGGGGGCAATACCAATGCATTACCAAGATTAACTATCTCTTTTTATGCCTGGCTGCTCGCTAGAGATCCTGGAGCAAATGGGTGCAACGTCAGCAATGCATTGTGTTTCCCCCCATCCACGGTGGCACTGAGTTTTATTATTTTTACTTATGTTTGTTTATTCCTTAGCACCGATTAGAAAGTGCTTTTCAAGAGATTTTACTGAGGTCATTTACACTTGCAATACATATGGGAGTTCCTCTCTACACCTTACGTATGAGGCAGATAGTATTTTGCTCTCCCAACCCCACCCTATTCCTTACCCTTTGGCCTGCCCTCTGATGCAGGCCACCACGGTGACCTTCACGGGTCCTGCACTAGGAAAGTGATGACACTGCAAAATGCAGTAAAAGGAATCCGGCTTTCGCTTCTACATTACAAAACAGGCTTTTGGAAACTCACAGCAGAGGCTATAGTTTTAAGGCGGGGGAAAGCTTTATGTGTTTCAAAGCGCGGCTTTTGAGTGTAAGAAGCCTCAGGCCTGAAGGACTCTGGGCATAAGGTTGAGGCATAAATAATAGATTTGGAAGAATACGTGATCAATCAGAGCCAGACAGCTCTGCCCCAGGCTAGATAAAGTTTCTCAGGGCTGAGGCAAGGGAGAAGTAGAGAGGAAGACAGGGCTTCAATGGCGGGTCCCAAAGGCAGAGCTGTGCTACCGGAGCCCTGAGGGGCAGACTGCAGCCAAGTCCTCGGCCTCCGCACGTGCCTGAGTGGTGGGGGGGCAGGGGGCCGTTCATTCAGAAAGTGTCCGTGCACACCCACTGTTCTGAGCACTGCGGGTACTGAGAGACTGCATCCTTGCTCTCAGGGAGCTGACATCCTAATAAGGGAAATAGACAATAAACAAAAATGTATGGCTTATATACATACACACCAATATATATAGGGTTTATATCCATACACATTTACATATACATAATGTCAGTGGTGATAAGTGCTCTGAAGACAAAACAGGACAGGGAGTGATGGATGATGGTGTTATTTTAAATAAAGCCCCGGGGAAGGCCTCTCTGAAAATACAACATTTAAACAGTGGAGTGGGAAGGGAATCGTGAGCATGTTTGGGCATAGAGCATTCTAGAAGGTGAGAACAGCAAATGCAAAGGCCCTGAGACAGGAGTGTGTAATTGGCATAGACAGATCTGCAAGGAGGCCACTGTAGGGAGCAGAGAGAGAGACGTAAGTCAGAGAACTAGCAGAGAAGCACAGTGCAATCAGCGGCTCTGGATAGAAAGGACAGAAGCAGCCTTACTTAATACGGGGCCCTCTCTCCTCCCTTCCTAGAGTAGTATCTACGTTTCTGGCTATGAAGGGCCAAGGCAATGAGGGTGGGGTGTCACAAGAGGGAACGTCTGGGCTGCAGTCACGTCAGGTATGACCGATGGCCCCAAGGTGTGCACGGTATCCTCCTGGCTCCTCACAGCCAGGCCACTGCCCACTGTCCCCTCCCCGCTGCGCGGTCTCTCGCCAGCACACGGGAGACAGCTGGCCTCCCCGGTACCTTGTGGATGGGTGCTTGCAGGATGCTAAGCCAAATCTGCGGGAGAAACTGGTCTTTGGACCCTGGCGCCCCGTCCTCTCTGGCTTTGCACCCTCCTTAGCTGCTTCTGCCCCCACGGCCGCAGGTCTGGCCTGCCAGCTATATGCACCGGGTTTCAACATCCCCACCCCTTCCCTGAATTCCACGGGAATTCAGACGAAAGCAATCTAATTATGTGAAGAAATACCATGTACATCAAAATGGAATAACCCTCCATGGAAATTTAGTTGCTAACTAACATAAATAAGTCTCTAATTAAGTGAACATGGAAGGAGAGGGTCTTTGGGTTTGGGGTTTTGTTTTGTTAGCAGTTTCTTACCTATTTTTCCACTAGGGCAGGTGAGCGCACGCACACGCACACACGCACACACACACCTGCATCCTCTAGAAAAACAGGGCTTGGAAATCTGGCTCCGGCTATCGACAGATTACCACTCCTATTCTAAATGAACTGCCGGCCTGGGCCTTCTTTTCATCTCAAAGGCCGTTTGGCATCGCCCCATTCATCTGTGCCGACTGTCAAACTCTCTCTCCCGGACTTCTCCTGTGACCTTCGTTTTAGTCTCTGCTCATGCCTGAGTGTGGCGTCTGAACCGGACTGATGAAAGTTTGGGCCCTGTCTTGTTCTAATTCAAGAGCTAAGCGGAGCATTTAAATGAACTCGTAGCTGGGCCCACTGTCAGGATTCTGAAATCTGGTTAACAGTTCTCCCTTGGCTGCACCCTTCCCCTCCCCGCCCCCTTCCCCCGCCCCATTATCACTGCTCTGTCTCCAGGTTGGCTTCTGGGTGATGTTCACGGTTGGTTAAAAATGACATCATCGGAGTGACTGAGAGTAGATTAATGTTCATTTCCATCTATCCATCCATCACTGGAGTTCCTGGGTTCATTAAGTGTGCTCCAGTCATGATTTCCCTCCAATTCCCATAATTCATCGAGGGGTCTAATGAACTAGAATGGAGTTTGTCAGTTTCCCCCAGTTCTGAGTAGAAGGGACAACAGTTCTTCGGTGCCGAGCATCTTTTATCCTGGAGAGAGAATGTAAGGGAAAGGAGGGAGACAGGCCTGGCACGGTGACATGAACGCAGCACACTCATTCATCATTGCCATTTACAAACACCGCGATGGGCTCCCACACGGTCAGGGAAGCTTGACTCGCACCTTCTTCTGCCCTGGGTCTTCAGTCTGATTGCTCCTTTTCAGAGAGTCACCTGGTCCCTCCATTCTGTTACCCCGCGGTAATTGCCTATGGTTCTTCTGACAGAGGGAGGGGCATGAGAGAAGTAAGCCAGGCATCCATCCCCTAGGGCTGGATCAGGCATATAATGCCACACCCAGGCCCCCACTGAATTCTCCAGGCTCTGCTCATCCACTCCCCCATTTCTTTAATTCAGCAAATATTTATCATTTGCCTTCTATGTGACGGGCCCTGTGCCAGGTGCAGAGGTAGTCTAAAATGTACCAAGGATCTTGGTTTTATTTAGGTTTGGTGAGACCAACAGACCAGGCAACGGCCACCACCAAAAAGAGAGCTCGCTGTATCCCACCCGCAAGCCCTATAGGTCCCAGCCTGATGCAGTGGACCACCACACAGCAACAAAAAAGAGCAAGCTATAAACGCATGCAGAAGCAGGGATGAATCTCGGAGAACCATGCTGAGCGTAAGAAGACAGATGCGAAGAGCTGCCTTTATATGAAGTTCGAGAACATCTAGGGGCACCTGGGGGGCTCAGTTGTTTGAACGTCTGCCTTTGGCTCAGGTCAAGATCCCGGGGTCCTGGGATGGAGTCCCACGTGTCAGGCTCCCTGCTCAGCAGGAAGTCTGCTTCTCCCTCTCCCCCCCCCCCCCCGCTTGTGGTCTCTCGCACTCTCGCACTCTCTCTTTCAAATAAATAATACGTAAAATCTTTAAAAACAATAGAAAAATAACATCTAAAACTTACGGAAGTCAGAATCGTGCTTACCGCTGGGGGGGGTGGGTATTGATTTAGAAAGGAACCCTCTGGCGTGCTAAAGAGGTTATATGAGGTGCTCTGCGTGGCTGTTACCTGGGTGAATACAAATGTAGGGAAAAAGGAAAAGATAGTTCATGTATTTACAGTTGCTAAGAGGAGGGGGCACATCGTGCCACACCACTCGGGGGCCACACAGAGAAGCACCAGGGTCAGTCAGGAGACAGAAGGAGCAAGTGGAAAGTCATGGGCAAAAGCCTTTCTTGCGGTTTTTGTGGAAAGGAGTGGGTGAGGCAGGATAAGCAGAGGAGCAAGCTTGAGGTTGGACAGTTTCAAGAATTTCAGCAGGCTCTCCTCTCTAGGGGTGGTTCCCAGTTGTCCGATCGCTGGCCCTGGGGTGGGCGATTTAGGGCGGGAGGATAAAGTCCTGATGAAAGGAGGTGGTTGGAGTATATGGATTTGGGACTGGTTGGTTTGCATATCAAAGGTAGGCTTGCAGATAAGTTGTTTGCTATCTCTAGGAATTAGCTAACCCCGGGAGGGGTAGTCGCTCCCTGGGTCTGCAAGTCCCCAAGACGTCAAAGCATCATAAAATATAGAAAATTAAAAATAAAATTAATACACGGGGTCTCCAAAAATGACACAGGTCTTGAAGAGGTCACAGACCTCAAAACAAACAATTGTAGTAAATTCGCTACCATAATGGCACAAGGAGATGTACCAGTTACCTTTGGGGATGTGTGTCAGGCTCACAGCCTCCTACTCTTAGGAAATACACCCCAAATCTAAAGGAGTAGCAATCGTCGGGTTTGTAATTCATGACTTCACCCTCCCCCGCACCCACAGCCATGGCTAATTGGATCAAACTAGCCCGCCAATCCTATGTCCTCTTCCACTAATGTGGAATTGACGTTCAGGGACTGCAGACCTTGTGTGGGTGGGAACTGTAAGCGCTAAACCCAAGAACCTAGAGATAGCCCCACTTCACCACACACACCAGTGATCCCCAGCCCTGCAGGCACATCAGAGCCATCCGGGGAGCGTGTAATAAATACACCAGGGTCACAACTCCGAACCACTTACATCAGAATCTCTGAGACTCGGCCCCAGTGTCGGAGCCCCTACTCCCAGGCTGCCTCACTTGACGCCCACATCAAAACGAACTCCCGGACACCCTCGGCCCCCCAAAAGCTCCACTGTGTGTAAGTGACACGGGACTGGGCTGTCATTTGCGTGGATCTCCCCCACATCCAGAGGCTCACGGGACACTGCCGCAGGGAAGCCAGGAGGACCTTCCATCACTGTTCTCCCACTAAGGCTTCTAATAAAATGAAGGTCCATCAAGGGAAGATGTGTGGTGCACCCAAGAAGTCAATATGTCGATTAACCAGGAAATATTTTTAGAGGGGGGATGAAGGAGAGGAAAGGCGAGACACCTGCTCTGGAGGAGTCTCCCGCTGAGGGGCAGGAGAGATTTAGATGCCGGGTGGACACACACACAAACATACACACACGGAAATACACATGCACGTGTGCAGTCTGTTTGGTCGAGAGGAGGAGACCAAGCATAATACACACTGAACAAATGGCACTCCACACGATCAGAAAAGAAAGGTCACTCTGACCTGGCTGGTCCAGGAAGACTGCCCGGAGGTGGGGGCATTTAACCTGGGCTTTTGAGGAAAGGTAGGTTTCAAACAGGTGGAAAAGGCAGGCAGCCCATGGGCCAGGGGCACCAGCCGTGTGGGTGCTTGAGGGAGCATCTTCCCCACCGCTCTGTGAAAAGCCGGCCCTGCCAGAAGTTGTGTTCTCCGGCCTCTCCCCAACCGGCTCCCAGAGCTCCAGTCAAACTAACTGTCCAATGTTCATTACTCTCCTGCAGTCTCAGAGCTCGCCCCCCTTTCCCATCAAGCAAACCAGAAAAACTCAGGGATTTAAACTGCCGTTCGTCCGAATCCAAGGAAGCACAAGGGCTCATGCGGGGCCCTCTGACCTCTGGGAGAGCAGGCATCAGGAGACAAGGCAGGTGGTCCCAGAAGCCAGGAGACCGGGGACTCACCCCTGGGCAGACGCCACCTTTCAAAGGCTCAGGTGCACCAAACACTCGAAACTCAGGGTCCCCGCCTTCCAAATAGCTACTCTGAGAGGCAGAAACAGACAGGAATTTTGTTCCCATGGCTCAGCTCTTCCCAGGAACAAATCCCTAAGTGCCCAGGGAGGCTACAGTAAGTATAAAACCCAGTCACTTCAGAGGAAAAAACATCCGCACTCCATTCTACCAGCATATTTGCAAATCCCTCTCCAGCTTAAAAACCACCCATCCTAGTGACAGCCCTCTTCCCTCCTGCCTCTTCTCATTCCCATTTGCACCAGCTGCCCGCCCCCCGCCCTCCATCATCCCTCTCCCCACCCCTACCTGGACCCCTCACTCCTTAGCAGCAGTCCATTCTCAAGAACTGAGCCCCAAACTCTCAAATCTGTGCCTGGATTTATAAGGCCTTCAAACCCACAGCTTCCACCTGAGTTTCAGATCAGGGGTGTCTCCTTTCCTTGCCCTGGGGTGTGGGGGGGGGGCTCAGATTTCTATACACCCTTAAAAAAAACCAAAACAACCCTTTCTTCCACTCAGTTTGGGCATGAGAATAACATCTGGGGACAGATGTCTCGGCCACCTTTGTCATGGGGCTCGGTTTCCCCCTGCGTGCAATCCAGAGTGGACCCTGACCTCTCTCCAAGGACGACCCCCTCCCCCTGCTCCTGCTCCTGTTCCTGTTTATGGGCTTCTTTGTAGCTGGAGGCTTTCAGCTGTGCTCAGCTCTCTTCTTTTCTGCTACTGTGGAACATTTCCCATGCCGCTGGGGAGCGGAAGTGCTCCTCCCATGCATTTTTGAAAGACCTCGGAAACCTCTGCATAAATCAGTACAAGTTCATTTATGGTTTTAGAATATTCTGGATAATTTATTTGGTGTCAAGAAGCCTGAGCCTGAGCCTTCTTCACTTTTCAACCCATGCCCTGCAGGGCTGCACTGCATTTCCCTTGCATGTTTGTTTTGGTTTGCCCTGAAATGCTAGCCAGCCACAAGGAGACCTTTATCATTATTCCAAATAGATTTTTCTCCGTTCTAATGACATACTCTTTGGAGGTTTGACACTGAGCCAGTGCTTCTTCCCCTTTTAAAAAACCAACAGCTAATCTAGAGCTCTTCCTTCCAGCCAAGCAGGCCGCAGCTCTCAGATTTCAGCCTGTCCTTCCTGAGAGTTTGAACAGCATACAGACCTCCTCCCGGTGACTTCCTGCTTCCTTCTGGCCAGGGCAGGCAGAGTACAGAAAAGCACCCCAGATTGTGGGGACACTGTTAGAAAATGACATCTTACCCCAACAGCCCGCAGATTTGGCATGCTTGACATTCTCGGGGCTGTCCTACCAGAAATGCCTGGAGAAACATGCAGCTGACATTTTTAGCAATTTGCACAATGTCTATCCCCCTAGGCTTCTTTACATCCTTCCTGGCTATGGATTGACCTTCGGATGGTGGGCGTTCCTTGCTTTTTTCTCTCACCATATTTCTGCTACCCCAAATCATGTGATTGAGCCCTAAACTCCTGTCCTTAGAGGACAATCAGAATGACACCTTTAGTGTTTGTGCTTGATTTTATGGCCTCATGATCTTGTGCCCTTTGGAGTTCAGAGGTCACATCAGGCAGCAGGCAGGGAGGTTTTTGATGTAACCTCTGAACCCCAGGAAACAAAAGGACAGAGGCCCACAGAGACAATCCATCTAAAAATGGTCATATAAAGAATGCAACTCAATCAGCCCAGAGCATGCAAATCACCCAACATTTTTATGGAGCACCCTGATAAATTCAAACTTATCATCAGAAGAAGGGACACAAGCCCCATGATCCCAATACATAAATCAAAGCTTGAGAAAAGCAAAGAAATGAGTTTACAACCGGTTCAGAATGGAAGGATTTGCAAGATGTGATTTATAAATCGTTTTGCTCCCCCCCCAACTACCCCCCTCCATCCACACACAAGCGCGCACGCACACACACACACACACAAACACACACACACTGGTCAATACCATGCCACCATTTGAAAATCAAGCGTTTCCTTTTCTGAAGGCTTGCCCAGCACTAAGCCGGACAAATGAGTGAGACCCATCAAAGGCCAAGTGCTCTCTCCTTCGCGGTCGGAACCATCCTCAGAAATAGGCTGAAAGTCAGCAGAGCAGACAGCCGATAAGAAAGATGAGGACCTGTCCCCTTCTGTAGAACAGATGTCACCTCCCATACTACACGGAGTGTCCTTCAACAGCCCTTCATCCCTGGCACACACGCCCCCGGGCAAAGGTCAGACTCATTTTGAAATTGGCGAGAAATTCTATTCATATCGTTAGGTTGTTAAGCAGGTCGGCCTCCTGTTTTTCATGACTACTGAAGTTTTACTTATCCAAAAAATAAATACCTATGTGTGTGTATCTAGCTTGGCAGAGAAGATGCTGATACTGGGAAATAGATCTTTAGAACTTGGCCAAATGAATCCGTATGAGCGAAAGTTGTGTTCAGAGACCAGACCACGGGGAGAGGAGGAACAGGTGTGCCTTACCCTTTTAAATGAAGACTTGGTTTGCAAATAAAATGCGTGTCCTCTTGCACAGTGAAACTGAAGAGCCTGTAGGAGCGTCCAGATTCCCGTCACAGATCTGCTGTTCAGAAGAAGTTCTCTCCGCTTTGTGTCATGCAGGCTTCTCCTCTCCTAAGTTTGCATCAGACTGTGATTTCACTGGGAGGAGGGAATAGATCGTTGACTCCATCTGAACAGAAGCACAATTGTGTTTGATAAAAATGTGTCCCAAACACTGGAACCCAAAGCAATGTGGGATGGAATTAAGAATTCCCAGAAAGAAGTCGAGAAAGGAAGAAGCCTGGTCCTACAGTTGGAAGGCCTCAGACAGGCCACCCCCGCCCGCCCTGAGCTTCAATTTCTTCACCTGTAAGTTCAAATCCCGTTTCTGCTTTCCAACAGCCTGCTCTGCACAGGCCCTGCCCGGGTGCCCAGACGGCACCATGTTTGCTCACGATTTCTCTGGTTCTGGACACGCTTATCTGGGCACAGGAGCACAGATTAAACTGCTGTTTCTATAACAAAATTCTTCACAGGAGAAGAGAACTACAACCCACTGAAACCATTTTCCAAGCGATAACTGAGCAGCAAATATTATTAAGTGGGCCGCAACATCCTCTGGACCATTCTGGAAGCCCAGCCCAAGGCATGGACATGAACTCGACGAAAGCTGGTGCCAACTGAGTTGCCAGAACGTCAGAGTTCTGGACGGGGTCTGCCGGACCAAGGGCTCTGGGCCGCGGTGGCTGCAAAGGCCAGGGGTCACTTTGTTAGATCACTGCCTTTCTACACATTCCATAGACACTCAGACACTTTATCCAATTCCATGGGGGCCCACGGGAGGTCACGTGGCTAGCTGGGAAGAGTCAGGCTGGGAGTCGGGTTTCTCCACTCCCAGTCCATAACAACGCTATGATAGGGAGTGGTTTACCGTGGTCCAAAGCATGTGCTGTTTACGTGCCACGTCCGCTCGTCTCTACCACCACGTTACTCTCCTCGTCTCAGAGATGAGGAACCAGACTCCTGAGAGGTCTGATTGCTCAGATTTCACACCTGGTCCCTGCAGAGCCAGGACTGGGTTCCAGACTCTGCTGGATTCCAGGCCTGTGCTTGTCACCACCCACCACAGCCCGGAGACCCCATTTCTATGCTCTGACCTTGCAATGCTGCTCATAACAGGGAGATGTGAACCCAGCAAATCCTAAGGAGTGTGGGGGGTGCTTTCTGGGACAGGCAAGAAGGGGGTGTGGAGGGTTGAATGATGATCCCCCGAAAGACATGTCTGTGTCCTAAGCCCCGGAGCCTGCGATGTGACCTACGTTGGGAAGAGTCTTTGCAGATACAATTAAGGATCTCAAGGTGAGCTCATCCTAGATTATCTGGGGTGGGCCCCAAATCCAGTGACCAATGATGCTTATGAAAGACAGAAGACTCTGGAGAAGGCCACATGAAGACAAGGCAGAGACTGAAGTGATGCAGGTACAAGCCAAGGAACACACTGGAGCCACTGGAAGCTGGAAGGGTTCTCCCCAGGGCCTCTGGAGGGAGCGCAGCCCTGTCAACACCTTGATTTTGGATTTCTGGCCTTCAGAACTGTGAGAGAATACATTTCTGGATTTTTTTAAAAGTCACTGGGTCGGTGGTATTTCGTTACAGCAGCCCCAGGGAACTAAGACAGCATTTCCTGTCAGAAGGGTTGTGTCGTCAGAGCTCCTCCCATGAAGCCAGGTAGTTACTAAGGCTTCTGAGGCCACCGCCGTCAGTTCCGTCAACTGGAATCTCTTTCCTTCCAGGAAGCGCCAGAGCTAGAAGGGCCGCCTGGTAAATGAGTGCCAACCCCAGCCCAGGCCCCAACCTTCTGTCCTCAGGCTCTTGACCATTGGAAAGCTGACGGGAATGGCTTTTGGGACTATAATTCCACGCACTTTCTGCTTAATGGCACCCACTTCCTTTCTCTTGGTGAGACTTGGCCACTGAACCCAGACACTTTCTAGCCTGAGTCAAAAAATCTAGATTTACACATTAGCCAGCGTGGGCGTGTGTTAGAGGAAGGTTCTTTACTCCACGGAAGCGCTCCTTTAGATTCCAGTCCCTCCCAGATATCCGTGAAAGGTCACTATGTTTACAAAACTTCCCTTCCCGTGCAAATGTTTAGGATCAGGCCTCTTAGGAAAGGTCCTAAGACCGTGGTCCATGGTGCGAATTGCCCGTTTGTCCTGCTGAATATTCAGGTTCTGGGGTAAGGGGCGGAGGGCCGCACTTCCGGTGCGACAGCTCTGTGACCGAGCACACCACAGGCCCGGAGAGCCGCGGCTCCTCATTCCCACTGCTGGCCGGGGTCATCCCTCCCTGTGCCTGTCACCTGCAAACCGGCAGGACCATCTACCCCGAACGAGGGCAGGTGAGAAGAGACGGCACAGCTTACCCACCCCCCACCGTCTGCTGCGGACACAGAGGCTCATCGGATTGTCACCCCTCGGACTTTCTTCCAGTGATGCCCAACCTTTTTCCGGTAGAACGCAGGCCACATCCTGCTTTGCTGGTGCTGTTCTGAGCGGCCAGACGTGACCAGCCCGGAAGGTCAGGCCGCCGCAGGCCGCACCTGGCCACACCAAGGGCCAGGGGACCCATCAGCAGCCAGAACACCGAGAAACCTGCGCGAGCACAAGAGTCACGAGGCTCTACCTTATGAAGCTTATTTTCTGCATGTATTTAATATTTAATAAACCCAATTAAAAAAAAGTGATAGAGTTCCAAACTTCAGAAAGCAAATCTTAAGAAATATGAAAATATTTAAAAATGCCTCCCAAGCAGATAAAATGAGAGTAAAGGTTTTTAAAAATAGAAGCTTAGGCTAAGGGTTTTGAGAAAATGAGAGCACCATAATAAAAAATTCTCCGGGACTCTGCTCCTACCTGTGAATCACGCCGACAATGAACCACCTTGCCGTGGACGCTGGAAAAATCCTTGTGGACGTGTAGTTTGGGGAACACTTTCCTTCACTTTCAGGACGCAGACCCCTCTCCTCCCCCCTCCAACCCTCTCAATCCTCAGGTGCAGGTACATGCACTCACGCGCGCGCGCAGACGCACCCACGTGCGCGCAGACGCACCCGCGCGCATGCACGTGCGCGCGCAGACATACACACATGCGCACAGAGACGCACGCACACACAATGAACCAAGAAAGGAAGGAAAAGAGATCAGTAATGAGAGAGCCCACTAATGGATTGGCTTAAGTATAGAACAACATCCCATCACTGTTCTAGAAAATAATCAATCAAGCACTTAATTTTAAACATAAAAGTAAGCTGCCAGGAGACTGTTAATAGATAACCAAATAAATTAACAGTTGTAGGTGGGATTTGAAACCAGGTCAGATTTCCCTCTCCCGCACGCTCCAAGCCCGTGCATATAAAGGGTTTCCCCAGCTTGGCACCTGATCTCACACTGTTTCAAAGCAAAATCTCTTTTTAGCCAATATCCCCTCTCAGCAGGCTCATCACTTCAGGGAATTGTCCTTTGTGCGTCTTCCATAAATTTTATAACACCGCTACTTTAAAATATTGATGGGCAACTTGGCCTTGGCCCAGACCTGCAGTGGGTTAGTGTGGACATGAAAACCTTCAGGAGCACAGAAGCAGGAAGGAACACATCCCCTGCTGACCTTTCTTAAATGGACAATTGTGTAAGTGCAGTGGGTACCTGAGCTGGAGGCCAGCCGGGCTTTGATGGCGGTTCTGCCCTCTGGGAGCCCATCTCCGAGGCACTCGGGGACAGGAGGGTGTGCAGGACACACACAGGCAATGCTCAGGCACCTGCAGACCCGTAAAGGGTAAGTGAAAGCCACACATAAGCCCCCAAGTCGTTTTAACCCGAGACTCAACTTTCTCTCAACATTCAAACTCTTTGCAAAGTTATTGACAAATAAGGATTGACAGCTTTATAGTCTGTCTCTTCTCCCTCTACCCGTGACCTTCTCAGGGCAAGTGACCAAAAGTAAATGCAACAAGGAACATCAAAGGCAGGACTAGAGAATTGATCCCTGATTCCTGGAGGCTCTGTGAGTGCTCTGAACTTCGGGGATGACATCCATTCCACCAGCACGCCCTCTTCAAAATGCTCCCTGAACAACAACACAATAAAATTCCACCTCCTAGAATAGTCACCACCGAGAGCAATGCGGCAATAGTCTGCTAATCAAATGAATAACACAGTGATAGCTGTCATTTATGGGGCCTTCCACACACACACACACACACACACACACACACACACACACACCAAGCACCACGCTGTAGTAAATACAGTACATGCATGTGATTTCATTGGATCTTTTTTTTTTTTAAATCTGCAAAAATATCCTTTGATTCAGAATATCCACTTCTAGGAATTCTTCCCATAGAAGTAATTGAAGATACATCCAAAGATTTCATTTATAAGGATGTTTATCAAATTTAAGCAAAAAATGAAAATAAGAAAAAGTTCCAATAATGGAGAGGCGGTAGAAGAATTACAATATATCCGTCCAATATAATATTGTGTAGCCATTTAACAGTATGTTGTGAAAGAATATGTATTGACCTATAAAATAGATCTAGCAGATAGTATTCAGCAAGCAGAAGAAGAGTAGGAACAATAGGAATATTTTTAAGAAATTACAGTATGTAGGGGCGCCTGGGTGGCTCAGTCGGTAAGCGTCTGCCTTCGGCTCAGGGCGTGATCCCGGAGTCCTGGGATCGAGCCCGGCATTGGGCTCCCTGCTCCGCTGGGAGCCTGCTTCTTCCTCTCCCACTCCCCCTGCTTGTGTTCCCTCTCTCGCTGGCTGGCTCTCTCTATAAAAAAAAAAAAAAAAAAGAAATTACAGTATGTAATACAAATATGCATAAGGGATATGATGAAATTCATCAGTGTCACAAGATTATGGGTGATTTTTTCCTCATTTTATTTCTCTAATCTTTTATAATTTCTAATAAGAAAAATAGTTTTAAAAATTATGACCTACGTACTATGTCCAAAGATTCATAGCTCTGCATTAGCTTAAGAAGAGCCCATTCCGCATACAAAGCCCTCTCTGGTCTATAATGTGGCTTTGCCACATTGTCTCAGCTGACCCTCACAGCAACACTTTCAGGTAGGCGGAGGTGTTTGGGAATTGCAGAGATTCTCAAACACACACACACAAATGAAAGAGAATGGTAAGAAGAAGCCAGAGCCACGCTGCCCGCCCCGGCCCGAGGGCAAGCAGCGAGCAAGCCTGTATGGGGCAGGGCTGGCCCTGGCTCCAAGCCCGCCACATCCACAGCGGGGAGCAGGCTCCATCTGCCGCACCTGGGGCTCTCAAAGCACTCTGCCTGCTCCTCCTCTGGCTTCCCAACCCCTCCCCTGCCAGGGCTCAGGTTCTGCAGGACGCTGGTCCGCTCAAAGTGGGGAAGGGTGGGACAACATTCCAGAATACCTGGGAGGCAGAATCTGTGACCAGGATGAGAGTCAGCAGTGCCAGGGAGCCTCCGCTGACCCCCTCAGGAATCTCTTCCCAAGTCTGCCATCCGTGACATCACAAAGGTAGCTTGGAGTCCGCCGTGGTGGGAGTATTTACACCGTGGAAAGTGGCAGACACTATAATCAGGGTTTCTCTCTCCCCCCAGAGAGCCAAGAGTTAAACAGTTACCAGCCCCCCCACTGGAGAGTGTCAGAACTAGAAACCCATACAGCGCAGGGAAGGTCCACCTACACACAACCTCGCTTTCAACAGGATTACACCTGCAGAGACTAGCACAGGACGTGACGCCGCTTTGAAATGATGACACCTTATTCAGAAAACTCTCAATTACAAAACCATGCCAGTCTGCCTCCTCTCCACCCTCCTTGCGGCCACTTAAGTTTGTTTCCTTTTCCTGTGTCCTCTTCAGAGTCCAAGAAAGGCCATCTAGCACCCTTCTTTTATTCCTAACCATGATGGTGGCACCGAGTAGAGTGGCCTGCTCCCCAGCAGGTGCCGGGTCTGGCTCAGACTACTCGGTCTTGGCCCCGAGACTTCCCTCGGGGCCCCTCAGGCACAGCGGCCTGTTTGCCTCCGCTCCGGCTCCCCGTCCCTGGGCCACCTGCGCTGGCGCTGCGTGAACCGTCTGTGCTCGTTCTGCATTTGTGGACCACGCGGCTAAGAGTGAAACTTGATCAGGAGATAATTCGGTCCAGATGGTGCCAATAGAGACAGAAATAACAGGCAGAGGCATTCGCGGGTGCACTTCCTTAGTCTGGGGGAATCCGTTTAAATTTCTTGGAGAAGTGGCTGTCACCGAGCTGCCACATACCCACAAAATGCTACCTCATGGGGCCCAGTGTCCAGCAAATGTGTGAGCATGCTCCCCGAGAGACGCCCAGCTCCCAGCAAAGTCAGGCCAGGCTAACCTCTGGGACTGGAGAGCCCAAGCCCGGCTCAGCTGCGGACTTGGCCTTCGGGGGATAAGGGAAGGATCAGGCATAAAACCCTGAAGATAGCCCGGGCTCCTGAGGATCAAGGGATTGCTGCGAAGGATCACACCGGGCTGGAAACAAAAGAAAGCCTCTCAGAAGCACAGGAGGATAAAGTGGCTGCCGAGAGAGGCCTTGGCTCGATTCTGGTCAAGTTCTGAGGTACAGAAGAGGTCGGAATTCACTGCCTGATGCAGTTTTATCTTTTCTGTCACAGACTTGGCATAAGAAAGACACGTAAGAAAGAAAATGCTTGTCTGCAGAGCCCAGCCCTGAGAAAAGACCCCTTGGCTTCAGGAAGAATAGGAACCGTGAAACCAGAGGCACTTAGGGTGGCATGATTCTGCAGTGAGGGGGTGGCCCTGGTGTGAGGACATCATGAGGTTTGGCCTTCCCGAGGAATGGCCGTGAGACAGGAGCAGGCACTCACAGAGACAAAGTGATTCATGGTCCCTGAACAAGTCCCAACTGCCGTGTGTGGCCCTCACTCGTGACAGCTCTCTGGGGCCTCGGGAGAGGAGCAGCAGAACAAAGCCCTCCTCTCTAGACCCACCCAGCCCCCTGGCTGTGACCCATGGGGAGAGCCGCACACTCACTTTTCAGGGATTCTGTTAGTACAACAGGCTCATGGAATTTTGTTGGAGACCGTTGGAATCTTACTAGAAAGATTAAAATTCCTACTCACCATGTGGCAGCCTCCACTCGGAATAGACAGTGATGGAGAGAGAGCGTTGCCTCTACGCGCTGTGCATCTGAGGACAGGTATGCAGTCCACATGTACCATTCCCATCACCCCAGAAAAGTTCCCTTTCGGGCACTAGTGCTTTGGTAAATGGTCACCAACCAGCTCTCTGAAAGATAACCTATGCATTTGTGAGTGTATATTTACTGTAAATTTTAGCAGTATAAAAGATATGACACACTTTATACAGTAATAATAAAATACACACCACTCTTTACTGTAAATTCCATGTAGTCAGTGGATCCTCAAAGAAAGCCTTTAGTTGATTTTCACCAAATTCCTGCATCTGTAGGCAGCCTCTGGTTGCAGTGGGTCAACAAGTACAATTCTGACACAAATGCTGATTTTTTTTTAATGAGTAATACAAATGTCAAACAACTTCTTTGTATGTCGAAACTTCACTTGGCTCCATCAGATGATAGTTTTGTTTTGTTTTTTAAGATTTTATTCATTTATTTGAGATAGAGAATGAGAGCACGGGCCGGGAGACAAAGGGAGAGGGAGAAGCAGGCTCCTCATTGAGCAGGGAGCCCGGCCCCGGGCTCGATTCCAGGACCCTGGGATCATGACCTGAGCCGAAGGCAGATGCTTCACCGACTGAGCCACCAGGGCGCCGCAGTAGTATTCAAATAATGGAAGAGTATTTCATTTCTTCGCTATTCACAGTGTAATGGCTATAGATGACAACTTTTCATCTGCATTACTAATATCACTTTCTTAAGTCTCAATAATCAACAAAACAGTCAAGTCCTAATTTATAATATTTGCTGATTTCCACAGCATAAGATAGCGCCATCACAGCCCAGTGCAAGCTACCACGATGTTGCTGCTCCGACTTGGAAAGAGAGGCACAGTAACTCATCATATAAGGTATTTCCACGAGACAGCACACTAAACGTAAATGACTGCTACAACAACCATAATAAAATGGAGTAAAAGAATTGAGAAGTAATGAATTCTGAATATTTGTTACGTTTGGTTTTAATATAATTTAAGATATAGAATTTTTAACAATTGCTGTTTAACATACTAACATTCTAACAATTGGCCTGCACGCCCTGGCTTGTATACCTGTGCAGTCCATTCTGCATAAATATATAAATATATATATATATTTTTCCCCCTAAGGAAAAGGTAAAAATACAGACTACTTTATGAATTCCCAGGGTAAAATCTATTGTTTCTTAACATGTCAGGCAAGTAAAGTTTTGTTCTACAGGGGTAACTGCAAGCAGAAAAGCTGACCTGTGTGTTCCCACACGAGGAGCGGCAGGCAGAGTGTGTGTCGGGAACGTTGGAGGGACAGCTCTCAAGCAACCAGAAACAGGACCCGATTCCTGCCCAAGGGCTTAGAACAAAGGCTCCAACCAGGCTTTTTTCCAAAAATGTTTTTAATTCCAACATCCATCTTAATGGATTACTGTGGACTGATTTAGCCGGTAGTTTGTTCTGCTAAAAATGGGAGCTAATGATTTCAGCTAAAAACAACTAAGCCAGTACTATCAGAGTGTATCGTAAGACACTGATTATTACCGGCTGCATTCGTTTTCCACGTCCTTCTCCCTGTAGCTTAATAAGATTCCCACAGCAAGAGCAAAAGGCTCTCTTCCTCCCCTGGGACCCAAGGTTATGAATGTGTTCTCTAGGGGGCATCTACTCCCCAAGAGCTCTTGGAAGACTCAGCTCAAACAGGGAGCGATGCACCACGCGCTCCTGCCGGTCACATTAGGGCCATGCGGCAAATACGGACGACATCACCTTATTTCTCTCGAGCACCGACCAGTTCCCACAACTCAGCTGGGTGCCAATCCAGCGTGGCACAGTTTATCCTTTCCAAAGTTAAGTGGCTTTTGAAAAGAGGCACAACGTTTAAGGCAAAGATCAGACAGCAAGTCATACCACACAACTGTCCAGCTGGAAGGAATCTAGCAAAAAAACAACAAAAAACAAAAATCAAAAGTTTTCAAGTACCAGTGTTTGAATTAACCAGGGATTCTGGTTAGGTGAGCACAGGCGACACAATTACGACATGATTAAATATTTTAACTGGCAACGACTCAAGCGTAATGCAGGTTTCTTGGTTCAGATTCAATCCACTTGATGTATGGACTCTGAAACCTTATGACACTAGTTTCTATAAAGTAAAATGTGGCACAAAAAGCCACACCTGGACTGGGAAGCTACTAAAGAGACTTGTTACAAAGGAATCTCAATTATTAGGCAATCAGAACAAAACTCCTGAGAATATTTACAAACCCTTTCTGGGGCATGACCTTGATGACATGTTTTTAATTTTGTAATTTTTAGAAATAATGAAAGGAATGGTTAGCTTTTGTCTTCCTCTAAGGATTCCCCGTATTGCTATTTGAGACCGAGAAACTGGATGATTTTAATTCAGGGCACTGGTTTTAAGAGACAGCTCAGAATTTTCTTTTCCAGCTTGTGACATCTCAACAAATTTCCCATTTCCATCCAGTGTTGGGAAGCATGTTCCTGTGCCATCTTCAGGATTCTGACAGAAGGGTTTCTTAGGCTACGTCAAGAGCTTAGAGACAAGGTACTAAAGATGCGTTCTGAGGCCCCCGGCTTAACGTACCTGTGTCCACACGTGTGCACACACACTGCTCTGGCCACCAGCTTTAACTGCTGCCCTCTGGCTACAGCCGTACAAGCTGGCCCCTTCTCCCCATGCCCTCCCACCCCCAGGATGGAGGAATGAACACAGCGGAGTTCTAGGACCGTCGACCCATGTGGTTCCCGATTCTGGGACGGGTGCAGGTCTCGCTGCTGCCCAGTGGTGTGGGCTCACCCTCCTGGTTTAATAACATCTGGAGAAACACAGTGGCATCTGAGTGAGCAAATGGCCTCTCTTACATACCTTAGAGGTTCCTGCATTAAATGCCCAATTTATAAGAACAGATTGGCCAAGGGGAAAAAAAATGCAACAACTTTATTCTAAGAAACTCATCCCACCAAATCAGTGTATTTTCCTCAAAGAGAAATTAAGAGGAAAACAATCTATTTTCAAGATCAGCTGAACATGTAAATGACCTAAAATGACCTTAGGATTGTGGATATAACATCCCTTCAGAAAGGCTTAATTTGGGCAACTTGAAGTGGAAAATCCACTTTCCCTTCCTATCTACATAGACATCCCTGTCTAAATAATTTCAGCCATAAAGAAAAATTTAACAGAATCCTAGAGAAACATCATGTTCTGTTCATGGGATGACTAAGCAAGGATGTGTCCTCTGAGGTACTACTGGGAAGGCATGAGGGCTCCCTATGGTTCAGCACCAACTGAAAGACATTTAAAGGGCTTTTAACAAGGAGTTCCATTTCTCCTCGAGTAGACTAAATCTTTGAGTGCAAACATTTCTTTGAATTTAAAAAAGGTAAGTGGTTCCAGAATGCAGATTCTTCAGGAGCGTTCCTTCCTTCCATGCTATCCATCCAGGGAGCTGGGCCTTCCAAGGACCCCGGGAGGCTGCACTGCCTCCTCGTCACAGAGCCGGCAAGGCTCCTGTATGGGTTGATCCATCAGTTAAAGCCGGTCTGTTCCTAAGAAGACACTGCCAGCAGCGCACTGGCTAAGTACCTGGGCAAACAGGTGGATTTCAAAGCTGACGAATAGCATCACTGTTCCCAAAGACTATCAGCTCCGAGAAGAACAAGTGTGGATTTTGTCCTACCACGTGCCCCCCTCAAGTGTGACCCTAACCCATCTTTGGTTAATAACAGTCATAGGTAACCCTTCTCATGAGCAGGGATCCCAGTAACATGCCCTTGGCCTCTCGCTACAAGGGCCAGTCTCGTCCCACTCACAATCAAGGATATTATTCCAGACAGCCCAGTCACTGGTGATTCAGAGGTTTCCTTAGGAAATGACGGGTTTCAGATATCCTAGCAAGAGCTCCTGAATCAGAGTTTTCTGTGACATCTGTAATACAGTCAAAGTGAAGCAGGCCCTTAGCCGATGTGCCGCAGGGAAAAGGGCTGCAGGCCTATCCTGCCTTCCAGGGCCATCCCACCAACCAGAGCATTCACTTTGCTGTGGGACAGTCACCCAGTTTACCTTGAAGCTAATTCCCCAAAGCTGATGGAAATAGCCAACTCTCTACGCCTTGTACCTTTCTCTGGAAACACAATCTACTACCAGGAAAACCGATTTGGAATAAAATGCACCTGTTATTCAAATTTCAGAGCTGTTATCAGTGTGGGAAAATTATTAACTACAATGGACGGCACGTTTCTTTTCTTGTATTCCAAAGTAAATTCCTCCTATTTAATAATTTTGATTATTAACTAAGTTGCATTAGTTTTGATCTCACAGAGAGCATGAATCAAATGGTTAAAGCCTTAATGATGTGATAATACTTATTAATATAGTAAATCCTGAATATAGAAGATCTATGACTCCTCTAATGCTTGCAGTTTATGAACTGGCTTTAAAAACATCAAAGACATGCTCTTTTGAAGAACAAAGTTTTAGAGCTTGGAGGAAAGAGAAGGTAATCATTACAAATTCATTATGGATCCATCAGAGATTGTTTTAATCCATTTAAATCCACGTATAGGAGATCAGATTCTGATCTTACATTATTTTTACATTTTTAGAACAACTCTTCACTCACAAATTCAAGGTTACAATGGCATTAAAAATATCCCCAGGAAAGGAATGGCATGAGCTAGAATAACACGATTAGTAGCTGTTACATCAGAGTGGTATTTCTCTTTTCTTTACTTTTCAAATTTCCAATAGGAGGGTTGTATAATTCTTAGAATAAAAATTGTAAGTTAAGAAAGAATTCAATATTACAAAACATAGTTGACTTTATAAAATAATGCTTCAAACAAACAGGCAGAAAGAAGACATTCAACCAAAATAAAGAAGATGCTCCCCGGAAAGGTTCACCAGGTGCTGGGACGAGCTTCACAGATGAAGCCCATCATTAGCATTTCCCCGCCTCGCTGGCCTTTGGAGACAGGAAGCAGTGGGAGCCCGTTTCCTGTGACACCACAGACCCTCATCAAGGCACGGATGACAAATGCTGGATTTCTACATGTTTATTAGCCTTGTGTGCCTGGGGAATCTCAAAGCACTTTTGGAATCTGTACTTGATTTGGTTTTAGGGTGAAGAAAGTGAGGTTCACACGTAAGTACCAAAATGACCAACTAATGGCGACATCACTGGCAAAAGCAGCCCTTATAAGGCAACCATACCACCTCACCGGCACTCTGTACCCCACGGGCTTACAGAGAGATCAGGTAACAGTTCCTTTTCAAATTGTATTTCCTTTACTCCACTACGTTCACTTAAGAAACAAGGACAACTAACTATATGCACAAGACTGTAAACGAGCTCATTCACACTGACAGCCCACAGAGGGGACTCTCTAGATCCTTGCAGGGGTTTGGGCAATAAAACCAAAATCTATATTTAAAATATGTGTGCCTCTATTAAGATAAATTTTTAAAACTATTTTTTAAATAGCCCAGTGGACTGGTAACTTTACCCACAGAGGGAGACTATAAATGCTTACTGTATTGGTATATAAAAAGAGAAAACCCCAGTAAGGTTTCAGAGTCTTTTCCTCAAGCAATCACACAATTTGTGCCCAAAGGCTGTACAGATACCAGTGTTACTTTCCTCCTTGACCTCTAAATACACCTCCTCCACAACAGGGGCATCTGGGGGTTGGGCATTTGCCTAATCCCACGGGGTCCTCTGGCGGGGGTCACAGCTGCTGGCTGGTGAAGAAGGATTTAGTCTCCCTGCAGACAGGATTTACACAGAGCGGACAACTCAGAGTCAACTGCTTGGAGCACAGCTCGTTTGACTGGATGTGTGAGAGCACCAGATCGGCCAGGGCCTGGAAGACGGGCGACAAGAAGCAGAGATTCCTCAGAAGCAAAACGTCTGCTGTCTCCCTGCGCATCTCCCCCTCCCATCTGCCCCCATAACCACTGTGGCTGACAGTTGCTTTTTTCGTCTGAATTATGACTGCTTTGAACTGGATTCTCTAATATCTTCATTTCCTAAGGATCCTCGATTTAGAGAAAAGTTAAAATAGAGATTTTAGAGGACATCCTCTTACCCCACCTGCTAAACCCTGCCTCTGGAAGGCAGGTCTTAAATGCGACATAGTTATAGGTGGGTAGAAATAAGAAAATTGGGGCTATCTAAAGGAAAAAGGAACAAGAGTATAAGGAATTCGATTTTACTTTTGTAATTAATTGGAACTCAAAATGTTCTAATATGTGAGAAAACCAATATTCTGTAAGAGTTTCTCAGAGGATTTCTCTCCGATATGTTCTACTAAAATGGTTGTAACACTATAGATACCTTGGAGAACAATGGATTTCCATTAAGAGACTCTGCTCTTCTGATGTTTTCAACTCCACACTGAATCAAATGAGAAAAAGAAGGAAAAACACATACACATTTTATTTTCCGTTTTTTTTTTTGTTGTTGTTGTTTAAAAGAAACCACTACATAAATAAATAAATAAATAAATAAATAAATAAATAAATAAATAAATAAATTGACTTAGATACACGCACAACTTAAAAGTCTGACTTCCAAAGTGTTCCCAGACGGCTCAGAAATGAAAACAATCCCGGGCCCAGAGACAGATGTAGATTTTCACCTCTGTTATCATAAAACTGCTCTCAATTTCTATTCCTTCCCCCACCCTATTGCCTTCCCCGTAGGTGTTTAGTTTCCAAACCGTTTTTGAGACTGTATTTGACAGAATTCTCAAGTAATCCAAATCTGCTTACTATTCTTTTTTATTCTACCTTTCTAATGCACACTTTTACAGACTCTACCGAAGGAGAATGTTGCTTTAATTAAATAAATCTTCATGCCTGTTTTGATTCCAAATGCCAAAAGAGGTAGATTAATTTAATGTATATCGAACCTAGATTGGATCCAATGCAGAGTGCGGTTTTTAAATATATTCTTACATAGAAAAACCCAAAATAAAACCTGAGGACTGTTTTACTATCATCCTTGCTTCCCTCCCCCCAAATACTCAGTTGATTATCCCCCAAATAATTAAGAAACATCTAATTATTGTTCACTCAGGTGGTCAAGATCTTCTCTTTCCCTTTCCAAAAAGCCGATGGCTTTTCAGTTGCTTTGTCTTTTAAGTGAACTCTAACCGGCATAGGAAAAACGGTGAGAGATTCAGCAAACACGTAGTTCTCAACCGAAAAAGAAACTATTCGGGGTGTTCGGGTGACTCAGTTGGCTAAGCGTCGACTCTTGATTTTGGCTCAGGTCATGATCTCAGGGTCGTGAGATCAAGCCCCATATCAAGCTCTGCATTCAACAGGGAGTTTTCTTGAGAGTCTCTCTCTCCCTCTTCTGCTGCCCCCCCCCCGCACGCACGCACGCTCCCACGCACTCTCTCTCAAATAAATAAATCTTTAAAAAAAGAAAAAAGGAAAAAAGAGACTCTATTCTAAGACTCCACATGGAAGTCAGTAACAGCAGGACAACCATGCTGGCAGTGTTCTTGAACACTCTGGATGGGAGAGTCAAGGACACAACTCTGTAGGGCAAGCCAATGAAATAGCTACCAATGTTTAAATTCCATTTCTAGGAATCTTTCCTAAGAAAATAACTGGGAAAAGGAAAAGAAAATGATGTTTATTACTGAGCAGTTTAGGAAAGTAAAAAGTTGGAAACATCTTAAATATATACTGATCAAGTATTCGTTTAAAATAATTATATAGATCTAATTACATTTATTGATTTAGGTCCATAATATATTTTTAAGGGAAAAAAAGGTTGCAAAACAGTTATGAATAAAATACCATGCAAAAAATGGTATTTTATTCATAAACAGGTAGGAGCATACCATTTTTCCTAAGTATACACACATTTAGAGAAAAAAGGGGATTTAATTTTATCAAAATATTAACTTACCTCTTGGGGTAAGATTCTTTTTTTTTTTTTAAGACAGAGAGAGGGAGCCGGCAGAGGGGGAGAGGGAGAATCCGAAGCAGGCTCCATGCTCAGCGCAGAGCCAGATGCAAGGGTCCACCTCACGACCCTGAGCCGAAATTAAGAGTCAGACACTCGACCAACCGAGCCACCCAGGCGCCCCTCTCAGGGGTAAGATTCTGAGTGAGCTCTACTCTCTATGCGATACTTCTCTGAATTGTCTGAGCTCTTTATTATTTGTATTATCAAAAAACAATAATTTCATCTTAGGAAAAAATTCAAACTACTTTTTAAAGAAAGTCGTTTTAAACATAGTATATTCTTCCATTAAAACAATGAAATAAACCATAACTAGATGGTTTTCTTTATTCTCTCTATGGACTAATTTATTAGTCACTAATGCTCCTTTTGATTACTGAGGAACAACCTCGGTTTAGTGTTATTAGTGAACGTGACGTGACTTATCATTCAATACGAACAAAAACTTACTTTCCAAACACA